>NC_086105.1:77196931-77503077 GCF_963921235.1 Mobula hypostoma | reverse complement strand
TGGGTGAAGTGTCAGTAGGAGTGGGTATGGATACATTGGGGAGTGGGTGAAGTGTCAGTAGGAGTGGGTATGGATATGTTGGGGAGTGGGTGAAGTGTCAGTAGGAGTGGGTATGGATAAATTGGGGAGTGGGTGAAGTGTCAGTAGGAG
The DNA here is from genome assembly GCF_963921235.1 of Mobula hypostoma. NCBI lineage: Eukaryota > Metazoa > Chordata > Chondrichthyes > Myliobatiformes > Myliobatidae > Mobula > Mobula hypostoma. Next base: position 77,502,927 of record NC_086105.1, on the reverse strand, counting down.
TGGGTATGGATACATTGGGGAGTGGGTGAAGTGTCAGTAGGAGTGGGTATGGATACATTGGGGAGTGGGTGAAGTGTCAGTAGGAGTGGGTATGGATACGTTGGGGAGTGGGTGAAGTGTCAGTAGGAGTGGGTATGGATACATTGGGGATCGGGTGAAGTGTCAGTAGGAGTGGGTATGGATACATTGGGGAGTGGGTGAAGTGTCAGTAGGAGTGGGTATGGATACATTGGGGAGTGGGTGAAGTGTCAGTAGGAGTGGGTATGGATACATTGGGGAGTGGGTGAAGTGTCAGTAGGAGTGGGTATGGATACATTGGGGAGTGGGTGAAGTGTCAGTAGGAGTGGGTATGGATACGTTGGGGAGTGGGTGAAGTGTCAGTAGGAGTGGGTATGGATACATTGGGGAGTGGGTGAAGTGTCAGTAGGAGTGGGTATGGATACATTGGGGAGTGGGTGAAGTGTCAGTAGGAGTGGGTATGGATACATTGGGGAGTGGGTGAAGTGTCAGTAGGAGTGGGTATGGATACGTTGGGGAGTGGGTGAAGTGTCAGTAGGAGTGGGTATGGATACATTGGGGAGTGGGTGAAGTGTCAGTAGGAGTGGGTATGGATACGTTGGGGAGTGGGTGAAGTGTCAGTAGGAGTGGGTATGGATACATTGGGGAGTCGGGTGAAGTGTCAGTAGGAGTGGGTATGGATACATTGGGGAGTGGGTGAAGTGTCAGTAGGAGTGGGTATGGATACATTGGGGAGTGGGTGAAGTGTCAGTAGGAGTGGGTATGGATACGTTGGGGAGTGGGTGAAGTGTCAGTAGGAGTGGGTATGGATACGTTGGGGAGTGGGTGAAGTGTCAGTAGGAGTGGGTATGGATACATTGGGGAGTGGGTGAAGTGTCAGTAGGAGTGGGTATGGATACATTGGGGAGTGGGTGAAGTGTCAGTAGGAGTGGGTATGGATACGTTGGGGAGTGGGTGAAGTGTCAGTAGGAGTGGGTATGGATACATTGGGGAGTGGGTGAAGTGTCAGTAGGAGTGGGTATGGATACGTTGGGGAGTGGGTGAAGTGTCAGTAGGAGTGGGTATGGATACATTGGGGAGTGGGTGAAGTGTCAGTAGGAGTGGGTATGGATACGTTGGGGAGTGGGTGAAGTGTCAGTAGGAGTGGGTATGGATACGTTGGGGAGTGGGTGAAGTGTCAGTAGGAGTGGGTATGGATACGTTGGGGAGTGGGTGAAGTGTCAGTAGGAGTGGGTATGGATACATTGGGGAGTGGGTGAAGTGTCAGTAGGAGTGGGTATGGATACGTTGGGGAGTGGGTGAAGTGTCAGTAGGAGTGGGTATGGATACATTGGGGAGTGGGTGAAGTGTCAGTAGGAGTGGGTATGGATACGTTGGGGAGTGGGTGAAGTGTCAGTAGGAGTGGGTATGGATACATTGGGGAGTGGGTGAAGTGTCAGTAGGAGTGGGTGAAGTGTCAGTAGGAGTGGGTATGGATACATTGGGGAGTGGGTGAAGTGTCAGTAGGAGTGGGTATGGATACGTTGGGGAGTGGGTGAAGTGTCAGTAGGAGTGGGTATGGATACATTGGGGAGTGGGTGAAGTGTCAGTAGGAGTGGGTATGGATACATTGGGGAGTCGGGTGAAGTGTCAGTAGGAGTGGGTATGGATACATTGGGGAGTGGGTGAAGTGTCAGTAGGAGTGGGTATGGATACGTTGGGGAGTGGGTGAAGTGTCAGTAGGAGTGGGTATGGATACGTTGGGGAGTGGGTGAAGTGTCAGTAGGAGTGGGTATGGATACGTTGGGGAGTGGGTGAAGTGTCAGTAGGAGTGGGTATGGATACATTGGGGAGTGGGTGAAGTGTCAGTAGGAGTGGGTATGGATACATTGGGGAGTGGGTGAAGTGTCAGTAGGAGTGGGTATGGATACATTGGGGAGTGGGTGAAGTGTCAGTAGGAGTGGGTATGGATACGTTGGGGAGTGGGTGAAGTGTCAGTAGGAGTGGGTATGGATAGTGTCAGTAGGAGTGGGTATGGATACATTGGGGAGTGGGTGAAGTGTCAGTAGGAGTGGGTATGGATACGTTGGGGAGTGGGTGAAGTGTCAGTAGGAGTGGGTATGGATACGTTGGGGAGTGGGTGAAGTGTCAGTAGGAGTGGGTATGGATACGTTGGGGAGTGGGTGAAGTGTCAGTAGGAGTGGGTATGGATACGTTGGGGAGTGGGTGAAGTGTCAGTAGGAGTGGGTATGGATACATTGGGGAGTGGGTGAAGTGTCAGTAGGAGTGGGTATGGATACGTTGGGGAGTGGGTGAAGTGTCAGTAGGAGTGGGTATGGATACGTTGGGGAGTGGGTGAAGTGTCAGTAGGAGTGGGTATGGATACGTTGGGGAGTGGGTGAAGTGTCAGTAGGAGTGGGTATGGATACATTGGGGAGTGGGTGAAGTGTCAGTAGGAGTGGGTATGGATACATTGGGGAGTGGGTGAAGTGTCAGTAGGAGTGGGTATGGATACGTTGGGGAGTGGGTGAAGTGTCAAGTAGGAGTGGGTATGGATACGTTGGGGAGTGGGTGAAGTGTCAGTAGGAGTGGGTATGGATACGTTGGGGAGTGGGTGAAGTGTCAGTAGGAGTGGGTATGGATACGTTGGGGAGTGGGTGAAGTGTCAGTAGGAGTGGGTATGGATAATTGGGGAGTGGGTGAAGTGTCAGTAGGAGTGGGTATGGATACGTTGGGGAGTGGGTGAAGTGTCAGTAGGAGTGGGTATGGATACGTTGGGGAGTGGGTGAAGTGTCAGTAGGAGTGGGTATGGATACGTTGGGGAGTGGGTGAAGTGTCAGTAGGAGTGGGTATGGATACGTTGGGGAGTGGGTGAAGTGTCAGTAGGAGTGGGTATGGATACGTTGGGGAGTGGGTGAAGTGTCAGTAGGAGTGGGTATGGATACGTTGGGGAGTGGGTGAAGTGTCAGTAGGAGTGGGTATGGATACATTGGGGAGTGGGTGAAGTGTCAGTAGGAGTGGGTATGGATACATTGGGGATCGGGTGAAGTGTCAGTAGGAGTGGGTATGGCTACGTTGGGGAGTGGCTGAAGTGTCAGTAGGAGTGGGTATGGATACATTGGGGATCGGGTGAAGTGTCAGTAGGAGTGGGTATGGATACATTGGGGATCGGGTGAAGTGTCAGTAGGAGTGGGTATGGATACGTTGGGGAGTGGGTGAAGTGTCAGTAGGAGTGGGTATGGATACATTGGGGAGTGGGTGAAGTGTCAGTAGGAGTGGGTATGGATACGTTGGGGAGTGGGTGAAGTGTAGTAGGAGTGGGTATGGATACATTGGGGAGTGGGTGAAGTGTCAGTAGGAGTGGGTATGGATACGTTGGGGAGTGGGTGAAGTGTCAGTAGGAGTGGGTATGGATACATTGGGAGTGGGTGAAGTGTCAGTAGGAGTGGGTATGGATACATTCGGGGAGTGGGTGAAGTGTCAGTGTAGGAGTGGGTATGGATATGTTGGGGAGTGGGTGAAGTGTCAGTAGGAGTGGGTATGGATAAATTGGGGAGTGGGTGAAGTGTCAGTAGGAGTGGGTATGGATACATTGGGGAGTGGGTGAAGTGTCAGTAGGAGTGGGTATGGATACATTGGGGAGTGGGTGAAATGTCAGTAGGAGTGGGTGAAGTGTCAGTAGGAGTGGGTATGGATACATTAGGGGATCGGGTGAAGTGTCAGTAGGAGTGGGTATGGATACGTTGGGGAGTGGGTGAAGTGTCAGTAGGAGTGGGTATGGATACATTGGGGAGTGGGTGAAGTGTCAGTAGGAGTGGGTATGGATACATTGGGGAGTGGGTGAAGTGTGAGTAGGAGTGGGTATGGATACATTGGGGAGTGGGTGAAGTGTCAGTAGGAGTGGGTATGGATACGTTGGGGAGTGGGTGAAGTGTCAGTAGGAGTGGGTATGGATACATTGGGGAGTGGGTGAAGTGTCAGTAGGAGTGGGTATGGATGAGACTTGGGGAGTGGGTGAAGTGTCAGTAGGAGTGGGTATGGAAACATTGGGGAGTGGGTGAAGTGTCAGTAGGAGTGGGTATGGATACGTTGGGGAGTGGGTGAAGTGTAAGATGTAGGAGTGGCTATGGATACATTGGGGAGTGGGTGAAGTGTCAGTAGGAGTGGGTATGGATACGTTGGGGATCGGGTGAAGTGTCAGTAGGAGTGGGTATGGATACATTGGGATGGGTCGGTGTCGTAGGAGTGGGTATGGATACATTGGGGAGTGGGTGAAGTGTCGTAGGAGTGGGTATGGATACATTGGGGATCGGGTGAAGTGTCAGTAGGAGTGGGTATGGATACGTTGGGGAGTGGGTGAAGTGTCAGTAGGAGTGGGTATGGATACGTTGGGGAGTGGGTGAAGTGTCAGTAGGAGTGGGTATGGATACGGTAAGGAGGGGAGTGGCTGAAGTGTCAGTAGGAGTGGGTATGGATAAGTTGGGGAGTGGGTGAAGTGTCAGTAGGAGTGGGTATAGATACGTTGGGGAGTGGGTGAAGTGTCAGTAGGAGTGGGTATGGATACATTGGGGAGTGGATGAAGTGTCAGTAGGAGTGGGTATGGATACATTGGGGATTGGGTGAAGTGTCAGTAGGAGTGGGTATGGATACATTGGGGAGTGGGTGAAGTGTCAGTAGGAGTGGGTATGGATACGTTGGGGAGTGGGTGAAGTGTCAATAGGAGTGGGTATGGATGCGTTTGGGGAGTGGGTGAAGTGTCAGTAGGAGTGGGTATGGATACGTTGGGGAGTGGGTGAAGTGTCAGTAGGAGTGGGTATGGATACATCGGGGTGTGGGTGAAGTGTCAGTAGGAGTGGGTATGGATACGTTGAGTGGGTGAAGTGTCAGTAGGAGTGGGTATGGATATGTTGGGGAGTGGGTGAAGTGTCAGTAGGAGTGGGTATGGATACGTTGGGGAGTGGGTGAAGTGTCAGTAGGAGTGGGTATGGATACGTTGGGGAGTGGGTGAAGTGTCAGTAGGAGTGGGTATGGATAAGTTGGGGAGTGGGTGAAGTGTCAGTAGGAGTGGGTATAGATACGTTGGGGAGTGGGTGAAGTGTCAGTAGGAGTGGGTATGGATACATTGGGGAGTGGGTGAAGTGTCAGTAGGAGTGGGTATGGATAAAGTAGAATGAGGTGAAGTGTAGTAGGAGTGGGTATGGATACATTGGGGAGTGGGTGAAGTGTCAGTAGGAGTGAGTATGGATACGTTGGGGAGTGGGTGAAGTGTCAATAGGAGTGGGTATGGATACGTTGGGGAGTGGGTGAAGTGTCAGTAGGAGTGGGTATGGATACGTTGGGGAGTGGGTGAAGTGTCAGTAGGTGTGGGTATGGATACATCGGGGAGTGGGTGAAGTGTCAGTAGGAGTGGGTATGGATACATTGAGTTGGGTGAATGTAGGTAGGTGTTGGGGTATGGATATGTTGGGGAGTGGGTGAAGTGTCGTAGGAGTGGGTATGGATATGTTGGGGAGTGGGTGAAGTGTCCGTAGGAGTGGGTATGGATACGTTGGGGAGTGGGTGAAGTGTCAGTAGGAGTGGGTATGGATACGTTGGGGAGTGGGTGAAGTGTGTGGGGTGGGAGTGGGTATGGATACGTTGGGGAGTGGGTGAAGTGTCAGTAGGAGTGGGTATAGATACGTTGGGAGTGGATGAAGTGTCAGTAGGAGTGGGTATGGATACATTGGGGATCGGGTGAAGTGTCAGTAGGAGTGGGTATGGATACATTGGGGAGTGGGTGAAGTGTCAGTAGGAGTGGGTATGGATACGTTGGGGAGTGGGTGAAGTGTCAATAGGAGTGGGTTGTGGATTCGTTGGGGAGTGGGTGAAGTGTCAGTAGGAGTGGGTATGGATACGTTGGGGAGTGGATGAAGTGTCAGTAGGAGTGGGTATGGATACATTGGGGAGTGGGTGAAGTGTCAGTAGGTGTGGGTATGGATACATTGGGGAGTGGGTGAAGTGTCAGTAGGAGTGGGTATGGATACGTTGGGGAGTGGGTGAAGTGTCAATAGGAGTGGGTATGGATACATTGGGGAGTGGGTGAAGTGTCAGTAGGAGTGGGTATGGATACATTAGGGAGTGGGTGAAGTGTCAGTAGGAGTGGGTATGGATACATTGGGGATCGGGTGAAGTGTCAGTAGGAGTGGGTATGGATACGTTGGGGAATAGGTGACGGAGAAGTGTCAGTTGGAGTGGGTATGGATACGTTGGGGAGTGGGTGAAGTGTCAGTAGGAGTGGGTATGGATACGTTGGGGAGTGGGTGAAGTGTCAGTAGGAGTGGGTATGGATACGTTGGGGAGTGGGTGAAGTGTCAGTAGGAGTGGGTATGGATATATTTGGGAGCGGGGGCACCTGTAGGGTCACGTTGGAAAGAACTCACTTGGTGTCATCAAATGCTTTGGTCATATCTGCTGACCATTCAAACACTTGGTTAGGGGTATTGCCTCTAAGCTCACTATAAAGGAGAAGCATCAGTTCAGTAGCTTGTGGAATGGGACAATGTTGGAAATTCACCATGCCTAAAAACTCCTGTAGTATTTTAGTTAGTGCAGGGCAGTTGGAAATCCATAATAGAGGTTGCTATTAAATGATGGCAGGGGACTCACACTTTTCTGCAGAGATGCAATGGCCAAGAAAGCCAATGGTTGACAACCCCAACTGGCACTTAGCAGAGTTAATAATCAACCTTTGTTGGCTTAAGCACTTGAAAAGTGTGTGGAGTTGAGATATGTGTTCCGATTTAGTTGCAGTGGTGATAAGTATGTCATCCAGGCATACAAAAATGAATATGGATGCCTTTTAATACATAGTCTATCAGCCTTCGGAAAGTCTGTGCTTTATTTTTCTCAGCCCAAATGGCATGTTCAGAAACTCAAAGAAGCAAATGGGGTTATCATGGCTGTTTTGGAATGTCCTCCGAGCGCACAGGCACCTGATGGTAGCCCCAAACTAGATCGACTTTGGAAAAAATTAACTTTCTTGCTTGAGAGATCTGCCAAGAAGTCTCGAAAGTGTGGGAGCAGGTAATCATTAGGGGTAGAGGCCTTGTCAGTAATCTCCACGTACTCTACAACCCACCATGGACTGTGGAAGCCATAGATAAGGCAGAGCCAGGACTTCAACCAGTGTACATTTCCATGTCTTTCCATGTTGGCAAACTCAGCCTTCATGATTGCCCGCCTTTCTGGGTCTAGTTTACACGCAGGGGCATGGACTGGTGGGCCAGTTGTTGAAATCCGGTGCTCAACCCCGTGTTTTGTGAGTGTAGTGAGAATGTGGGCTTGATGAGGTTTGGGAATTCACCCAGCATTCGAGTAAACTCATATGGGGCAGTGTATGCATTTGACAGAGTCATTGTGCGGAACTTACTGGGGGAGCAGGGTAACAACCCAAAGTCCTTGATGTCCACAATCCGGCAGTTCTTAAGATCAACTAACAGTCCTTGAGCACACAGGAATTCTACACTGAACAGAGGTCTAGCCTCTTTAGCCAGGTCGAAGTCCCATGTGTAATGTCGCCCACTGAAACAGTGTCCCGTAAGTCAGGATCCTGCTGCTGTTGGTGATCTCCAGCGAGGCCTCATTACTATTTGCCTTCTCATTAATCCAGGGAATGCTGGCAGCACACTCACTTAAGCACCAGGTCACACAGGCAATATTGCCCTGAAAGAATGTCCTAAGTGAAAAATCGATGAACCTGGCAGCTGGAACCTATGGTGTTCACAGACCTCTGATGTCCCAATGCACTGGCACTGCTGAAGCTGCTACAAAACAGTCAGAACTTCCTTGGGTTCATACCAAAGCAAACATGGTAAAAACGCAGGGCCGGCATCATCGGTTTCACAACTGTGGGCATCCTTATATTGGGGCCTTGTAACCCAGCTATTGAGGTAGAGGAAGGAGAAGGAATGTTGCTCTTCTGGTAGCTGATTGTGGACTATCAGCCATCTTATCAAGCTCCCTATAGTCCATCACGGGTGCATTAGCGAAGGCTATGGGAACCTGGTCAGGCATTTGCTGCATGAAGAGTACTTTAAAAATAAAACAAGGATGGTGATTTCCCAGGAGAGACAGCATGTGGTCCATTAGCTCCAACAACTTAGCATCACTGAGACCAGGTAATGAGAGCAACTATTTGGTGTGCTCAGACTCCAATAGTCCATAAGTCTGTAAGAGGTGAGTTTTCAGCGATTGATGTTGTAACATTGGTGACATATAAGCAGATCTACATATTGCAACATGGATTGATTCCTCACATGGATGGTGTTTACATGATGGTTCACCAATAATCACTGACAGCAAGGATATATTCAAACTTCTATTTTGGTGGCTGTGTTTTGATCTAATGCTTCTGGTAATTGTTCTCGAGCATGTAGGATCACAATACCAGCTCCACCAAATGAGTGAGGTGTTTTCCTGAACAGTAACAGCTTTGATGCAACATTCAGTACCCGGCAGTAACATCTCATAATTTCTATAACATCAGCACTAATAAAACCCAGATTCAATACGATGACTGTGAATACTATCATTTCCACCAATTCTCATTGTATTCCATTTCCCACCCAACTTGACTTCCCCCACAACTTTGAAATGCTCCAGTCACATTGTGTACCTTAAACATTTTGACTCTTCATCATGTTGTTTGATTTCCTCTTGCTTGTGTTTTTCACTTATTATTTCTCATTGTTATTCAAACAATGACTGTTTTCCACACTGAATATATACACCACATTGTATAAAAGTTAGTCACAACTATTCTGATTATTTTATAGATTTGTTGAGATACTGATGGAAATGTATGGGGTTGTATATGATCAATATACCTGGTAATTGAACCCTTTTTGAACTTACTTTTTCTCATTTTTATTATAAAACCAAACAATATTGGTAGAATTATATAGGATAAAGTCCTTTGCCATAGGAAAAAATTTCATTGAAATGTACTGGAAATTGCTATAATGGCTTTGGTGCAGGTGCTGCAACAAACGACAACCATTTAAAACTAGACTAAAAAATTATATAAAAATAAAGTTTGAGTTTGTGGACAGTAGTGACAATGAGATGTTATATAAATACATAATCAGCATGTTGTTGACCAATAAAAAAGTTTATGAAACTGATTTAAAGTGTTTCAATGTGTAATCAGCAGTGGTGATGGAGAAATGGAGGACTTGACTGAAATGATAACCAGACATTGGTCCCTGAGGAAGAAGTTTGGATAGTGTGGGTGAAGTTTTTTTTGTAATCACTAATAGCACTCCAGAAAAGGACCTTTTTCTTGTTTATACAACTTATTTGTAATGGACATATATATCTTGAAGTATAATGCATTCCTATAGTTATTTATATTAATATTCCTCAAATGTCTACATATTGAAGATATTGTACCCAAAACTTTAATCCAATAAAATTGTAGTTGTTGTTTACAGATCAACATTTGAAGTACCTGATCTGTAACATAATTCCTCCCTTATTAAAAACTTATATGTAGTGTGAGTAGGGTGGGAAGTGAACAATGATCGGCCATGTGGCTGACAGCCTCTCGCTGATGATAGTGGCAGTATTTGCATACTCAGCACCAGCTTCATCAACTCCCTCATGTTCCCTTCATTCAACTCTGGACCCATAATGCTAAAAATACATGTCACCCAACATGCAAGTGAAAAAGCCTGACACCCATCATGCTGCTATCCTCCTGTGATTCTTCTCCTCATTGCTCCCTCTGAAATAATAAACTTCCTCCTGATTCAGTGCTCCATCAGCAATGCATCATCAATCTTACTGACAGAAGTTGCCAGAGCACTGTTCACAAGTGAAGTATGTTTCCTTAATGCCTGTTTTATAACTTTGTTTCTAGGCCTGCCAGCCAAGGAGAATCAACCATGCATTCGTTCTTTAAGAACTTGGTGAGTTCAAGTAGAGTGCCTCTCATTCTTCCCAACTCCAGAGAATGAAGGCTCAATCCATTTATTTACCCCTAATCTCCCTAATCTAGGAAGCAATCCGGAAAGAAGGCACTGCACGCTCTCTTTTCAAGAATATTCTTCCATGAATAGACAGTTCAGATTCTATGCAATATTCTAGGGATCGTTGCAGAATATAGCATTAATGGTAAGACTCTTGGCAGTGTGGAGGATCAGAGGGATCTTGAGGTCTGAGTCTATAGGACACTCAAAGCTGCTACGCAGGTTGACTCTGTGGATAAGAAGGCATACAGTGTATTGGCCTTCATCAGTTGTGGGACTGAGTTTAAGAGCCAAGAGGTAATGTTGCAGCTATATAGGACCCTGATCAGACCCCACTTGGAGTACTGTGCTCAACTCTGGTCGCCTCACTGTAGGAAAGACGTGGAAACCATAGAAAGGGTGCAGAGGAGATTTACAAGGATGTTGCCTGGATTGGGCAGTATGCCTTGTGAGAATAGAAACCATAGGAACCATAAAAACTACAGCACAGAAACAGGCCTTTTGGCCCTTCTTGGCTGTGCCGAACCATTTTCTGCCTAGTCCCACTGACCTGCACACGGACCATATCCCTCCATACACCTCCCATCCATGTATCTGTCCAATTTATTCTTAAATGTTAAAAAAGAACCCGCATTTACCACCTCGTCTGGCAGCTCATTCCACACTCCCACCACTCTCTGTGTGAAGAAGCCCCCGCTAATGTTCCCTTTAAACTTTTCCCCCCTCACCCTTAACCCATGTCCTCTGGTTTTTTTCTCCCCTTGCCTCAGTGGAAAAAGCCTGCTTGCATTCACTCTATCTATACCCATCATAATTTTATATACCTCTATCAAATCTCCCCTCATTCTTCTATGCTCCAGGGAATAAAGTCCTAACCTATTCAACCTTTCTCTGTAACTGAGTTTCTCAAGTCCCGGCAACATCCTCGTAAACCTTCTCTGCACTCTTTCAACCTTATTTATATCCTTCCTGTAATTTGGTGACCAAAACTGAACACAATACTCCGGATTCGGCCTCACCAATGCCTTATACAACCTCATCATAACATTCCAGCTCTCATACTCAATACTTTGATTAATAAAGGCCAATGTACCAAAAGCTCTCTTTACGACCCTATCTACCTGTGATGCCACTTTTAGGGAATTTTGTATCTGTATTCCCAGATCCCTCTGTTCCTCTGCACTCCTCAGTGCCTTACCATTAACCCTGTATGTTCTACCTTGGTTTGTCCTTCCAACGTGCAATACCTCACACTTGTCTGTATTAAACTCCATCTGCCATTTTTCCAGCTGGTCCAAGTCCCTCTGCAGGCTCTGAAAACCTTCCTCACTGTCTACTACACCTCCAATCTTTGCATCATCAGCAAATTTGCTGATCCAATTTACCACATTATCATCCAGATTATTGATATAGATGACAAATAACAATGGACCCAGCACTGATCCCTGTGGCACACCACTAGTCACAGGCCTCCAGTTGGAGAAGCAATTCTCTACTACCACTCTTTGGCTTCTTCCATTGAGCCAATGTCTAATCCAATTTACCACCTCTCCATGTATACCTAGTGACTGAATTCTCCTAACTAACCTCCCATGCGGGACCTTGTCAAAGGCCTTACTGAAGTCCATGTAGACAATATCCACTGCCTTCCCTTCATCCACATTCCTGGTAACGTCCTCGAAAAACTCCAATAGATTGGTCAAACATGACCTACCACGCACAAAGGCATGTTGACTCTCCCTAATAAGTCCCGGTCTATCCAAATGCTTGTAGATTCTGTCTCTTCGTACTCCCTCCAATAACTTACCTGCTACTGACGTTAAACTTACTGGCCTATAATTTCCCGGATTACTTTTCGATCCCTTTTTAAACAATGGAACAACATGAGCCACTCTCCAATCCTCCGGCACCTCACCTGTAGACAGCGACATTTTAAATATTTCTGCCAGGGCCCCTGCAATTTCAACACTAGTCTCCTTCAAGGTCCGAGGGAACACCCTGTCAGGTCCCGGGGATTTATTCACTTTAATTTTCCTTAAGACAGCAAGGACCTCCTCTTTTCAATCTGTACAGTTTCCATGATCTCGCTACTTGTTTCCCTTAATTCCATAGACTTCATGCCAGTTTCCTTAGTAAATACAGACGCAAAAAACCTATTTAAGATCTCCCCCATTTCCTTTGGTTCCGCACATAGTCAACTACTCTGATCTTCAAGAAGACCAATTTTATCCCTTACAATCCTTTTGCTCTTGATATACCTGTAAAAGCTCTTTGGATTATCCTTCACTTTGACTGCCAAGGCAACCTCATGTCTTCTTTTAGCCCTCCTGATTTCTTCCTTAAGTATTTTCTTGCACTTCTTATACTCCTCAAGGGCCTTATTTACTCCCTGCTTCCTATACTATATAATAGGTTGAGTGAACTTGGCCTTTTCTCCTTGGGGCATCGGAGGATGAGAGGTGACTTGATAGAGGTGTACAAGATAATGAGAGGAATTGATCGTGTGGATAGTCAGAGACTTTTCCCTAGGGCTGAATTGGCTAGCATGAGAGGGCATAGTTTTAAGGTGCTTGGAAGTCGATACAGAGGAGGTTACGCAGAGAGTGGTGAGTGCGTGGAATGGGCTGCCGGTGGAGGCGGAAATGATAGGGTCTTTTAAGAGACTCCTGGATGGCTAGATGGAGCTTAGAAAAATAGAGGGCTATGGGTAAAGCCTAGGTAGTTCTAAGATAAGGACGTTTGGCACGGCTTTGTGGGCCGAAGGCCTGTATTGTGCTGTATGTTTTCTATGTTTCTATATGAAGATACCCAACAAGTCAGTCCAAAGATGGAAACAGAGTTAACATTTTAGGTTGATGATCTTCCAAATGAACTGGGAAAGTGAGCTAACAAGTGTGTTTAATGTTTCATGGGGGCTATTGAGGAAAGAAATGTTGGGCAACAAGTTAATGATGTAGAATAGAAGGATAAGGCTGTCTTACAGTAGGAGTCTAAAAGCCTTAGGACATAGAAGCAGAATTAGGCCACTCAGTCCATTGAGTCTGCTCCTCCATTCTATTATGGTTAATTAATTATTTCTATCTCTATCTTTATCTCTATCTCTATTTCTATTTCTATCTTTGATATTGCTATTTTTCCTTTTCAGGGTTCTTTTGAAGACCCTGACCTGGAGTTACACGCTGACTTCGGTTCTTTGCGGAAATGGGACCCGCTCTCAGGGCCTCATGACCAGCTGCTTTTCGATATGCCAAGGGCGCAACTTGGAAGACTAGTGGGCCTTCAGGGTGACAGATTTTTGTGGCTCTGAAGGTGGGCGGATTCAAGGCTGGTGCTGCCATCTGATGTTTCGTAGGAGTACATGGAAGATGAAAGCAGCGAGCTGGCTGCTGGCTTTGTGCCCAAAGACACAAATTCTTTGGGCAAAGAGCTAAGAAAAAGTGATGCAACAGATTTTTAACACCATAAATCAGCGACTTGTTTTGTTATGTCTCCCCTAGCGCTGTGATATGGGGACACCTCTTTTTCCCTTAATAGAGAGAGAGAGAGAGAGCCTGTGGTATGCCGAATTACTAGGTGAACAAGTAGTCTTTGAGGTACTGCAAGTCTGTGTCTTTATTGATGCTTTGCTGCACACTTGAGTGCTTGGTGGAGAGTGCAGATGCTTTTTTTGCTGGTGGGGGGGGTTGTTGGCTTGCTGCTGCTTATGTGTGGGAGGGGGGAGTTGGGGGGTGCTTTGGGATTCTAACATGTAACTGTCATTCATTCTTTGGGGCACTCCTCTGTTTTCATGGATGTTTGCGAAGAAAAATAATTTCAGGATGTATATTGTATGTATTTCTCTGACATTAAATGTACCTATTAATTAGCCCCCTCAACCCCATTCTTCTGCCATCGCCTCATAACCTTCGATGACTTTGCTAATCAAGAATCTATCAACCTCCACTTTAAATGTACCCGATGACTTGGCCTCCACAGTTGTCCATGGTGATGAATTCCACAGATTCATTGCCCTCCAGCTAAAGAAATCCCTCCTTATTTTTGTTCTAAAGGAACATTCTTGTATTCTGAGGTGGTCCCTTCTGGTTCCACATGCCCACTTTTAGCAATATCCTCTCCACATTCACTCCTAGAGGCATCAAACGCTCCTCATACATTAACCCTTTCAATCCCAGAATCATTCTTGTGAACCTTCTCTGGACCCTCTCTAATGCCAGCACATCGTTTCTTAAATAAGGGGCCCAAAACAGATCATGTGCAGTCTGATCAAAGACTTACAAATCCTCTGCATTAAATTCTTGTTTTTATATCCTCGTCCTTTCTCGAATGCTGCTGGAGTCCAAGTGACATAAATATTGCTGACACCATTGAAGAGAAGATGTTAATCTGGTTGGAGGAGTCAAAAGAGAGGAAGATCAGTGAAGTTAGAACATGAAGAAAAGAACATTGGAGAATTGCAGAACCCATAACATGAAAACCGAATGCTTAAAATGGCCAGAAGGTAGCTTGCTTACTTATCTGTCTATCTGACTGTTGATTTATTTGAAATCCCTTTTTTACCAGGCATCTCGAGAGATGCAGCTCGTTAGCCCCTCGCTAACAGCCACTGGACTCAGTGGTGAGAAAACCAGCTTTCTCAGGCTCTGTACATCGAGGGTCAATATGACTTGGGTCCCACCAAACGTGTGAGGTTGGGCTGTCTCACCCACCCAAACCCTGATCTGTGTGACTACTGTCCCCATGCAATTGCCTATCGGCAAGAAATAACGAACTGTATACTACATACAATTATAAAAGAAGTATATTTACAAATATCAGCTTTATCAAACAGTTAACAGGAAAAAGAAAAGAAAAAAAATAAAAAGGGCCCATTACAGTTAACCCAGTCCAAATGCACACACGAGTTAGAGCTCATCTTGAAATTGTCTTTAACTCACGTGCTGGACCCACAGTCTGCGTGAAAGCACATACAACACTCCAAATGTTATTCGAAATCCACTTAGATTGAACAAATAGGCTCTCCTACAGGGGTATTGGTCCTTCCCTCTTGAAGCCATTCATCTGCACCAAGCACCTTGTGCAACAGGGACAGCATCCTCAGCCATCTTCCCTCCTGTCTTCTCCCAGCTCCCACCAAAAAATGTTGACCCACACCTGTGTCCATCACAAATACGTCTCTGCCCAGTGTTCTCTAGAACCTTCTCTCAATTCCACATTCCAAAGTTGATCAACATAGCCCGTTATCTTTAACTCAAACCCAAACATGCTAAAAGCAGAACAGACTGCTCTTACAGAACTGCAAAAATGAAATAGGTACAGCATAGCAGTAAAAATCTTTACCAAGGTGTTGCATATTTATTTGTTTTGATTGTTTGTCTAAGTACTGTGCAAGCGTCTCTGGTATGTATATATAGCTAGGGTGCCTGAGACGTTTGCACAGTACTGTATTTGTCAACGTGGAGTGGAGAGGAAGTTTGTTAATCTGGTGGGAGCGAAGGATATTGGGAATGGCATGGGTGTGGGACAGGTGGCAGAGAGGGATTTCCAGGGGTGGGGGTGATGGTGCAGGTGCAGACACATCCAGTGCTAAGACACCAGGCAAGGTAATTTGATTTGAAACAATTGGTTTATTGATCATTACAGAATGTCTCTATGGTGCTTCTCACTCCTTTCCCCTTTTCCCAACAATGATTCCCCTCTTCCAGCCCTCTTCCTAACCTTGGTTCATAATAGGGACCCATATCAGATTCAGGTTTATCATCACTCACATGTCATGAAATTGGTTATTTTTCCAGAAGTACATAAAATTATTACAGTACTGTACAAAAGTCTAAGGCATCCTTGCTATATACTGTATATATGCCAAAGACTTTTGTGCAGGACTGTATATATTGGAATGATTGATTATTTATTTATTTATTTATCTATCTATCTATTTATAGGTAAGCACAGTAATAGGTCCTTATAGCCCAATGTGTCTGTTTCACCAATTATATGCATGTGACCAATGAATCAACTAACCGGTACATGTGGGATAAAACTGAAGCCTTTACCATGGAAGACACTAGCAGTATGATGGAAGTTCCAGATGTCAGGGGACCTGAAGTGTGTGAAGTTACCATAACTAGACAGCAGGTTCTTGGGAAACTGAAAGGTCTGAAGATAGATAAGTCATCTGGGCCAGATGGTGTACACCCCAGAGTTCTGAAAGACGCGGCTGAAGAGATTGTGGAAGCCTTAGTAATGACCTTTCAAGATTCTGGAATTGTTCTGGAAGACTGGAACATTGCAAATGTCACTCCACTCTTCAAGAAGGGAGCAGGGCAGAAGAAAAGAAACTATAGGCTTGTTAGTCTGACCTCAATGGTTGGGAAAATGTTGGAGTTGAATATAAAAGATTTCAGGGAACTTTAAGGCACATGATAATAGAGGCCATAGTCAACATGGTTTCCCCAAAAGCAAATGTTGCCTGACAAATCTGAAGAAATAACAAGCAGGTAAGACAAAGGAGAATCAGTGGACATTGTGTACTTAGGTTTTCAGAAGGTCTTTGAAAAGGTGCTGCACGTGAGGCTGCTAAACAAGGGAGGACTCCATGGTATTACAGGAAAGATACTAGCGTGGATAAAGCACTGGCCAATTAGTAGGAGGCAAAATGTGGGAATGAAGGGATCTTGTTCGGATTCTTTGGTAGTGATTATTAGTGTTTTACAGGGGTTTGAGTTGGGATCAATTCTTTTTATGTTAATATGTCAAAGATTTGGATGATGGAATTGATGACTTTGTTGCAAAGTTTGCAGACAATATAAAGATAGGTGGAGGAACAGGTAGATTTGAAGAAGTAGGGAGGCTACAGCGGGCCTAAGACAGTTTAGGACAATATTCCCACTTCAAGTCTCAAGTCTCCTGCCTCCTGACAAGCCTCGCCTCAAGTCTCAAGTCTCCTGCCTCCTGCCAAGCCTCGCCTCAAGTCTCAAGTCTCCTGCCTCCTGCCAAGCCTCGCCTCAAGTCTCAAGTCTCCTGCCTCCTGCCAAGCCTCGCCTCAAGTCTCAAGTCTCCTGCCTCCTGCCAAGCCTCGCCTCAAGTCTCAAGTCTCCTGCCTCCTGCCAAGCCTCGCCTCAAGTCTCAAGTCTCCTGCCTCCTGCCAAGCCTCGCCTCAAGTCTCAAGTCTCCTTCCTCCTGCCAAGCCTCACCTCAAGTCTCAAGTCTCCTGCCTCCTGCCAAGCCTCACCTCAAGTCTCAAGTCTCCTGCCTCCTGCCAAGCCTCGCCTCAAGTCTCAAGTCTCCTGCCTCCTGCCAAGCCTCGCCTCAAGTCTCAAGTCTCCTGCCTCCTGCCAAGCCTCGCCTCAAGTCTCAAGTCTCCTGCCTCCTGCCAAGCCTCGCCTCAAGTCTCAAGTCTCCTGCCTCCTGCCAAGCCTCGCCTCAAGTCTCAAGTCTCCTGCCTCCTGCCAAGCCTCGCCTCAAGTCTCAAGTCTCCTGCCTCCTGCCAAGCCTCGCCTCAAGTCTCAAGTCTCCTGCCTCCTGCCAAGCCTCGCCTCAAGTCTCAAGTCTCCTGCCTCCTGCCAAGCCTCGCCTCAAGTCTCAAGTCTCCTGCCTCCTGCCAAGCCTCGCCTCTCAAGTCTCAAGTCTCCTGCCTCCTGCCAAGCCTCACCTCAAGTCTCAAGTCTCCTGCCTCCTGCCAAGCCTCGCCTCAAGTCTCAAGTCTCCTGCCTCCTGCCAAGCCTCGCCTCAAGTCTCAAGTCTCCTGCCTCCTGCCAAGCCTCGCCTCAAGTCTCAAGTCTCCTGCCTCCTGCCAAGCCTCGCCTCAAGTCTCAAGTCTCCTGCCTCCTGCCAAGCCTCGCCTCAAGTCTCAAGTCTCCTGCCTCCTGCCAAGCCTCACCTCAAGTCTCAAGTCTCCTGCCTCCTGCCAAGCCTCGCCTCAAGTCTCAAGTCTCCTGCCTCCTGCCAAGCCTCGCCTCAAGTCTCAAGTCTCCTGCCTCCTGCCAAGCCTCGCCTCAAGTCTCAAGTCTCCTGCCTCCTGCCAAGCCTCGCCTCAAGTCTCAAGTCTCCTGCCTCCTGCCAAGCCTCGCCTCAAGTCTCAAGTCTCCTGCCTCCTGCCAAGCCTCGCCTCAAGTCTCAAGTCTCCTGCCTCCTGCCAAGCCTCGCCTCAAGTCTCAAGTCTCCTGCCTCCTGCCAAGCCTCGCCTCAAGTCTCAAGTCTCCTGCCTCCTGCCAAGCCTCGCCTCAAGTCTCAAGTCTCCTGCCTCCTGCCAAGCCTCGCCTCAAGTCTCAAGTCTCCTGCCTCCTGCCAAGCCTCGCCTCAAGTCTCAAGTCTCCTGCCTCCTGCCAAGCCTCGCCTCAAGTCTTAAGTCTCCTGCCTCCTGCCAAGCCTCGCCTCAAGTCTCAAGTCTCCTGCCTCCTGCCAAGCCTCACCTCAAGTCTCAAGTCTCCTGCCTCCTGCCAAGCCTCGCCTCAAGTCTCAAGTCTCCTGCCTCCTGCCAAGCCTCGCCTCAAGTCTCAAGTCTCCTGCCTCCTGCCAAGCCTCGCCTCAAGTCTTTAGTCTCCTGCCTCCTGCCAAGCCTCGCCTCACGTCTCAAGTCTCCTGCCTCCTGCCAAGCCTCACCTCAAGTCTCACCTCAAGTCTCAAGTCTCCTGCCAAGCCTCGACTCAAGTCTCAAATCTCGTGCCTCCTGCCAAGCCACGTATCAAGTCTCAAGTCTCCTGCCTCCTGCCAAGCCTCGCCTCAAGTCTCAAGTCTCCTGCCTCCTGCCAAGCCTCGCCTCAAGTCTCAAGTCTCCTGCCTCCTGCCAAGCCTCACCTCAAGTCTCAAGTCTCCTGCCTCCTGCCAAGCCTCGCCTCAAGTCTCAAGTCTCCTGCCTCCTGCCAAGCCTCGCCTCAAGTCTCAAGTCTCCTGCCTCCTGCCAAGCCTCGCCTCAAGTCTCAAGTCTCCTGCCTCCTGCCAAGCCTCGCCTCAAGTCTCAAGTCTCCTGCCTCCTGCCAAGCCTCGCCTCAAGTCTCAAGTCTCCTGCCTCCTGCCAAGCCTCGCCTCAAGTCTCAAGTCTCCTGCCTCCTGCCAAGCCTCGCCTCAAGTCTCAAGTCTCCTGCCTCCTGCCAAGCCTCGCCTCAAGTCTCAAGTCTCCTGCCTCCTGCCAAGCCTCGCCTCAAGTCTCAAGTCTCCTGCCTCCTGCCAAGCCTCGCCTCAAGTCTCAAGTCTCCTGCCTCCTGCCAAGCCTCGCCTCAAGTCTCAAGTCTCCTGCCTCCTGCCAAGCCTCGCCTCAAGTCTCAAGTCTCCTGCCTCCTGCCAAGCCTCGCCTCAAGTCTCAAGTCTCCTGCCTCCTGCCAAGCCTCGCCTCAAGTCTCAAGTCTCCTGCCTCCTGCCAAGCCTCGCCTCAAGTCTCAAGTCTCCTGCCTCCTGCCAAGCCTCGCCTCAAGTCTCAAGTCTCCTGCCTCCTGCCAAGCCTCGCCTCAAGTCTCAAGTCTCCTGCCTCCTGCCAAGCCTCGCCTCAAGTCTCAAGTCTCCTGCCTCCTGCCAAGCCTCGCCTCAAGTCTCAAGTCTCCTGCCTCCTGCCAAGCCTCGCCTCAAGTCTCAAGTCTCCTGCCTCCTGCCAAGCCTCGCCTCAAGTCTCAAGTCTCCTGCCTCCTGCCAAGCCTCGCCTCAAGTCTCAAGTCTCCTGCCTCCTGCCAAGCCTCGCCTCAAGTCTCAAGTCTCCTGCCTCCTGCCAAGCCTCACCTCACCTCAAGTCTCAAGTCTCCTGCCTCCTGCCAAGCCTCGCCTCAAGTCTCAAGTCTCCTGCCTCCTGCCAAGCCTCGCCTCAAGTCTCAAGTCTCCTGCCTCCTGCCAAGCCTCGCCTCAAGTCTCAAGTCTCCTGCCTCCTGCCAAGCCTCGCCTCAAGTCTCAAGTCTCCTGCCTCCTGCCAAGCCTCGCCTCAAGTCTCAAGTCTCCTGCCTCCTGCCAAGCCTCGCCTCAAGTCTCAAGTCTCCTGCCTCCTGCCAAGCCTCGCCTCAAGTCTCAAGTCTCCTGCCTCCTGCCAAGCCTCGCCTCAAGTCTCAAGTCTCCTGCCTCCTGCCAAGCCTCGCCTCAAGTCTCAAGTCTCCTGCCTCCTGCCAAGCCTCGCCTCAAGTCTCAAGTCTCCTGCCTCCTGCCAAGCCTCGCCTCAAGTCTCAAGTCTCCTTCTCCTGCCACGCCTCACCTCAAGTCTGAGAAAACTGAATCTGTGAAGGCGGCCTCCTGCCTCAAGTCTCAGTCTCCTGCCTCCTGCCAATCCACGCCTCAACTGTCACATCTCCTGCCTCCTGCCAAGCCTCGCCTCAAGTCTCAAGTCTCCTGCCTCCTGCCAAGCCTCGCCTCAAGTCTTTAGTCTCCTGCCTCCTGCCAATCCTCGCCTCAACTCTCACGTCTCCTGCCTCCTGCCAATCCTCGCCTCAATTCTGAAGTCTCCTGCCTCCTGCCAAGCCTCGCCTCAATTCTCAAGTCTCCTGCCTCCTGCCAAGCCTCGCCTCAAGTCTCAAGTCTCCTGCCTCCTGCCAAGCCTCTCCCCAAGTCTCAAATCTCCTGCGTCCTGCCAGGCCTCACCTCAAGTCTCAAGTCTGTTGCCAAGCCTCTACTTAAGTCTCAAGACTCATATCTCTTGCCAAGGCTCGTATCAAGTCTCAAGTTCTCCTGCCTCCTGCCAAACATCACCTCAATCTCTAGTCTCCTGACAAGCCTCGCCTCAAGTCTCAAGTCTCCTACCTCCTGCCAAGGCTCGCCTCAAGTCTCAAGTCTCCTTCCTGCCAAGCCTCACCTCAAGTCTGAACTGAAGTCCCCTGCCAAGCCTTCGCCTCAAGTCTCAAGTCTCCTGCCTCCTGCCAAGCCTCGCCTCAAGTCTCACAGTCTCCTGCCTCCTGCCAAGCCTCGCCTCAAGTCTCAAGTCTCCTGCCTCCTGCCAAGCCTCTCCTCAAGTCTCAAGTGTCCTGCTTCCTGCCAAGCCTCGCCTCAAGTCTCAAGTCTCCTGCCTCCTGCCAAGCCTCGCCTCAAGTCTCAAGTCTCCTGCCTCCTGCCAAGCCTCGCCTCAAGTCTCAAGTCTCCTGCCTCCTGCCAAGCCTCGCCTCAAGTCTCAAGTCTCCTGCCTCCTGCCAAGCCTCGCCTCAAGTCTCAAGTCTCCTGCCTCCTGCCAAGCCTCGCCTCAAGTCTTTAGTCTCCTGCCTCCTGCCAAGCCTCGCCTCAAGTCTCAAGTCTCCTGCCATCTGCCAAGCCTCACCTCAAGTCTCAAGTCTCCAGCCTCCTGCCAAGCCTCGCCTCAAGTCTCAAGTCTCCTGCCTCCTGCCAAGCCTCGCCTCAAGTCTCAAGTCTCCTGCCTCCTGCCAAGCCTCGCCTCAAGTCTCAATTCTCCTGCCTCCTGCCAAGCCTCGCCTCAAGTCTCAAGTCTCCTGCCTCCTGCCAATCCTCGCCTCAAGTCTCAAGTCTCCTGCCTCCTGCCAAGCCTCGCCTCAATTCTCAAGTCTCCTGCCTCCTGCCAAGCCTCGCCTCAAGTCTCAAGTCTCCTGCCTCCTGCCAAGCCTCGCCTCAAGTCTCAAGTCTCCTGCCTCCTGCCAAGCCTCTCCTCAAGTCTCAAGTCTCCTGCCTCCTGCCAAGCCTCGCCTCAAGTCTCAAGTCTCCTGCCTCCTGTCTCAAGCCTCGCCTCAAGTCTCAAGTCTCCTGCCTCCTGCCAAGACTCGCCTCAAGTCTCAAGTCTCCTGCCTCCTGCCAAGCCTCGCCTCAAGTCTCAAGTCTCCTGCCTCCTGCCAAGCCTCGCCTCAAGTCTCAAGTCTCCTGCCATCCTGCCAAGCCTCACCTCAAGTCTCAAGTCTCCTGCCTCCTGCCAAGCCTCGCCTCAAGTCTCAAGTCTCCTGCCTCCTGCCAAGCCTCGCCTCAAGTCTCAAGTCTCCTGCCTCCTGCCAAGCCTCGCCTCAAGTCTCAAGTCTCCTGCCTCCTGCCAAGCCTCGCCTCAAGTCTCAAGTCTCCTGCCTCCTGCCAAGCCTCGCCTCAAGTCTCAAGTCTCCTGCCTCCTGCCAAGCCTCGCCTCAAGTCTCAAGTCTCCTGCCTCCTGCCAAGCCTCACCTCAAGTCTCAAGTCTCCTGCCTCCTGCCAAGCCTCGCCTCAAGTCTCAAGTCTCCTGCCTCCTGCCAAGGCTCGCCTCAAGTCTCAAGTCTCCTTCTCCTGCCAAGCCTCACCTCAAGTCTCAAGTCTCCTGCCTCCTGCCAAGCCTCGCCTGAAGTCTCAAGTCTCCTGCCTCCTGCCAAGCCTCGCCTCAAGTCTCAAATCTCCTGCCTCCTGCCAAGCCTCGCCTCAAGTCTCAAAGTCTCCTGCCTCCTGCCAAGCCTCGCCTCAAGTCTCAAGTCTCCTGCCTCCTGCCAAGCCTCGCCTCAATTCTCAAGTCTCCTGCCTCCTGCCAAGCCTCGCCTCAAGTCTCAAGTCTCCTGCCTCCTGCCAAGCCTCGCCTCAAGTCTCAAGTCTCCTGCCTCCTGCCAAGCCTCGCCTCAAGTCTCAAGTCTCCTGCCTCCTGCCAAGCCTCGCCTCAAGTCTCAAGTCTCCTGCCTCCTGCCAAGCCTCGCCTCGTATCAAGTCTCAAGTCTCCTGCCTCCTGCCAAGCCTCGCCTCAAGTCTCAAGTCTCCTGCCTCCTGCCAAGCCACGCCTCAAGTCTCAAGTCTCCTTCTCCTGCCTCCTGTCTCAGAACTGCCTCGCCTCAAGTCTCAAGTCTCCTGCCTCCTGCCAAGCCTCGCCTCAAGTCTCACAGTCTCCTGCCTCCTGCCAAGCCTCGCCTCAAGTCTCAAGTCTCCTGCCTGCTTCCTGCCAAGCCTCGCCTCAAGTCTCAAAGTCTCCTGCCTCCTGCCAAGCCTCGCCTCAAGTCTCAAATCTCCTGCCTCCTGCCAAGCCTCGCCTCAAGTCTCAAGTCTCCTGCCTCCTGCCAAACCTCATCCTCAAGTCTCAAGTCTCCTGCCTCCTGCCAAGCCTCGCCTCAAGTCTCAAGTCTCCTGCCTCCTGCCAAGCCTCGCCTCAAGTCTCAAGTCTCCTGCCTCCTGCCAAGCCTCGCCTCAAGTCTCAAGTCTCCTGCCTCCTGCCAAGCCTCGCCTCAAGTCTCAAGTCTCCTGCCTCCTGCCAAGCCTCGCCTCAAGTCTCTGAGTCTCCTGCCTCCTGCCAAGCCTCGCCTCAAGTCTCAAGTCTCCTGCCTCCTGCCAAGCCTCGCCTCAAGTCTCAAGTCTCCTGCCTCCTGCCAAGCCTCGCCTCAAGTCTCAAATCTCCTGCCTCCTGCCAAGCCTCGCCTCAAGTCTTGAGTCTCCTGCCTCCTGCCAAGCCTCGCCTCAAGTCTCAAGTTTCCTGCCTCCTGCCAAGCCTCGCCTCAAGTCTCAAGTCTCCTTGTCCTGCCAAGCCTCACCTCAAGTCTCAAGTTTCAAGTCTCCTGCCAAGCCTCGCCTCAAGTCTGAAGTCTCCTGCCTCCTGCCAAGCCTCTCCTGAAGTCTCAAGTCTCCTGCCTCCTGCCAAGCCTCGCCTCAAGTCTCAAGTCTCCTGCCTCCTGCCAAGCCTCGCCTCAAGTCTCAAGTCTCCTGCCTCCTGCCAAGCCTCGCCTCAAGTCTCAAGTCTCCTGCCTCCTGCCAAGCCTCACCTCAAGTCTCAAGTCTCCTGCCTCCTGCCAAGCCTCGCCTCAAGTCTCAAGTCTCCTGCCTCCTGCCAAGCCTCGCCTCAAGTCTCAAGTCTCCTGCCTCCTGCCAAGCCTCGCCTCAAGTCTCAAGTCTCCTGCCTCCTGCCAAGCCTCGCCTCAAGTCTCAATTCTCCTGCCTCCTGCCAAGCCTCGCCTCAAGTCTTTAGTCTCCTGCCTCCTGCCAAGCCCCGCCTCACGTCTCAAGTCTCCTGCCATCTGCCAAGACTCACCTCAAGTCTCACCTCAAGTCTCAAGTCTCTTGCCAAGCCTCGCCTCAAGTCTCAAATCTCCTGCCTCCTGCCAAGCCTCGCCTCAAGTCTCAAGTCTCCTGCCTCCTGCCAAGCCTCACCTCAAGTCTCAAGTCTCCTGCCTCCTGCCAAGCCTCGCCTCAAGTCTCAAGTCTCCTGCCTCCTGCCAAGCCTCGCCTCAAGTCTCAAGTCTCCTGTCTCCTGCCAAGCCTCGCCTCAAGTCTCAAGTCTCCTGCCTCCTGCCAAGCCTCGCCTCAAGTCTCAAGTCTCCTGCCTCCTGCCAAGCCTCGCCTCAAGTCTCAAGTCTCCTGCCTCCTGCCAAGCCTCGCCTCAAGTCTCAAGTCTCCTGCCTCCTGCCAAGCCTCGCCTCAAGTCTCAAGTCTCCTGCCTCCTGCCAAGCCTCACCTCAAGTCTCAAGTCTCCTGCCTCCTGCCAAGCCTCGCCTCAAGTCTCAAGTCTCCTGCCTCCTGCCAAGCCTCGCCTCAAGTCTCAAGTCTCCTGCCTCCTGCCAAGCCTCGCCTCAAGTCTCAAGTCTCCTGCCTCCTGCCAAGCCTCGCCTCGTCTTAAGTCTCAAGTCTCCTGCCTCCTGCCAAGCCTCGCCTCATCTGCCAGTCTCAAGTCTCCTGCCTCCTGCCAAGCCTCGCCTCAAGTCTCAAGTCTCCTGCCTCCTGCCAAGCCTCGCCTCAAGTCTCAAGTCTCCTGCCTCCTGCCAAGCCTCGCCTCAAGTCTCAAGTCTCCTGCCTCCTGCCAAGCCTCGCCTCAAGTCTCAAATCTCCTGCCTCCTGCCAAGCCTCGCCTCAAGTCTCAAGTCTCCTGCCTCCTGCCAAGCCTCGCCTCAAGTCTCAAGTCTCCTGCCTCCTGCCAATCCTCGCCTCAAGTCTCAAGTCTCCTGCCTCCTGCCAAGCCTCGCCTCAAGTCTCAAGTCTCCTGCCTCCTGCCAAGCCTCGCCTCAAGTCTCAAGTCTCCTGCCTCTTGCCAAGCCTCGCCTCAAGTCTCAAGTCTCCTGCCTCCTGCCAAGCCTCGCCTCAAGTCTCAAGTCTCCTGCCTCCTGCCAAGCCTCGCCTCAAGTCTCAAGTCTCCTGCCTCCTGCCAAGCCTCGCCTCAAGTCTCAAGTCTCCTGCCTCCTGCCAAGCCTCGCCTCAAGTCTCAAGTCTCCTGCCTCCTGCCAAGCCTCGCCTCAAGTCTCAAGTCTCCTGCCTCCTGCCAAGCCTCGCCTCAAGTCTCAAGTCTCCTGCCTCCTGCCAAGCCTCGCCTCAAGTCTCAAGTCTCCTGCCTCCTGCCAAGCCTCACCTCAAGTCTCAAGTCTCCTGCCTCCTGCCAAGCCTCGCCTCAAGTCTCAAGTCTCCTGCCTCCTGCCAAGCCTCTCCTCAAGTCTCAAATCTCCTGCCTCCTGCCAAGCCTCGCCTCAAGTCTCAAGTCTCCTGCCTCCTGCCAAGCCTCGCCTCAAGTCTCAAGTCTCCTGCCTCCTGCCAAGCCTCGCCTCAAGTCTCAAGTCTCCTGCCTCCTGCCAAGCCTCGCCTCAAGTCTCAAGTCTCCTGCCTCCTGCCAAGCCTCGCCTCAAGTCTCAAGTCTCCTGCCTCCTGCCAAGCCTCGCCTCAAGTCTCAAGTCTCCTGCCTCCTGCCAAGCCTCGCCTCAAGTCTCAAGTCTCCTGCCTCCTGCCAAGCCTCGCCTCAAGTCTCAAGTCTCCTGCCTCCTGCCAAGCCTCGCCTCAAGTCTCAAGTCTCCTGCCTCCTGCCAAGCCTCACCTCAAGTCTCAAGTCTCCTGCCTCCTGCCAAGCCTCGCCTCAAGTCTCAAGTCTCCTGCCTCCTGCCAAGCCTCGCCTCAAGTCTCAAGTCTCCTGCCTCCTGCCAAGCCTCGCCTCAAGTCTCAAGTCTCCTGCCTCCTGCCAAGCCTCGCCTCAAGTCTCAAGTCTCCTGCCTCCTGCCAAGCCTCGCCTCAAGTCTCAAGTCTCCTGCCTCCTGCCAAGCCTCGCTCAAGTCTCAAGTCTCCTGCCTCCTGCCAAGCCTCGCCTCAAGTCTCAAGTCTCCTGCCTCCTGCCAAGCCTCGCCTCAAGTCTCAAGTCTCCTGCCTCCTGCCAAGCCTCGCCTCAAGTCTCAAGTCTCCTGCCTCCTGCCAAGCCTCGCCTCAAGTCTCAAGTCTCCTGCCTCCTGCCAAGCCTCGCCTCAAGTCTCAAGTCTCCTGCCTCCTGCCAAGCCTCACCTCAAGTCTCAAGTCTCCTGCCTCCTGCCAAGCCTCGCCTCAAGTCTCAAGTCTCCTGCCTCCTGCCAAGCCTCGCCTCAAGTCTCAAGTCTCCTGCCTCCTGCCAAGCCTCGCCTCAAGTCTCAAGTCTCCTGCCTCCTGCCAAGCCTCGCCTCAAGTCTCAAGTCTCCTGCCTCCTGCCAAGCCTCGCCTCAAGTCTCAATTCTCCTGCCTCCTGCCAAGCCTCGCCTCAAGTCTCAAGTCTCCTGCCTCCTGCCAAGCCTCGCCTCAAGTCTCAAGACTCCTGCCTCCTGCCAAGCCTCGCCTCAAGTCTCAAGTCTCCTGCCTCCTGCCAAGCCTCGCCTCAAGTCTCAAGTCTCCTTCCTCCTGCCAAGCCTCACCTCAAGTCTCAAGTCTCAAGTCTCCTGCCAAGCCTCGCCAAGTCAAAGTCTCAAGTCTCCTGCCTCCTGCCAAGCCTCGCCTCAAGTCTCAAGTCTCCTGCCTCCTGCCAAGCCTCGCCTCAAGTCTCAAGTCTCCTGCTCCTGCCAAGCCTCGCCTCAAGTCTCAAGTCTCCTGCCTCCTGCCAAGCCTCGCCTCAAGTCTCAAGTCTCCTGCCTCCTGCCAAGCCTCGCCTCAAGTCTCAAGTCTCCTGCCTCCTGCCAAGCCTCGCCTCAAGTCTCAAGTCTCCTGCCTCCTGCCAAGCCTCGCCTCAAGTCTCAAGTCTCCTGCCTCCTGCCAAGCCTCGCCTCAAGTCTCAAGTCTCCTGCCTCCTGCCAAGCCTCGCCTCAAGTCTCAAGTCTCCTGCCTCCTGCCAAGCCTCGCCTCAAGTCTCAAGTCTCCTGCTTCCTGCCAAGCCTCGCCTCAAGTCTCAAGTCTCCTGCCTCCTGCCAAGCCTCGCCTCAAGTCTCAAGTCTCCTGCCTCCTGCCAAGCCTCGCCTCAAGTCTCAAGTCTCCTGCCTCCTGCCAAGCCTCGCCTCAAGTCTCAAGTCTCCTGCCTCCTGCCAAGCCTCGCCTCAAGTCTCAAGTCTCCTGCCTCCTGCCAAGCCTCGCCTCAAGTCTCAAGTCTCCTGCCTCCTGCCAAGCCTCGCCTCAAGTCTCAAGTCTCCTGCCTCCTGCCAAGCCTCGCCTCAAGTCTCAAGTCTCCTGCCTCCTGCCAAGCCTCACCTCAAGTCTCAAGTCTCCTGCCTCCTGCCAAGCCTCGCCTCAAGTCTCAAGTCTCCTGCCTCCTGCCAAGCCTCGCCTCAAGTCTCAAGTCTCCTGCCTCCTGCCAAGCCTCGCCTCAAGTCTCAAGTCTCCTGCCTCCTGCCAAGCCTCGCCTCAAGTCTCAAGTCTCCTGCCTCCTGCCAAGCCTCGCCTCAAGTCTCAAGTCTCCTGCCTCCTGCCAAGCCTCGCCTCAAGTCTCAAGTCTCCTGCCTCCTGCCAAGCCTCACCTCAAGTCTCAAGTCTCCTGCCTCCTGCCAAGCCTCGCCTCAAGTCTCAAGTCTCCTGCCTCCTGCCAAGCCTCGCCTCAAGTCTCAAGTCTCCTGCCTCCTGCCAAGCCTCGCCTCAAGTCTCAAGTCTCCTGCCTCCTGCCAAGCCTCGCCTCAAGTCTCAAGTCTCCTGCCTCCTGCCAAGCCTCGCCTCAAGTCTCAAGTCTCCTGCCTCCTGCCAAGCCTCGCCTCAAGTCTCAAGTCTCCTGCCTCCTGCCAAGCCTCGCCTCAAGTCTCAAGTCTCCTGCCTCCTGCCAAGCCTCGCCTCAAGTCTCAAGTCTCCTGCCTCCTGCCAAGCCTCGCCTCAAGTCTCAAGTCTCCTGCCTCCTGCCAAGCCTCGCCTGCAAGCCTCTCAAGTCTCCTGCCTCCTGCCAAGCCTCGCCTCAAGTCTCAAGTCTCCTGCCTCCTGCCAAGCCTCGCCTCAAGTCTCAAGTCTCCTGCCTCCTGCCAAGCCTCACTCAAGTCTCACCAAGTCTCCTGTCCTCTTGCCAAGCCTCGCCTCAAGTCTCAAGTCTCCTGCCTCCTGCCAAGCCTCGCCTCAAGTCTCAAGTCTCCTGCCTCCTGCCAAGCCTCGCCTCAAGTCTCAAGTCTCCTGCCTCCTGCCAAGCCTCGCCTCAAGTCTCAAGTCTCCTGCCTCCTGCCAAGCCTCGCCTCAAGTCTCAAGTCTCCTGCCTCCTGCCAAGCCTCGACCTCAAGTCTCAAGTCTCCTGCCTCCTGCCAAGCCTCGCCTCAAGTCTCAAGTCTCCTGCCTCCTGCCAAGCCTCGCCTCAAGTCTCAAGTCTCCTGCCTCCTGCCAAGCCTCGCCTCAAGTCTCAAGTCTCCTGCCTCCTGCCAAGCCTCGCCTCAAGTCTCAAGTCTCCTGCCTCCTGCCAAGCCTCGCCTCAAGTCTCAAGTCTCCTGCCTCCTGCCAAGCCTCGCCTCAAGTCTCAAGTCTCCTGCCTCCTGCCAAGCCTCACCTCAAGTCTCAAGTCTCCTGCCTCCTGCCAAGCCTCGCCTCAAGTCTCAAGTCTCCTGCCTCCTGCCAAGCCTCGCCTCAAGTCTCAAGTCTCCTGCCTCCTGCCAAGCCTCGCCTCAAGTCTCAAGTCTCCTGCCTCCTGCCAAGCCTCGCCTCAAGTCTCAAGTCTCCTGCCTCCTGCCAAGCCTCGCCTCAAGTCTCAAGTCTCCTGCCTCCTGCCAAGCCTCGCCTCAAGTCTCAAGTCTCCTGCCTCCTGCCAAGCCTCGCCTCAAGTCTCAAGTCTCCTGCCTCCTGCCAAGCCTCGCCTCAAGTCTCAAGTCTCCTGCCTCCTGCCAAGCCTCGCCTCAAGTCTCAAGTCTCCTGCCTCCTGCCAAGCCTCGCCTCAAGTCTCAAGTCTCCTGCCTCCTGCCAAGCCTCACCTCAAGTCTCAAGTCTCCTGCCTCCTGCCAAGCCTCGCCTCAAGTCTCAAGTCTCCTGCCTCCTGCCAAGCCTCGCCTCAAGTCTCAAGTCTCCTGCCTCCTGCCAAGCCTCGCCTCAAGTCTCAAGTCTCCTGCCTCCTGCCAAGCCTCGCCTCAAGTCTCAAGTCTCCTGCCTCCTGCCAAGCCTCGCCTCAAGTCTCAAGTCTCCTGCCTCCTGCCAAGCCTCGCCTCAAGTCTCAAGTCTCCTGCCTCCTGCCAAGCCTCGCCTCAAGTCTCAAGTCTCCTGCCTCCTGCCAAGCCTCGCCTCAAGTCTCAAGTCTCCTGCCTCCTGCCAAGCCTCGCCTCAAGTCTCAAGTCTCCTGCCTCCTGCCAAGCCTCGCCTCAAGTCTCAAGTCTCCTGCCTCCTGCCAAGCCTCGCCTCAAGTCTCAAGTCTCCTGCCTCCTGCCAAGCCTCACCTCAAGTCTCAAGTCTCCTGCCTCCTGCCAAGCCTCGCCTCAAGTCTCAAGTCTCCTGCCTCCTGCCAAGCCTCGCCTCAAGTCTCAAGTCTCCTGCCTCCTGCCAAGCCTCGCCTCAAGTCTCAAGTCTCCTGCCTCCTGCCAAGCCTCGCCTCAAGTCTCAAGTCTCCTGTCTCCTGCCAAGCCTCGCCTCAAGTCTCAAGTCTCCTGCCTCCTGCCAAGCCTCACCTCAAGTCTCAAGTCTCCTGCCTCCTGCCAAGCCTCGCCTCAAGTCTCAAGTCTCCTGCCTCCTGCCAAGCCTCGCCTCAAGTCTCAAGTCTCCTGCCTCCTGCCAAGCCTCGCCTCAAGTCTCAAAGTCTCCTGCCTCCTGCCAAGCCTCGCCTCAAGTCTCAAGTCTCCTGCCTCCTGCCAAGCCTCGCCTCAAGTCTCAAGTCTCCTGCCTCCTGCCAAGCCCCGCCTCACGTCTCAAGTCTCCTGCCATCTGCCAAGACTCACCTCAAGTCTCACCTCAAGTCTCAAGTCTCTTGCCAAGCCTCGATTCAAGTCTCAAGTCTCCTGCCTCCTGCCAAGCCTCGCCTCAAGTCTCAAGTCTCCTGCCTCCTGCCAAGCCTCACCTCAAGTCTCAAGTCTCCTGCCTCCTGCCAAGCCTCGCCTCAAGTCTCAAGTCTCCTGCCTCCTGCCAAGCCTCGCCTCAAGTCTCAAGTCTCCTGCCTCCTGCCAAGCCTCGCCTCAAGTCTCAAGTCTCCTGCCTCCTGCCAAGCCTCGCCTCAAGTCTCAAGTCTCCTGCCTCCTGCCAAGCCTCGCCTCAAGTCTCAAGTCTCCTGCCTCCTGCCAAGCCTCGCCTCAAGTCTCAAGTCTCCTGCCTCCTGCCAAGCCTCGCCTCAAGTCTCAAGTCTCCTGCCTCCTGCCAAGCCTCGCCTCAAGTCTCAAGTCTCCTGCCTCCTGCCAAGCCTCGCCTCAAGTCTCAAGTCTCCTGCCTCCTGCCAAGCCTCGCCTCAAGTCTCAAGTCTCCTGCCTCCTGCCAAGCCTCGCCTCAAGTCTCAAGTCTCCTGCCTCCTGCCAAGCCTCGCCTCAAGTCTCAAGTCTCCTGCCTCCTGCCAAGCCTCGCCTCAAGTCTCAAGTCTCCTGCCTCCTGCCAAGCCTCGCCTCAAGTCTCAAGTCTCCTGCCTCCTGCCAAGCCTCGCCTCAAGTCTCAAGTCTCCTGCCTCCTGCCAAGCCTCGCCTCAAGTCTCAAGTCTCCTGCCTCCTGCCAAGCCTCGCCTCAAGTCTCAAGTCTCCTGCCTCCTGCCAAGCCTCGCCTCAAGTCTCAAGTCTCCTGCCTCCTGCCAAGCCTCGCCTCAAGTCTCAAGTCTCCTGCCTCCTGCCAAGCCTCGCCTCAAGTCTCAAGTCTCCTGCCTCCTGCCAAGCCTCGCCTCAAGTCTCAAGTCTCCTGCCTCCTGCCAAGCCTCGCCTCAAGTCTCAAGTCTCCTGCCTCCTGCCAAGCCTCGCCTCAAGTCTCAAGTCTCCTGCCTCCTGCCAAGCCTCGCCTCAAGTCTCAAGTCTCCTGCCTCCTGCCAAGCCTCGCCTCAAGTCTCAAGTCTCCTGCCTCCTGCCAAGCCTCGCCTCAAGTCTCAAGTCTCCTGCCTCCTGCCAAGCCTCGCCTCAAGTCTCAAGTCTCCTGCCTCCTGCCAAGCCTCGCCTCAAGTCTCAAGTCTCCTGCCTCCTGCCAAGCCTCGCCTCAAGTCTCAAGTCTCCTGCCTCCTGCCAAGCCTCGCCTCAAGTCTCAAGTCTCCTGCCTCCTGCCAAGCCTCACCTCAAGTCTCAAGTCTCCTGCCTCCTGCCAAGCCTCGCCTCAAGTCTCAAGTCTCCTGCCTCCTGCCAAGCCTCGCCTCAAGTCTCAAGTCTCCTGCCTCCTGCCAAGCCTCGCCTCAAGTCTCAAGTCTCCTGCCTCCTGCCAAGCCTCGCCTCAAGTCTCAAGTCTCCTGCCTCCTGCCAAGCCTCGCCTCAAGTCTCAAGTCTCCTGCCTCCTGCCAAGCCTCGCCTCAAGTCTCAAGTCTCCTGCCTCCTGCCAAGCCTCGCCTCAAGTCTCAAGTCTCCTGCCTCCTGCCAAGCCTCGCCTCAAGTCTCAAGTCTCCTGCCTCCTGCCAAGCCTCGCCTCAAGTCTCAAGTCTCCTGCCTCCTGCCAAGCCTCGCCTCAAGTCTCAAGTCTCCTGCCTCCTGCCAAGCCTCGCCTCAAGTCTCAAGTCTCCTGCCTCCTGCCAAGCCTCGCCTCAAGTCTCAAGTCTCCTGCCTCCTGCCAAGCCTCGCCTCAAGTCTCAAGTCTCCTGCCTCCTGCCAAGCCTCGCCTCAAGTCTCAAGTCTCCTGCCTCCTGCCAAGCCTCGCCTCAAGTCTCAAGTCTCCTGCCTCCTGCCAAGCCTCACCTCAAGTCTCAAGTCTCCTGCAGCTCTCCTGCCAAGCCTCGCCTCAAGTCTCAAGTCTCCTGCCTCCTGCCAAGCCTCGCCTCAAGTCTCAAGTCTCCTGCCTCCTGCCAAGCCTCGCCTCAAGTCTCAAGTCTCCTGCCTCCTGCCAAGCCTCGCCTCAAGTCTCAAGTCTCCTGCCTCCTGCCAAGCCTCACCTCAAGTCTCAAGTCTCCTGCTCCTGCCAAGCCTCGCCTCAAGTCTCAAGTCTCCTGCCTCCTGCCAAGCCTCGCCTCAAGTCTCAAGTCTCCTGCCTCCTGCCAAGCCTCGCCTCAAGTCTCAAGTCTCCTGCCTCCTGCCAAGCCTCGCCTCAAGTCTCAAGTCTCCTGCCTCCTGCCAAGCCTCGCCTCAAGTCTCAAGTCTCCTGCCTCCTGCCAAGCCTCGCCTCAAGTCTCAAGTCTCCTGCCTCCTGCCAAGCCTCGCCTCAAGTCTCAAGTCTCCTTGTCCTGCCAGGCCTCACCTCAAGTCTCAAGTTTCAAGTCTCCTGCCAAGCCTCGCCTCAAGTCTGAAGTCTCCTGCCTCCTGCCAAGCCTCGCCTCAAGTCTCAAGTCTCCTGCCTCCTGCCAAGCCTCGCCTCAAGTCTCAAGTCTCCTGCCTCCTGCCAAGCCTCGCCTCAAGTCTCAAGTCTCCTGCCTCCTGCCAAGCCTCGCCTCAAGTCTCAAGTCTCCTGCCTCCTGCCAAGCCTCGCCTCAAGTCTCAAGTCTCCTGCCTCCTGCCAAGCCTCGCCTCAAGTCTCAAGTCTCCTGCCTCCTGCCAAGCCTCGCCTCAAGTCTCAAGTCTCCTGCCTCCTGCCAAGCCTCGCCTCAAGTCTCAAGTCTCCTGCCTCCTGCCAAGCCTCGCCTCAAGTCTCAAGTCTCCTGCCTCCTGCCAAGCCTCGCCTCAAGTCTCAAGTCTCCTGCCTCCTGCCAAGCCTCGCCTCAAGTCTCAAGTCTCCTGCCTCCTGCCAAGCCTCGCCTCAAGTCTCAAGTCTCCTGCCTCCTGCCAAGCCTCACCTCAAGTCTCAAGTCTCCTGCCTCCTGCCAAGCCTCGCCTCAAGTCTCAAGTCTCCTGCCTCCTGCCAAGCCTCGCCTCAAGTCTCAAGTCTCCTGCCTCCTGCCAAGCCTCGCCTCAAGTCTCAAGTCTCCTGCCTCCTGCCAAGCCTCGCCTCAAGTCTCAAGTCTCCTGCCTCCTGCCAAGCCTCACCTCAAGTCTCACCTCAAGTCTCAAGTCTCCTGCCAAGCCTCTACTCAAGTCTCAAGTCTCCTGCCTCCTGCCAAGCCTCGCCTCAAGTCTCAAGTCTCCTGCCTCCTGCCAAGCCTCGCCTCAAGTCTCAAGTCTCCTGCCTCCTGCCAAGCCTCGCCTCAAGTCTCAAGTCTCCTGCCTCCTGCCAAGCCTCGCCTCAAGTCTCAAGTCTCCTGCCTCCTGCCAAGCCTCGCCTCTCAAGTCTCAAGTCTCCAAGCTCTCCTGCCAAGCCTCGCCTCAAGTCTCAAGTCTCCTGCCTCCTGCCAAGCCTCGCCTCAAGTCTCAAGTCTCCTGCCTCCTGCCAAGCCTCACCTCAAGTCTCAAGTCTCCTGCCTCCTGCCAAGCCTCGCCTCAAGTCTCAAGTCTCCTGCCTCCTGCCAAGCCTCGCCTCAAGTCTCAAGTCTCCTGCCTCCTGCCAAGCCTCGCCTCAAGTCTCAAGTCTCCTGCCTCCTGCCAAGCCTCGCCTCAAGTCTCAAGTCTCCTGCCTCCTGCCAAGCCTCGCCTCAAGTCTCAAGTCTCCTGCCTCCTGCCAAGCCTCACCTCAAGTCTCACCTCAAGTCTCCTGCCTCCTGCCAAGCCTCGCCTCAAGTCTCAAGTCTCCTGCCTCCTGCCAAGCCTCGCCTCAAGTCTCAAGTCTCCTGCCTCCTGCCAAGCCTCGCCTCAAGTCTCAAGTCTCCTGCCTCCTGCCAAGCCTCGCCTCAAGTCTCAAGTCTCCTGCCTCCTGCCAAGCCTCGCCTCAAGTCTCAAGTCTCCTGCCTCCTGCCAAGCCTCGCCT
Organism: Mobula hypostoma; assembly: GCF_963921235.1. NCBI lineage: Eukaryota > Metazoa > Chordata > Chondrichthyes > Myliobatiformes > Myliobatidae > Mobula > Mobula hypostoma. Next base: position 77,469,130 of record NC_086105.1, on the reverse strand, counting down.
CAAGTCTCAAGTCTCCTGCCTCCTGCCAAGCCTCGCCTCAAGTCTTTAGTTTCCTGCCTCCTGCCAAGCCCCGCCTCACGTCTCAAGTCTCCTGCCTCCTGCCAAGCCTCACCTCAAGTCTCACCTCAAGTCTCAAGCCTCCTGCCAAGCCTCGCCTCAAGTCTCAAGTCTCCTGCCTCCTGCCAAGCCTCGCCTCAAGTCTCAAGTCTCCTGCCTCCTGCCAAGCCTCGCCTCAAGTCTCAAGTCTCCTGCCTCCTGCCAAGCCTCGCCTCAAGTCTCAAGTCTCCTGCCTCCTGCCAAGCCTCGCCTCAAGTCTCAAGTCTCCTGCCTCCTGCCAAGCCTCGCCTCAAGTCTCAAGTCTCCTGCCTCCTGCCAAGCCTCGCCTCAAGTCTCAAGTCTCCTGCCTCCTGCCAAGCCTCGCCTCAAGTCTCAAGTCTCCTGCCTCCTGCCAAGCCTCACCTCAAGTCTCAAGTCTCCTGCCTCCTGCCAAGCCTCGCCTCAAGTCTCAAGTCTCCTGCCTCCTGCCAAGCCTCGCCTCAAGTCTCAAGTCTCCTGCCTCCTGCCAAGCCTCGCCTCAAGTCTCAAGTCTCCTGCCTCCTGCCAAGCCTCGCCTCAAGTCTCAAGTCTCCTGCCTCCTGCCAAGCCTCTCCTCCCTCAAGTCTCAAGTCTCCTGCCTCCTGCCAAGCCTCGCCTCAAGTCTCAAGTCTCCTGCCTCCTGCCAAGCCTCGCCTCAAGTCTCAAGTCTCCTGCCTCCTGCCAAGCCTCGCCTCAAGTCTCAAGTCTCCTGCCTCCTGCCAAGCCTCGCCTCAAGTCTCAAGTCTCCTGCCTCCTGCCAAGCCTCGCCTCAAGTCTCAAGTCTCCTGCCTCCTGCCAAGCCTCGCCTCAAGTCTCAAGTCTCCTGCCTCCTGCCAAGCCTCGCCTCAAGTCTCAAGTCTCCTGCCTCCTGCCAAGCCTCGCCTCAAGTCTCAAGTCTCCTGCCTCCTGCCAAGCCTCGCCTCAAGTCTCAAGTCTCCTGCCTCCTGCCAAGCCTCACCTCAAGTCTCAAGTCTCCTGCCTCCTGCCAAGCCTCGCCTCAAGTCTCAAGTCTCAAGCCTCCTGCCAAGCCTCGCCTCAAGTCTCAAGTCTCTGCCTCCTGCCAAGCCTCACCTCAAGTCTCAAGTCTCCTGCCTCCTGCCAAGCCTCGCCTCAAGTCTCAAGTCTCCTGCCTCCTGCCAAGCCTCGCCTCAAGTCTCAAGTCTCCTGCCTCCTGCCAAGCCTCACCTCAAGTCTCAAGTCTCCTGCCTCCTGCCAAGCCTCGCCTCAAGTCTCAAGTCTCCTGCCTCCTGCCAAGCCTCGCCTCAAGTCTCAAGTCTCCTGCCTCCTGCCAAGCCTCGCCTCAAGTCTCAAGTCTCCTGCCTCCTGCCAAGCCTCGCCTCAAGTCTCAAGTCTCCTGCCTCCTGCCAAGCCTCGCCTCAAGTCTCAAGTCTCCTGCCTCCTGCCAAGCCTCGCCTCAAGTCTCAAGTCTCCTGCCTCCTGCCAAGCCTCGCCTCAAGTCTCAAGTCTCCTGCCTCCTGCCAAGCCTCGCCTCAAGTCTCAAGTCTCCTGCCTCCTGCCAAGCCTCGCCTCAAGTCTCAAGTCTCCTGCCTCCTGCCAAGCCTCGCCTCAAGTCTCAAGTCTCCTGCCTCCTGCCAAGCCTCGCCTCAAGTCTCAAGTCTCCTGCCTCCTGCCAAGCCTCGCCTCAAGTCTCAAGTCTCCTTGTCCTGCCAAGCCTCACCTCAAGTCTCAAGTTTCAAGTCTCCTGCCAAGCCTCGCCTCAAGTCTGAAGTCTCCTGCCTCCTGCCAAGCCTCTCCTGAAGTCTCAAGTCTCCTGCCTCCTGCCAAGCCTCGCCTCAAGTCTCAAGTCTCCTGCCTCCTGCCAAGCCTCGCCTCAAGTCTCAAGTCTCCTGCCTCCTGCCAAGCCTCGCCTCAAGTCTCAAGTCTCCTGCCTCCTGCCAAGCCTCGCCTCAAGTCTCAAGTCTCCTGCCTCCTGCCAAGCCTCGCCTCAAGTCTCAAGTCTCCTGCCTCCTGCCAAGCCTCGCCTCAAGTCTCAAGTCTCCTGCCTCCTGCCAAGCCTCGCCTCAAGTCTCAAGTCTCCTGCCTCCTGCCAAGCCTCGCCTCAAGTCTCAAGTCTCCTGCCTCCTGCCAAGCCTCGCCTCAAGTCTCAAGTCTCCTGCCTCCTGCCAAGCCTCACCTCAAGTCTCAAGTCTCCTGCCTCCTGCCAAGCCTCGCCTCAAGTCTCAAGTCTCCTGCCTCCTGCTAAGCCTCGCCTCAAGTCTCAAGTCTCCTGCCTCCTGCCAAGCCTCGCCTCAAGTCTCAAGTCTCCTGCTTCCTGCCAAGCCTCACCTCAAGTCTCAAGTCTCCTGCCTCCTGCCAATCCTCGCCAAGTCTCGTCTCCTGCCTCCTGCCAAGCCTCGCCTCAAGTCTCAAGTCTCCTGCCATCTGCCAAGACTCACCTCAAGTCTCACCTCAAGTCTCAAGTCTCTTGCCAAGCCTCGATTCAAGTCTCAAATCTCGTGCCTCCTGCCAAGCCTCGTATCAATTCTCAAGTCTCCTGCCTCCTGCCAAGCCTCGCCTCAAGTCTCAAGTCTCCTGCCTCCTGCCAAGCCTCGCCTCAAGTCTCAAGTCTCCTGCCTCCTGCCAAGCCTCGCCTCAAGTCTCAAGTCTCCTGCCTCCTGCCAAGCCTCGCCTCAAGTCTCAAGTCTCCTGCCTCCTGCCAAGCCTCGCCTCAAGTCTCAAGTCTCCTGCCTCCTGCCAAGCCTCGCCTCAAGTCTCAAGTCTCCTGCCTCCTGCCAAGCCTCACCTCAAGTCTCACCTCAAGTCTCAAGTCTCCTGCCAAGCCTCGCCTCAAGTCTCAAGTCTCCTGCCTCCTGCCAAGCCTCGCCTCAAGTCTCAAGTCTCCTGCCTCCTGCCAAGCCTCACCTCAAGTCTCAAGTCTCCTGCCTCCTGCCAATCCTCGCCAAGTCTCGTCTCCTGCCTCCTGCCAAGCCTCGCCTCAAGTCTCAAGTCTCCTGCCTCCTGCCAAGCCTCACCTCAAGTCTCACCTCAAGTCTCAAGTCTCCTGCCAAGCCTCGCCTCAAGTCTCAAGTCTCCTGCCTCCTGCCAAGCCTCGCCTCAAGTCTCAAGTCTCCTGCCTCCTGCCAAGCCTCGCCTCAAGTCTCAAGTCTCCTGCCTCCTGCCAAGCCTCGCCTCAAGTCTCAAGTCTCCTGCCTCCTGCCAAGCCTCGCCTCAAGTCTCAAGTCTCCTGCCTCCTGCCAAGCCTCGCCTCAAGTCTCAAGTCTCCTGCCTCCTGCCAAGCCTCGCCTCAAGTCTCAAGTCTCCTGCCTCCTGCCAAGCCTCGCCTCAAGTCTCAAGTCTCCTGTCCTGCCTGCCAAGCCTCACCTCAAGTCTCAGTCTCGTCTCCTGCCAAGCCTCGCCTCAAGTCTCAAGTCTCCTGCCTCCTGCCAAGCCTCGCCTCAAGTCTCAAGTCTCCTGCCTCCTGCCAAGCCTCGCCTCAAGTCTCAAGTCTCCTGCCTCCTGCCAAGCCTCGCCTCAAGTCTCAAACTCCCTGCTCTCCTGCCTCCTGCCAAGCCTCGCCTCAAGTCTCAAGTCTCCTGCCTCCTGCCAAGCCTCGCCTCAAGTCTCAAGTCTCCTGCCTCCTGCCAAGCCTCGCCTCAAGTCTCAAGTCTCCTGCCTCCTGCCAAGCCTCGCCTCAAGTCTCAAGTCTCCTGCCTCCTGCCAAGCCTCGCCTCAAGTCTCAAGTCTCCTGCCTCCTGCCAAGCCTCGCCTCAAGTCTCAAGTCTCCTGCCTCCTGCCAAGCCTCGCCTCAAGTCTCAAGTCTCCTGCCTCCTGCCAAGCCTCGCCTCAAGTCTCAAGTCTCCTGCCTCCTGCCAAGCCTCGCCTCAAGTCTCAAGTCTCCTGCCTCCTGCCAAGCCTCGCCTCAAGTCTCAAGTCTCCTGCCTCCTGCCAAGCCTCGCCTCAAGTCTCAAGTCTCCTGCCTCCTGCCAAGCCTCGCCTCAAGTCTCAAGTCTCCTGCCTCCTGCCAAGCCTCGCCTCAAGTCTCAAGTCTCCTGCCTCCTGCCAAGCCTCGCCTCAAGTCTCAAGTCTCCTGCCTCCTGCCAAGCCTCGCCTCAAGTCTCAAGTCTCCTGCCTCCTGCCAAGCCTCGCCTCAAGTCTCAAGTCTCCTGCCTCCTGCCAAGCCTCGCCTCAAGTCTCAAGTCTCCTGCCTCCTGCCAAGCCTCGCCTCAAGTCTCAAGTCTCCTGCCTCCTGCCAAGCCTCGCCTCAAGTCTCAAGTCTCCTGCCTCCTGCCAAGCCTCGCCTCAAGTCTCAAGTCTCCTGCCTCCTGCCAAGCCTCGCCTCAAGTCTCAAGTCTCCTGCCTCCTGCCAAGCCTCGCCTCAAGTCTCAAGTCTCCTGCCTCCTGCCAAGCCTCACCTCAAGTCTCAAGTCTCCTGCCTCCTGCCAAGCCTCGCCTCAAGTCTCAAGTCTCCTGCCTCCTGCCAAGCCTCGCCTCAAGTCTCAAGTCTCCTGCCTCCTGCCAAGCCTCACCTCAAGTCTCAAGTCTCCTGCCTCCTGCCAAGCCTCGCCTCAAGTCTCAAGTCTCCTGCCTCCTGCCAAGCCTCGCCTCAAGTCTCAAGTCTCCTGCCTCCTGCCAAGCCTCGCCTCAAGTCTCAAGTCTCCTGCCTCCTGCCAAGCCTCGCCTCAAGTCTCAAGTCTCCTGCCTCCTGCCAAGCCTCGCCTCAAGTCTCAAGTCTCCTGCCTCCTGCCAAGCCTCACCTCAAGTCTCAAGTCTCCTGCCTCCTGCCAAGCCTCGCCTCAAGTCTCAAGTCTCCTGCCTCCTGCCAAGCCTCGCCTCAAGTCTCAAGTCTCCTGCCTCCTGCCAAGCCTCGCCTCAAGTCTCAAGTCTCCTGCCTCCTGCCAAGCCTCGCCTCAAGTCTCAAGTCTCCTGCCTCCTGCCAAGCCTCGCCTCAAGTCTCAAGTCTCCTGCCTCTTGCCAAGCCTCGCCTCAAGTCTCAATTCTCCTGCCTCCTGCCAAGCCTCGCTTCAAGTCTTTAGTCTCCTGTCTCCTGCCAAGCCCCGCCTCACGTCTCAAGTCTCCTGCCTCCTGCCAAGCCTCGCCTCAAGTCTCAAGTCTCCTGCCTCCTGCCAAGCCTCGCCTCAAGTCTCAAGTCTCCTGCCTCCTGCCAAGCCTCGCCTCAAGTCTCAAGTCTCCTGCCTCCTGCCAAGCCTCGCCTCAAGTCTCAAGTCTCCTGCCTCCTGCCAAGCCTCGCCTCAAGTCTCAAGTCTCCTGCCTCCTGCCAAGCCTCGCCTCAACTCTCACGTCTCCTGCCTCCTGCCAAGCCTCGCCTCAAGTCTCAAGTCTCCTGCCTTCTGCCAAGCCTCGCCTCAAGTCTCAAGTCTCCTGCCTCCTGCCAAGCCTCACCTCAAGTCTCAAGTCTCCTGCCTCCTGCCAAGCCTCGCCTCAAGTCTCAAGTCTCCTGCCTCCTGCCAAGCCTCGCCTCAAGTCTCAAGTCTCCTGCCTCCTGCCAAGCCTCGCCTCAAGTCTACAGTCTCCTGCCTCCTGCCAAGCCTCGCCTCAAGTCTCAAGTCTCCTGCCTCCTGCCAATCCTCGCCAAGTCTCGTCTCCTGCCTCCTGCCAAGCCTCTCCTCAAGTCTCAAGTCTCCTGCCATCTGCCAAGCCTCACCTCAAGTCTCACCTCAAGTCTCAAGTCTCCTGCCAAGCCTCGCCTCAAGTCTCAAGTCTACTGCCTCCTGCCAAGCCCCACCTCACTTCTCAAGTCTCCTGCCTCCTGCCAAGCCTCGCCTCAAGTCTCAAGTCTCCTGCCTCCTGCCAAGCCTCGCCTCAAGTCTCAAGTCTCCTGCCTCCTGCCAAGCCTCGCCTCAAGTCTCAAGTCTCCTGCCTCCTGCCAAGCCTCACCTCAAGTCTCAAGTCTCCTGCCTCCTGCCAAGCCTCGCCTCAAGTCTCAAGTCTCCTGCCTCCTGCCAAGCCTCGCCTCAAGTCTCAAGTCTCCTGCCTCCTGCCAAGCCTCACCTCAAGTCTCAAGTCTCCTGCCTCCTGCCAAGCCTCGCCTCAAGTCTCAAGTCTCCTGCCTCCTGCCAAGCCTCGCCTCAAGTCTCAAGTCTCCTGCCTCCTGCCAAGCCTCACCTCAAGTCTCAAGTCTCAAGTCTCCTGCCAAGCCTCGCCTCAAGTCTCAAGTCTCCTGCCTCCTGCCAAGCCTCGCCTCAAGTCTCAAGTCTCCTGCCTCCTGCCAAGCCTCGCCTCAAGTCTCAAGTCTCCTGCCTCCTGCCAAGCCTCGCCTCAAGTCTCAAGTCTCCTGCCTCCTGCCAAGCCTCGCCTCAAGTCTCAAGTCTCCTGCCTCCTGCCAAGCCTCGCCTCAAGTCTCAAGTCTCCTGCCTCCTGCCAAGCCTCACCTCAAGTCTCAAGTCTCAAGTCTCCTGCCAAGCCTCGCCTCAAGTCTCAAGTCTCCTGCCTCCTGCCAAGCCTCGCCTCAAGTCTCAAGTCTCCTGCCTCCTGCCAAGCCTCGCCTCAAGTCTCAAGTCTCCTGCCTCCTGCCAAGCCTCGCCTCAAGTCTCAAGTCTCCTGCCTCCTGCCAAGCCTCGCCTCAAGTCTCAAGTCTCCTGCCTCCTGCCAAGCCTCGCCTCAAGTCTCAAGTCTCCTGCCTCCTGCCAAGCCTCGCCTCAAGTCTCAAGTCTCCTGCCTCCTGCCAAGCCTCGCCTCAAGTCTCAAGTCTCCTGCCTCCTGCCAAGCCTCGCCTCAAGTCTCAAGTCTCCTGCCTCCTGCCAAGCCTCGCCTCAAGTCTCAAGTCTCCTGCCTCCTGCCAAGCCTCGCCTCAAGTCTCAAGTCTCCTGCCTCCTGCCAAGCCTCGCCTCAAGTCTCAAGTCTCCTGCCTCCTGCCAAGCCTCGCCTCAAGTCTCAAGTCTCCTGCCTCCTGCCAAGCCTCGCCTCAAGTCTCAAGTCTCCTGCCTCCTGCCAAGCCTCGCCTCAAGTCTCAAGTCTCCTGCCTCCTGCCAAGCCTCGCCTCAAGTCTCAAGTCTCCTGCCTCCTGCCAAGCCTCGCCTCAAGTCTCAAGTCTCCTTCTCCTGCCAAGCCTCACCTCAAGTCTCAAATTTCAAGTTTCCTGCCAAGCCTCGCCTCAAGTCTGAAGTCTCCTGCCTCCTGCCAAGCCTCTCCTGAAGTCTCAAGTCTCCTGGCTCCTGCCAAGCCTCGCCTCAAGTCTCAAGTCTCCTGCCTCCTGCCAAGCCTCGCCTCAAGTCTCAAGTCTCCTGCCTCCTGCCAAGCCTCGCCTCAAGTCTCAAGTCTCCTGCCTCCTGCCAAGCCTCGCCTCAAGTCTCAAGTCTCCTGCCTCCTGCCAAGCCTCGCCTCAAGTCTCAAGTCTCCTGCCTCCTGCCAAGCCTCGCCTCAAGTCTCAAGTCTCCTGCCTCCTGCCAAGCCTCGCCTCAAGTCTCAAGTCTCCTGCCTCCTGCCAAGCCTCGCCTCAAGTCTCAAGTCTCAAGTCTCCTGCCAAGCCTCGCCTCAAGTCTCAATTCTCCTGCCTCCTGCCAAGCCTCGCTTCAAGTCTTTAGTCTCCTGCCTCCTGCCAAGCCCCGCCTCACGTCTCAAGTCTCCTGCCATCTGCCAAGACTCACCTCAAGTCTCAAGTCTCCTGCCTCCTGCCAAGCCTCGCCTCAAGTCTCAAGTCTCCTGCCTCCTGCCAAGCCTCGCCTCAAGTCTCAAGTCTCCTGCCTCCTGCCAAGCCTCGCCTCAAGTCTCAAGTCTCCTGCCTCCTGCCAAGCCTCGCCTCAAGTCTCAAGTCTCCTGCCTCCTGCCAAGCCTCGCCTCAAGTCTCAAGTCTCCTGCCTCCTGCCAAGCCTCTCCTCAAGTCTCAAGTCTCCTGCCTCCTGCCAAACCTCACCTCAAGTCTCAAGACTCACAGTCTCCTGCCAAGCCTCGCCTCAAGTCTCAAGTCTCCTGCCTCCTGCCAAGCCTCGCCTCAAGTCTCAAGTCTCCTGCCTCCTGCCAAGCCTCGCCTCAAGTCTCAAGTCTCCTTCTCCTGCCAAGCCTCACCTCAAGTCTCAAGACTGAAGTCTCCTGCCAAGCCACGCCTGAAGTCTCAAGTCTCCTGCCTCCTGCCAATCCTCGCCTCAACTCTCACGTCTCCTGCCTCCTGCCAAGCCTCGCCTGAAGTCTCAAGTCTCCTGCCTCCTGCCAAGCCTCGCCTCAAGTCTCTAGTGTCCTGCTTCCTGCCAAGCCTCGTCTCAATTCTCAAATCTCCGGCCTCCTGACAAGCCTCGCCTCAAGTCTCAAGTCTCCTGCCTCCTGCCAAGCCTCGCCTCAAGTCTCAATTCTCCTGCCTCCTGCCAAGCCTCGCCTCAAGTCTCAAGTCTCAAGTCTCCTGCCAAGCCTCGCCTCAAGTCTCAAGTCTCCTGCCTCCTGCCAAGCCTCGCCTCAAGTCTCAAGTCTCCTGCCTCCTGCCAAGCCTCACCTCAAGTCTCAAGTCTCCTGCCTCCTGCCAAGCCTCGCCTCAAGTCTCAAGTCTCCTGCCTCCTGCCAAGCCTCGCCTCAAGTCTCAAGTCTCCTGCCTCCTGCCAAGCCTCGCCTCAAGTCTCAAGTCTCCTGCCTCCTGCCAAGCCTCGCCTCAAGTCTCAATTCTCCTGCCTCCTGCCAAGCCTCGTATCAATTCTCAAGTCTCCTGCCTCCTGCCAAGCCTCGCCTCAAGTCTCAAGTCTCCTGCCTCCTGCCAAGCCTCACCTCAAGTCTCAAGTCTCAAGTCTCCTGCCAAGCCTCGCCTCAAGTCTCAAGTCTCCTGCCTCCTGCCAAGCCTCGCCTCAAGTCTCAAGTCTCCTGCCTCCTGCCAAGCCTCTCCTGAAGTCTCAAGTCTCTGGCCTCCTGCCAGGCCTCACCTCAAGTCTCAAGTCTGAAGTCTCCTGCCAAGCCTCACCTCATGTCTCAAGTCTCCTGCCTCCTGCCAATCCTCGCCTCAAGTCTCAAGTCTCCTGCCTCCTGCCAAGCCTCGCCTCAAGTCTCAAGTCTCCTGCCTCCTGCCAAGCCTCGCCTCAAGTCTCTAGTGTCCTGCTTCCTGCCAAGCCTCGTCTCAATTCTCAAATCTCCTGCCTCCTGACAAGCCTCGCCTCAAGTCTCAAGTCTCCTGCCTCCTGCCAAGCCTCGCCTCAAGTCTCAATTCTCCTGCCTCCTGCCAAGCCTCGCCTCAAGTCTCAAGTCTCCTGCCTCCTGCCAAGCCTCGCCTCAAGTCTCAAGTCTCCTGCCTCCTGCCAAGCCTCGCCTCAAGTCTCAAGTCTCCTGCCTCCTGCCAAGCCTCACCTCAAGTCTCAAGTTTCATGTCTCCTGCCAAGCCTCGCCTCAAGTCTCAAGTCTCCTGCCTCCTGCCAAGCCTCGACTGAAGTCTCAAGTCTCCTGCCTCCTGCCAAGCCTCGCCTCAAGTCTCAATTCTCCTGCCTCCTGCCAAGCCTCGCCTCAAGTCTTTAGTCTCCTGCCTCCTGCCAAGCCCCGCCTCACGTCTCAAGTCTCCTGCCTCCTGCCAAGCCTCACCTCAAGTCTCAAGTCTCCTGCCTCCTGCCAAGCCTCACCTCAAGTCTCAAGTCTCAAGTCTCCTGCCAAGCCTCGCCTCATGTCTCAAGTCTCCTGCCTCCTGCCAAGCCTCTCCTGAAGTCTCAAGTCTCCTGCCTCCTGCCAAGCCTCGCCTCAAGTCTCAAGTCTCCTGCCATCTGCCAAGCCTCACCTCAAGTCTCAAGTCTCCTGCCTCCTGCCAAGCCTCGCCTCAAGTCTCAAGTCTCCTGCCTCCTGCCAAGCCTCGCCTCAAGTCTCAAGTCTCCTGCCTCCTGCCAAGCCTCGCCTCAAGTCTCAAGTCTCCTGCCTCCAGCTTAGCCTCGACTGAAGTCTGAAGTATACTGCCTCCTGACAAGCCTCGCCTCAAGCCTCAAGTCTCCTTGTCCTGCCAAGCCTCACCTCAAGTCTCAAGTTTCATGTCTCCTGCCAAGCCTCGCCTCAAGTCTCAAGTCCCCTGCTTCCTGCCAAGCCTCTCCCGAAGTCTCAAGGCTCCTGCCTCCTGCCAAGCCTCACCTGAAGTCTGAAGTCTCCTGCCTCCTGCCAAGCCTCGCCTCAAGTCTCAAGTCTCCTGCCATCTGCCAAGCCTCGCCTCAAGTCTCAAGTCTCCTGCCTCCTGCCAAGCCTCGCTTCAAGTCTCAAGTCTCCTGTCTCCTGCCAAGCCTCGCCTCACGTCTCAAGTCTCCTGCCTCCTGCCAAGCCTCGCCTCAAGTCTCAAGTCTCCTGCCTCCTGCCAAGCCTCGCCTCAAGTCTCAAGTCTCCTGCCTCCTGCCAAGCCTCGCCTCAAGTCTCAAGTCTCCTGCCTCCTGCCAAGCCTCGCCTCAAGTCTCAAGTCTCAAGTCTCCTGCCAAGCCTCGCCTCAAGTCTGAAGTCTCCTGCCTCCTGCCAAGCCTCGCCTCAAGTCTCAAGTCTCCTGCCTCCTGCCAAGCCTCGCCTCAAGTCTCAAGTCTCCTGCCTCTTGCCAAGCCTCGCCTCAAGTCTCAATTCTCCTGCCTCCTGCCAATCCTCGCCAAGTCTCGTCTCCTGCCTCCTGCCAAGCCTCGCCTCAAGTCTCAAGTCTCCTGCCTCCTGCCAAGCCTCACCTCAAGTCTCAAGTCTCAAGTCTCCTGCCAAGCCTCGCCTCAAGTCTCAAGTCTCCTGCCTCCTGCCAAGCCTCGCCTCAAGTCTCAAGTCTCCTGCCTCCTGCCAAGCCTCGCCTCAAGTCTCAAGTCTCCTGCCTCCTGCCAAGCCTCGCCTCAAGTCTCAAGTCTCCTGCCTCCTGCCAAGCCTCGCCTCAAGTCTCAAGTCTCCTGCCTCCTGCCAAGCCTCGCCTCAAGTCTCAAGTCTCCTGCCTCCTGCCAAGCCTCGCCTCAAGTCTCAAGTCTCCTGCCTCCTGCCAAGCCTCGCCTCAAGTCTCAAGTCTCCTGCCTCCTGCCAAGCCTCGCCTCAAGTCTCAAGTCTCCTGCCTCCTGCCAAGACTCACCTCAAGTCTCAAGTCTCCTGCCTCTTGCCAAGCCTCGCCTCAAGTCTCAATTCTCCTGCCTCCTGCCAAGCCTCGCTTCAAGTCTTTAGTCTCCTGTCTCCTGCCAAGCCCCGCCTCACGTCTCAAGTCTCCTGCCATCTGCCAAGACTCACCTCAAGTCTCAAGTCTCCTGCCTCCTGCCAAGCCTCGCCTCAAGTCTCAAGTCTCCTGCCTCCTGCCAAGCCTCGCCTCAAGTCTCAAGTCTCCTGCCTCCTGCCAAGCCTCGCCTCAAGTCTCAAGTCTCCTGCCTCCTGCCAAGCCTCGCCTCAAGTCTCAAGTCTCCTTGTCCTGCCAAGCCTCACCTCAAGTCTCAAGTCTCAAGTCTCCTGCCAAGCCTCGCCTCATGTCTCAAGTCTCCTGCCTCCTGCCAAGCCTCTCCTGAAGTCTCAAGTCTCCTGCCTCCTGCCAAGCCTCGCCTCAAGTCTCAAGTCTCCTGCCTCCTGCCAAGCCTCGCCTCAAGTCTCAAGTCTCCTGCCTCCTGCCAAGCCTCGCCTCAAGTCTCTCAAGTCTCCTGCCTCCTGCCAAGCCTCGCCTCAAGTCTCAAGTCTCCTGCCTCCTGCCAAGCCTCGCCTCAAGTCTCAAGTCTCCTGCCTCCTGCCAAGCCTCGCCTCAAGTCTCAAGTCTCCTGCCTCCTGCCAAGCCTCCCTCAAGTCTCAAGTCTCCTGCCTCCTGCCAAGCCTCGCCTCAAGTCTCAAGTCTCCTGCCTCCTGCCAAGCCTCGCCTCAAGTCTCAAGTCTCCTGCCTCCTGCCAAGCCTCGCCTCAAGTCTCAAGTCTCCTGCCTCCTGCCAAGCCTCGCCTCAAGTCTCAAGTCTCCTGCCTCCTGCCAAGCCTCGCCTAAGTCTCAAGTCTCCTGCCTCCCTAGCCAAGCCTCAAGTCTCAAGTCTCCTGCCTCCTGCCAAGCCTCGCCTCAAGTCTCAAGTCTCCTGCCTCCTGCCAAGCCTCGCCTCAAGTCTCAAGTCTCCTGCCTCCTGCCAAGCCTCGCCTCAAGTCTCAAGTCTCCTGCCTCCTGCCAAGCCTCGCCTCAAGTCTCAAGTCTCCTGCCTCCTGCCAAGCCTCACCTCAAGTCTCACCTCAAGTCTCAAGTCTCTCTGCCAAGCCTCGCCTCAAGTCTCAAGTCTCCTGCCTCCTGCCAAGCCTCGCCTCAAGTCTCAAGTCTCCTGCCTCCTGCCAAGCCTCGCCTCAAGTCTCAAGTCTCCTGCCTCCTGCCAAGCCTCGCCTCAAGTCTCAAGTCTCCTGCCTCCTGCCAAGCCTCGCCTCAAGTCTCAAGTCTCCTGCCTCCTGCCAAGCCTCGCCTCAAGTCTCAAGTCTCCTGCCTCCTGCCAAGCCTCGCCTCAAGTCTCAAGTCTCCTGCCTCCTGCCAAGCCTCGCCTCAAGTCTCAAGTCTCCTGCCTCCTGCCAAGCCTCGCCTCAAGTCTCAAGTCTCCTGCCTCCTGCCAAGCCTCGCCTCAAGTCTCAAGTCTCCTGCCTCCTGCCAAGCCTCGCCTCAAGTCTCAAGTCTCCTGCCTCCTGCCAAGCCTCGCCTCAAGTCTCAAGTCTCCTGCCTCCTGCCAAGCCTCGCCTCAAGTCTCAAGTCTCCTGCCTCCTGCCAAGCCTCACCTCAAGTCTCAAGTCTCCTGCCTCCTGCCAAGCCTCGCCTCAAGTCTCAAGTCTCCTGCCTCCTGCCAAGCCTCGCCTCAAGTCTCAAGTCTCCTGCCTCCTGCCAAGCCTCGCCTCAAGTCTCAAGTCTCCTGCCTCCTGCCAAGCCTCGCCTCAAGTCTCAAGTCTCCTGCCTCCTGCCAAGCCTCGCCTCAAGTCTCAGTCTCCTGCCTCCTGCCAAGCCTCGCCTCAAGTCTCAAGTCTCCTGCCTCCTGCCAAGCCTCGCCTCAAGTCTCAAGTCTCCTGCCTCCTGCCAAGCCTCGCCTCAAGTCTCAAGTCTCCTGCCTCCTGCCAGGCCTCACCTCAAGTCTCAATTCTCCTGCCTCCTGCCAAGCCTCGCCTCAAGTCTTTAGTCTTCTGCCTCCTGCCAAGCCTCACCTCAAGTCTCAAGTCTCCTGCCTCCTGCCAAGCCTCGCCTCAAGTCTCAAGTCTCCTGCCTCCTGCCAAGCCTCGCCTCAAGTCTCAAGTCTCCTGCCTCCTGCCAAGCCTCGCCTCAAGTCTCAAGTCTCCTGCCTCCTGCCAAGCCTCGCCTCAAGTCTCAAGTCTCCTGCCTCCTGCCAAGCCTCACCTCAAGTCTCAAGTCTCCTGCCTCCTGCCAAGCCTCGCCTCAAGTCTCAAGTCTCCTGCCTCCTGCCAAGCCTCGCCTCAAGTCTCAAGTCTCCTGCCTCCTGCCAAGCCTCGCCTCAAGTCTCAAGTCTCCTGCCTCCTGCCAAGCCTCGCCTCAAGTCTCAAGTCTCCTGCCTCCTGCCAAGCCTCGCCTCAAGTCTCAAGTCTCCTGCCTCCTGCCAAGCCTCACCTCAAGTCTCAAGTCTCCTGCCTCCTGCCAAGCCTCGCCTCAAGTCTCAAGTCTCCTGCCTCCTGCCAAGCCTCGCCTCAAGTCTCAAGTCTCCTGCCTCCTGCCAAGCCTCGCCTCAAGTCTCAAGTCTCCTGCCTCCTGCCAAGCCTCGCCTCAAGTCTCAAGTCTCCTGCCTCCTGCCAAGCCTCGCCTCAAGTCTCAAGTCTCCTGCCTCCTGCCAAGCCTCTCAAGTCTCAAGTCTCCTGCCTCCTGCCAAGCCTCGCCTCAAGTCTCAAGTCTCCTGCCTCCTGCCAAGCCTCACCTCAAGTCTCAAGTCTCCTGCCTCCTGCCAAGCCTCGCCTCAAGTCTCAAGTCTCCTGCCTCCTGCCAAGCCTCGCCTCAAGTCTCAAGTCTCCTGCCTCCTGCCAAGCCTCGCCTCAAGTCTCAAGTCTCCTGCCTCCTGCCAAGCCTCACCTCAAGTCTCACCTCAAGTCTCAAGTCTCCTGACAAGCCTCGCCTCAAGTCTCAAGTCTTCTGCCTCCTGCCAATCCTCGCCTCAAGTCTCAAGTCTCCTGCTTCCTGCTCCTCAAGTCTCAAGTTTCCAGCCTCCTGCCAAGCCTCGCCTCAAGTCTCAAGTCTCCTGCCTCCTGCCAAGCCTCGCCTCAAGTCTCAAGTCTCCTGCCTCCTGCCAAGCCTCGCCTCAAGTCTCAAGTCTCCTGCCTCCTGCCAAGCCTCACCTCAAGTCTCAAGTCTCCTGTCTCCTGCCAAGCCTCGCCTCAAGTCTCAAGTCTCCTGCCTCCTGCCAAGCCTCTCCTCAAGTCTCAAGTCTCCTGCCTCCTGCCAAGCCTCGCCTCAAGTCTCAATCTCTCCTGCCAAGCCTCCCTCAAGTCTCAAGTCCTCTCACCTCAAGTCTCAAGTCTCCTGCCTCCTGCCAAGCCTCGCCTCAAGTCTCATCTCCTGCCTCCTGCCAAGCCTCCCTCAAGTCTCAAGTCTCCTGCCTCCTGCCAAGCCTCGCCTCAAGTCTCAAGTCTCCTGCCTCCTGCCAAGCCTCGCCTCAAGTCTCAAGTCTCCTGCCTCCTGCCAAGCCTCACTCTCTCACCTCAAGTCTCAAGTCTCTTGCCAAGCCTCGCCTCAAGTCTCAAGTCTCCTGCCTCCTGCCAAGCCTCGTATGAATTCTCAAGTCTCCTGCCTCCTGCCAAGCCTCACCTCAAGTCTCAAGTCTCCTGCCTCCTGCCAAGCCTCGCCTCAAGTCTCAAGTCTCCTGCCTCCTGCCAAGCCTCGCCTCAAGTCTCAAGTCTCCTGCCTCCTGCCAAGCCTCGCCTCAAGTCTCAAGTCTCCTGCCTCCTGCCAAGCCTCGCCTCAAGTCTCAAGTCTCCTGCCTCCTGCCAAGCCTCGCCTCAAGTCTCAAGTCTCCTTGTCCTGCCAAGCCTCACCTCAAGTCTCAAGTTTCAAGTCTCCTGCCAAGCCTCGCCTCAAGTCTCAAGTCTCCTGCCTCCTGCCAAGCCTCTCCTGAAGTCTCAAGTCTCCTGCCTCCTGCCAAGCCTCGCCTCAAGTCTCAAGTCTCCTGCCTCCTGCCAAGCCTCTCCTCAAGTCTCAAGTCTCCTGCCTCCTGCCAAGCCTCGCCTCAAGTCTCAAGTTTCCTGCCTCCTGCCAAGCCTCGCCTCAAGTCTCAAGTCTCCTTGTCCTGCCAAGCCTCACCTCAAGTCTCAAGTTTCAAGTCTCCTGCCAAGCCTCGCCTCAAGTCTGAAGTCTCCTGCCTCCTGCCAAGCCTCTCCTGAAGTCTCAAGTCTCCTGCCTCCTGCCAAGCCTCGCCTCAAGTCTCAAGTCTCCTGCCTCCTGCCAAGCCTCGCCGCAAGTCTCAAGTGTCTTGCCTTCTGCCAAGCCTCGCCTCAAGTCTCAAGTCTCCTGCCTGCTGCCAAACCTCACCTCAAGTCTCAAGTCTCCTGCCTCCTGCCAAGCCTCGCCTCAAGTCTCAAGTCTCCTGCCTCCTGCCAAGCCTCGCCTCAAGTCTCAATTCTCCTGCCTCCTGCCAAGCCTCGCTTCAAGTCTGAAGTCTCCTGCCTCCTGCCAAGCCTCGCCTCAAGTCTCAAGTCTCCTGCCTCCTGCCAAGCCTCGCCTCAAGTCTCAAGTCTCCTTGTCCTGCCAAGCCTCACCTCAAGTCTCAAGTTTCAAGTCTCCTGCCAAGCCTCGCCTCAAGTCTCAAGTCTCCTGCCTCCTGCCAAGCCTCGCCTCAAGTCTCAAGTCTCCTGCCTCCTGCCAAGCCTCGCCTCAAGTCTCAAGTCTCCTGCCTCCTGCCAAGCCTCTCCTGAAGTCTCAAGTCTCCTGCCTCCTGCCAAGCCTCGCCTCAAGTCTCAAGTCTCCTGCCTCCTGCCAAGCCTCACCTCAAGTCTCAAGTCTCCTGCCTCCTGCCAAGCCTCGCCTCAAGTCTCAAGTCTCCTGCCTCCTGCCAAGCCTCACCTCAAGTCTCAAGTCTCCTGCCTCCTGCCAAGCCTCGCCTCAAGTCTCAAGTCTCCTGCCTCTGCCAAGCCTCGCCTCAAGTCTCAATTCTCCTGCCTCCTGCCAATCCTCGCCAAGTCTCGTCTCCTGCCTCCTGCCAAGCCTCGCCTCAAGTCTCAAATCTCCTGCCTCCTGCCAAGCCTCACCTCAAGTCTCAAGACTAAAGTCTCCTGCCAAGCCGCGCCTCAAGTCTCAAGTCTCCTGCCTCCTGCCAATCCTCGCCTCAACTCTCACATCTCCTGCCTCCTGCCAAGCCTCACCTCTCAAGTCTCAAGTCTCCTGCCTCCTGCCAAGCCTCGCCTCAAGTCTCAAGTCTCCTGCCTCCTGCCAAGCCTCGCCTCAAGTCTCAAGTCTCCTGCCTCCTGCCAAGCCTCGCCTCAAGTCTCAAGCTCCTGCCTCTGCCAAGCCTCGCCTCAAGTCTCAATTCTCCTGCCTCCTGCCAAGCCTCGCCTCAAGTCTCAAGTCTCCTGCCTCCTGCCAAGCCTCGCCTCAAGTCTCACGTCTCCTGCCTCCTGCCAAGCCTCACCTCAAGTCTCAAGTCTCCTGCCTCCTGCCAAGCCTCGCCTCAAGTCTCAAGTCTCCTGCCTCCTGCCAAGCCTCGCCTCAAGTCTCAAGTCTCCTGCCTCCTGCCAAGCCTCGCCTCAAGTCTCAAGTCTCCTGCCTCCTGCCAAGCCTCGCCTCAAGTCTCAAGTCTCCTGCCTCCTGCCAAGCCTCGCCTCAAGTCTCAAGTTTCCTGCCTCCTGCCAAGCCCCGCCTCAAGTCTCAAGTCTCCTGCCTCCTGCCAAGACTCACCTCAAGTCTCACCTCAAGTCTCAAGTCTCTTGCCAAGCCTCGCCTCAAGTCTCAAGTCTCCTGCCTCCTGCCAAGCCTCGCCTCAAGTCTCAAGTCTCCTGCCTCCTGCCAAGCCTCGCCTCAAGTCTCAAGTCTCCTGCCTCCTGCCAAGCCTCGCCTCAAGTCTCAAGTCTCCTGCCTCCTGCCAAGCCTCGCCTCAATTCTCAAGTCTCCTGCCTCTGCCAAGACTCACCTCAAGTCTCAAGTCTCCTGCCTCCTGCCAAGCCTCGCCTCAAGTCTCAATTCTCCTGCCTCCTGCCAAGCCTCGCTTCAAGTCTTTAGTCTCCTGTCTCCTGCCAAGCCCCGCCTCAAGTCTCAAGTCTCCTGCCTCCTGCCAAGCCTCGCCTCAAGTCTCAAGTCTCCTGCCTCCTGCCAAGCCTCGCCTCAAGTCTCAAGTCTCCTTGTCCTGCCAAGCCTCACCTCAAGTCTCAAGTTTCAAGTCTCCTGCCAAGCCTCGCCTCAAGTCTCAAGTCTCCTGCCTCCTGCCAAGCCTCGCCTCAAGTCTCAAGTCTCCTGCCTCCTGCCAAGCCTCGCCTCAAGTCTCAAGTCTCCTGCCTCCTGCCAAGCCTCGCCTCAAGTCTCAAGTCTCCTGCCTCCTGCCAAGCCTCGCCTCAAGTCTCAAGTCTCCTGCCTCCTGCCAAGCCTCACCTCAAGTCTCAAGTCTCCTGCCTCCTGCCAAGCCTCGCCTCAAGTCTCAAGTCTCCTGCCTCCTGCCAAGCCTCGCCTCAAGTCTCAAGTCTCCTGCCTCCTGCCAAGCCTCGCCTCAAGTCTCAAGTCTCCTGCCTCCTGCCAAGCCTCGCCTCAAGTCTCAAGTCTCCTGCCTCCTGCCAAGCCTCGCCTCAAGTCTCAAGTCTCCTGCCTCCTGCCAAGCCTCGCCTCAAGTCTCAAGTCTCCTGCCTCCTGCCAAGCCTCGCCTCAAGTCTCAAGTCTCAGTCTCCTGCCAAGCCTCGCCTCAAGTCTCAAGTCTCCTGCCTCCTGCCAAGCCTCGCCTCAAGTCTCAAGTCTCCTGCCTCCTGCCAAGCCTCACCTCAAGTCTCAAGTCTGCCTCCTGCCAACTTCCTCCTGCCAAGCCCCTCAAGTCTCAAGTCTCCTGCCTCCTGCCAAGCCTCACCTCAAGTCTCAAGTCTCCTGCCTCCTGCCAAGCCTCGCCTCAAGTCTCAAGTCTCCTGCCTCCTGCCAAGCCTCGCCTCAAGTCTCAAGTCTCCTGCTTCCTGCCAAGCCTCGCCTCAAGTCTCAAGTCTCCTGCCTCCTGCCAAGCCTCGCCTCAAGTCTCAAGTCTCCTGCCTCCTGCCAAGCCTCGCCTCAAGTCTCAAGTCTCCTGCCTCCTGCCAAGCCTCACCTCAAGTCTCACCTCAAGTCTCAAGTCTCCTGCCAAGCCTCGCCTCAAGTCTCAAGTCTCCTGCCTCCTGCCAAGCCTCGCCTCAAGTCTCAAGTCTCCTGCCTCCTGCCAAGCCTCGCCTCAAGTCTCAAGTCTCCTGCCTCCTGCCAAGCCTCGCCTCAAGTCTCAAGTCTCCTGCCTCCTGCCAAGCCTCGCCTCAAGTCTCAATTCTCCTGCCTCCTGCCAAGCCTCGCCTCAAGTCTCAAGTCTCCTGCCTCCTGCCAAGCCTCGCCTCAAGTCTCAAGTCTCCTGCCTCCTGCCAAGCCTCGCCTCAAGTCTCAAGTCTCCTTCCTCCTGCCAAGCCTCACCTCAAGTCTCAAGTCTCAAGTCTCCTGCCAAGCCTCGCCTCAAGTCTCAAGTCTCCTGCCTCCTGCCAAGCCTCGCCTCAAGTCTCAAGTCTCCTGCCTCCTGCCAAGCCTCGCCTCAAGTCTCAAGTCTCCTGCCTCCTGCCAAGCCTCGCCTCAAGTCTCAATTCTCCTGCCTCCTGCCAAGCCTCGCTTCAAGTCTTTAGTCTCCTGCCTCCTGCCAAGCCTCGCCTCAAGTCTCAAGTCTCCTGTCTCCTGCCAAGCCTCACCTCAAGTCTCAAGTCTCCTGCCTCCTGCCAAGCCTCGCCTCAAGTCTCAAGTCTCCTGCCTCCTGCCAAGCCTCGCCTCAAGTCTCAAGTCTCCTGCCTCCTGCCAAGCCTCGCCTCAAGTCTCAAGTCTCCTGCCTCCTGCCAAGCCTCGCCTCAAGTCTCAATTCTCCTGCCTCCTGCCAAGCCTCGCCTCAAGTCTCAAGTCTCCTGCCTCCTGCCAAGCCTCGCCTCAAGTCTCAAGTCTCCTGCCTCCTGCCAAGCCTCACCTCAAGTCTCAAGTCTCCTGCCTCCTGCCAAGCCTCGCCTCAAGTCTCAAGTCTCCTGCCTCCTGCCAAGCCTCACCTCAAGTCTCAAGTCTCCTGCCTCCTGCCAAGCCTCGCCTCAAGTCTCAAGTCTCCTGCCTCCTGCCAAGCCTCGCCTCAAGTCTCAAGTCTCCTGCCTCCTGCCAAGCCTCGCCTCAAGTCTCAAGTCTCCTGCCTCCTGCCAAGCCTCGCCTCAAGTCTCAAGTCTCCTGCCTCCTGCCAAGCCTCGCCTCAAGTCTCAAGTCTCCTGCCTCCTGCCAAGCCTCGCCTCAAGTCTCAAGTCTCCTGCCTCCTGCCAAGCCTCACCTCAAGTCTCAAGTCTCCTGTCTCCTGCCAAGCCTCGCCTCAAGTCTCAAGTCTCCTGCCTCCTGCCAAGCCTCGCCTCAAGTCTCAAGTCTCCTGCCTCCTGCCAAGCCTCGCCTCAAGTCTCAAGTCTCCTGCCTCCTGCCAAGCCTCGCCTCAAGTCTCAAGTCTCCTGCCTCCTGCCAAGCCTCGCCTCAAGTCTCAAGTCTCCTGCCTCCTGCCAAGCCTCTCCTCAAGTCTCAAGTCTCCTGTCTCCTGCCAAGCCTCGCCTCAAGTCTCAAGTCTCCTGCCTCCTGCCAAGCCTCGCCTCAAGTCTCAAGTCTCCTGGCCTCCTGCCAAGCCTCGCCTCAAGTCTCAAGTCTCCTGCCTCCTGCCAAGCCTCGCCTCAAGTCTCAAGTCTCCTGCCTCCTGCCAAGCCTCACCTCAAGTCTCAAGTCTCCTGCCTCCTGCCAAGCCTCGCCTCAAGTCTCAAGTCTCCTGCTCTCCTGCCAAGCCTCACCTCAAGCTCAAGTCTCCTGCCTTCCTGCCAAGCCTCGCCTCAAGTCTCAAGTCTCCTGCCTCCTGCCAAGCCTCGCCTCAAGTCTCAAGTCTCCGGCCTCCTGCCAAGCCTCGCCTCAAGTCTCAAGTCTCCTGCCTCCTGCCAAGCCTCGCCTCAAGTCTTTAGTCTCCTGCCTCCTGCCAAGCCTCACCTCAAGTCTCAAGTCTCCTGCCTCCTGCCAAGCCTCTCCTCAAGTCTCAAGTCTCCTGCCTCCTGCCAAGCCTCGCCTCAAGTCTCAAGTCTCCTGCCTCCTGCCAAGCCTCTCCTCAAGTCTCAAGTCTCCTGTCTCCTGCCAATCCTCACCTCAAGTCTCGGTCTCAAGTCTGCTGCCAAGTCTCGCCTCAAGTCTCAAGTCTCCTGCCTCCTGCCAAGCCTCGCCTCAAGTCTCAAGTCTCCTGCCTCCTGCCAAGCCTCGCCTCAAGTCTCAAGTCTCCTGCCTCCTGCCAAGCCTCGCCTCAAGTCTCAAGTCTCCTGCCTCCTGCCAAGCCTCGCCTCAAGTCTCAAGTCTCCTGCCTCCTGCCAAGCCTCACCTCAAGTCTCAAGTCTCAAGTCTCCTGCCAAGCCTCGCCTCAAGTCTCAAGTCTCCTGCCTCCTGCCAAGCCTCTCCTCAAGTCTCAAGTCTCCTGCCTCCTGCCAAGCCTCGCCTCAAGTCTCAAGTCTCCTGCCTCCTGCCAAGCCTCGCCTCAAGTCTCAAGTCTCCTGCCTCCTGCCAATCCTCGCCTCAAGTCTCAAGTCTCCTGCTTCCTGCTAAGCCTCGCCTCAAGTCTCATTTCTCCTGCCTCCTGCCAAGCCTCGCCTCAAGTCTCAAGTCTCCTGCCTCCTGCCAAGCCTCGCCTCAAGTCTCAAGTCTCCTGCCTCTGCCAAGCCTCACCTCAAGTCTCAAGTCTCCTGCCTCCTGCCAATCCTCGCCAAGTCTCGTCTCCTGCCTCCTGCCAAGCCTCTCCTCAAGTCTCAAATCTCCTGTTTGCTGCCAAGCCTCACCTCATGTCTCACCTCAAGTCTCAAGTCTCTTGCCAAGCCTCGATTCAAGTCTCAAATCTCGTGCCTCCTGCCAAGCCTCGTATCAATTCTCAAGTCTCCTGCCTCCTGCCAAGCCTCGCCTCAAGTCTCAAGTCTCCTGCCTCCTGCCAAGCCTCGCCTCAAGTCTCAAGTCTCCTGCCTCCTGCCAAGCCTCGCCTCAAGTCTCAAGTCTCCTGCCTCCTGCCAAGCCTCGCCTCAAGTCTCAAGTCTCCTGCCTCCTGCCAAGCCTCGCCTCAAGTCTCAAGTCTCCTTCTCCTGCCAAGCCTCACCTCAAGTCTCAAGTCTCAAGTCTCCTGCCAAGCCTCGCCTCAAGTCTCAAGTCTCCTGCCTCCTGCCAAGCCTCGCCTCAAGTCTCAAGTCTCCTGCCTCCTGCCAAGCCTCGCCTCAAGTCTCAAGTCTCCTGCCTCCTGCCAAGCCTCGCCTCAAGTCTCAAGTCTCCTGCCTCCTGCCAAGCCTCGCCAAGTCTCGTCTCCTGCCTCCTGCCAAGCCTCGCCTCAAGTCTCAAGTCTCCTGCCTCCTGCCAAGCCTCGCCTCAAGTCTCAAGTCTCCTGCCTCCTGCCAAGCCTCGCCTCAAGTCTCAATTCTCCTGCCTCCTGCCAAGCCTCGCTTCAAGTCTTTAGTCTCCTGCCTCCTGCCAAGCCCCGCCTCACGTCTCAAGTCTCCTGCCATCTGCCAAGACTCACCTCAAGTCTCAAGTCTCCTGCCTCCTGCCAAGCCTCGCCTCAAGTCTCAAGTCTCCTGCCTCCTGCCAAGCCTCGCCTCAAGTCTCAAGTCTCCTGCCTCCTGCCAAGCCTCGCCTCAAGTCTCAAGTCTCCTGCCTCCTGCCAAGCCTCGACTCAAGTCTCAAGTCTCCTGATTCCTGCCAAGCCTCGTCTCAAGTCTCAAGTCTCCTGCCTCCTGCCAAGACTCACCTCAAGTCTCAAGTCTCCTGCCTCCTGCCAAGCCTCGCCTCAAGTCTCAAGTCTCCTGCCTCCTGCCAAGCCTCACCTCAAGTCTCAATTCTCCTGCCTCCTGCCAAGCCTCGCCTCAAGTCTCAAGTCTCCTGCCTCCTGCCAAGCCTCGCCTCAAGTCTCAAGTCTCCTGCCTCCTGCCAAGCCTCGCCTGAAGTCTCAAGTCTCCTGCCTCCTGCCAAGCCTCGCCTCAAGTCTCAAGTCTCCTGCCTCCTGCCAAGCCTCACCTCAACTCTCAAGTCTCCTGCCTCCTGCCAATCCTCGCCTCAAGTCTCAAGTCTCCTGCCTCCTGCCAAGCCTCGCCTCAAGTCTCAAGTCTCCTGCCTCCTGCCAAGCCTCACCTCAAGTCTCAAGTCTCAAGTCTCCTGCCAAGCCTCGCCTCAAGTCTCAAGTCTCCTGCCTCCTGCCAAGCCTCGCCTCAAGTCTCAAGTCTCCTGCCTCCTGCCAAGCCTCGCCTCAAGTCTCAAGTCTCCTGCCTCCTGCCAAGCCTCACCTCAAGTCTCAAGTCTCCTGCCTCCTGCCAAGCCTCGCCTCAAGTCTCAAGTCTCCTGCCTCCTGCCAAGCCTCGCCTCAAGTCTCAAGTCTCCTGCCTCCTGCCAAGCCTCACCTCAAGTCTCACCTCAAGTCTCAAGTCTCCTGCCAAGCCTCGCCTCAAGTCTCAAGTCTCCTGCCTCCTGCCAAGCCTCGCCTCAAGTCTCAAGTCTCCTGCCTCCTGCCAAGCCTCGCCTCAAGTCTCAAGTCTCCTGCCTCCTGCCAAGCCTCGCCTCAAGTCTCAAGTCTCCTGCCTCCTGCCAAGCCTCGCCTCAAGTCTCAAGTCTCCTGCCTCCTGCCAAGCCTCACCTCAAGTCTCAAGTCTCCTGCCTCCTGCCAAGCCTCGCCTGAAGTCTCAAGTCTCCTGCCTCCTGCCAAGCCTCGCCTCAAGTCTCAAGTCTCCTGCCTCCTGCCAAGCCTCGCCTCAAGTCTCAAGTCTCCTGCCTCCTGCCAAGCCTCGCCTCAAGTCTCAAGTCTCCTGCCTCCTGCCAAGCCCCGCCTCACGTCTCAAGTCTCCTGCCTCCTGCCAAGCCTCACCTCAAGTCTCAAGTCTCCTGCCTCCTGCCAAGCCTCGCCTCAAGTCTCAAGTCTCCTGCCTCCTGCCAAGCCTCACCTCAAGTCTCAAGTCTCCTGCCTCCTGCCAAGCCTCGCCTCAAGTCTCAAGTCTCCTGCCTCCTGCCAAGCCTCGCCTCAAGTCTCAAGTCTCCTGCCTCCTGCCAAGCCTCGCCTCAAGTCTCAAGTCTCCTGCCTCCTGCCAAGCCTCGCCTCAAGTCTCAAGTCTCCTGCCTCCTGCCAAGCCTCGCCTCAAGTCTCAAGGCTCCTGCCTCCTGCCAAGCCTCGCCTCAAGTCTCAAGTCTCCTGCCTCCTGCCAAGCCTCGCCTCAAGTCTCAAGTCTCCTGCCTCCTGCCAAGCCTCGCCTCAAGTCTTTAGTCTCCTGCTTCCTGCCAAGCCTCTCCTCAAGTCTCAAGTCTCCTGCCTCCTGCCAATCCTCGCCAAGTCTCAAGTCTCCTGCCTCCTGCCAAGCCTCGCCTCAAGTCTCAAGTCTCCTGCCTCCTGCCAAGCCTCACCTCAAGTCTCAAGTCTCCTGTCTCCTGCCAAGCCTCGCCTCAAGTCTCAAGTCTCCTGCTTCCTGCCAAGCCTCGCCTCAAGTCTCAAGTCTCCTGCCTCCTGCCAAGCCTCGCCTCAAGTCTCAAGTCTCCTGCCTCCTGCCAAGCCTCGCCTCAAGTCTCAAGTCTCCTGCCTCCTGCCAAGCCTCGCCTCAAGTCTCAAGTCTCCTTGTCCTGCCAAGCCTCACCTCAAGTCTCAAGTCTCAAGTCTCCTGCCAAGCCTCGCCTCAAGTCTCAAGTCTCCTGCCTCCTGCCAAGCCTCACCTGAAGTCTCAAGTCTCCTGCCTCCTGCCAAGCCTCGCCTCAAGTCTCAAGTCTCCTGCCTCCTGCCAAGCCTCGCCTCAAGTCTCAAGTCTCCTGCCTCCTGCCAAGCCTCACCTCAAGTCTCAAGTCTCCTGCCTCCTGCCAAGCCTCGCCTCAAGTCTCAAGTCTCCTGCCTCCTGCCAAGCCTCGCCTCAAGTCTCAAGTCTCCTGCCTCCTGCCAAGCCTCACCTCAAGTCTCAAGTCTCCTGCCTCCTGCCAAGCCTCGCCTCAAGTCTCAAGTCTCCTGCCTCCTGCCAAGCCTCGCCTCAAGTCTCAAGTCTCCTGCCTCCTGCCAAGCCTCGCCTCAAGTCTCAAGTCTCCTGCCTCCTGCCAAGCCTCGCCTCAAGTCTCAAGTCTCCTGCCTCCTGCCAATCCTCGCCAAGTCTCGTCTCCTGCCTCCTGCCAAGCCTCTCCTCAAGTCTCAAATCTCCTGTTTGCTGCCAAGCCTCACCTCATGTCTCACCTCAAGTCTCAAGTCTCTTGCCAAGCCTCGATTCAAGTCTCAAATCTCGTGCCTCCTGCCAAGCCTCGTATCAATTCTCAAGTCTCCTGCCTCCTGCCAAGCCTCGCCTCAAGTCTCAAGTCTCCTGCCTCCTGCCAAGCCTCGCCTCAAGTCTCAAGTCTCCTGCCTCCTGCCAAGCCTCGCCTCAAGTCTCAAGTCTCCTGCCTCCTGCCAAGCCTCGCCTCAAGTCTCAAGTCTCCTGCCTCCTGCCAAGCCTCGCCTCAAGTCTCAAGTCTCCTGCCTCCTGCCAAGCCTCTCCTCAAGTCTCAAGTCTCCTGCCTCCTGCCAAGCCTCGCCTCAAGTCTCAAGTCTCCAGTCTCCTGCCAAGCCTCGCCTCACGTCTCAAGTCTCCTGCCTCCTGCCAAGCCTCACCTCAAGTCTCAAGTCTCCTGCCTCCTGCCAAGCCTCGCCTCAAGTCTCAAGTCTCCTGCCTCCTGCCAAGCCTCGCCTCAAGTCTCAAGTCTCCTGCCTCCTGCCAATCCTCGCCAAGTCTCGTCTCCTGCCTCCTGCCAAGCCTCTCCTCAAGTCTCAAATCTCCTGTTTGCTGCCAAGCCTCACCTCAAGTCTCAAGTCTCCTGCCTCCTGCCAAGCCTCGCCTCAAGTCTCAAGTCTCCTGCCTCCTGCCAAGCCTCGCCTCAAGTCTCAAGTCTCCTGCCTCCTGCCAAGCCTCGCCTCAATTCTCAAGTCTCCTGCCTCCTGCCAAGCCTCGCCTCAAGTCTCAAGTCTCCTGCCTCCTGCCAAGCCTCGCCTCAAGTCTCAAGTCTCCTGCCTCCTGCCAAGCCTCACCTCAAGTCTCAAGTCTCCTGCCTCCTGCCAAGCCTCGCCTGAAGTCTCAAGTCTCCTGCCTCCTGCCAAGCCTCGCCTCAAGTCTCAAGTCTCCTGCCTCCTGCCAAGCCTCGCCTCAAGTCTCAAGTCTCCTGCCTCCTGCCAAGCCTCGCCTCAAGTCTCTAGTGTCCTGCTTCCTGCCAAGCCTCGTCTCAATTCTCAAGTCGTCTGCCTCCTGCCAAGCCTCACCTCAAGTCTCACCTCAAGTCTCAGGTCTCCTGCCAGGCCTCGACTCAAGTCTCAAGTCTCACCTCTCCTGCCAAGCCTCACCTCAAGTCTCAAGTCTCCTGCCTCCTGCCAAGCCTCGCCTCACGCCTAAAGTCTGCTGCCTCCTGCCAAGCCTCGCCTCAAGTCTGAAGTCTCCTGCCTCCTGCCAAGACTCGCCTCAATTCTCAGGTCTTCCCAAATAGGGCACAGAAAAGTTAAAACCAACCAATTCACAGCCTCCGATCAACGGAGAAAATTTAAAAAAAGGCAATTAAGATGTTGAAGATGAAAGTTGATCCAGATAACTCTGGGCATCCGATGGAGAATCAAAAAAACGAAGGGCTCCATCTAACATGCGAATCCTTAGACGTGCAGGGTACAGCAGCGCTGGTCTTAAATCCATCTTATAGAATTCCGACATCACGGATCTGTAACGGACCCGTTGGTCCCAGATTGGTTTACTGAAATCTTCCACGAATCGGAACTTAAGATCCGAAAAATCAATGAAACCTTTAGATCGAGCGAATCGAAACAGTCTCTCCTTGTCTTGAAAGTAATGAAAACGTAAGATAACATGCCTAGGTCTATCTGACCTAGACGAGTATGATGGGATTCTGTGAACACAATCCAGTAGCGGTGGTTGGTCTGGAAATACAGTAGGGAATGCATCTTTTAAAAGTTGAGAGAAATATTTCATGGGGTTGTTAGCTTCAACGGCTTCCCTCACGCCAATCATTCGTAAATTCTGCCGTCGCATTCTAGATTCCAAGTCAGAGTTTTTAAAAGTCAAAAAGTCAAGTTTCTTCTTCATTACATTAATTGTTTCTTCGATTTTCCCCATCTTAAGCTCACTTTGTTGCGCGAAAGTTTACTTTTGATTTCTTAATATGGCTGCTAAACTTTCTTTTTAACTGCGTCATTTCTTTCTTTTCCCAGGGGATTCTGGGTGGTTACTTCCCTTTTGTCATCTTACGTATTTCCTGTGCGGCCTTAAATTTTGTAGTTTTTAAAAAAATTTTATTCTGTTTTGCTTTTTATAATCACTTTATGTTAATAATCCCATTTTTGTTTGTTGCTGTGTCTATTCATGAGTTTGAGGTTTATTGTGGTTTTTTTAAATATATATTTTCCGGCTTTTGTTCTGTTCTGTGTGTATTCTAATTGAGCTAACTTTTTTTTACTTATTTTTTTACTGTTTTACAATTAGCTGATCCTTTTCATATTTATACCTTTTTTTTAGGGAGCGTATACCGGAAGTCATGGGGGTAGTTTTAGCGCTTGCTTCTTTCTGGCGGGTCTGCTTTAGATTTTGCCTTGGGGTCATGGGGTGGGTGGTGGTGGGAGGGGCTTCACGTTTTAGTTTGTTTTTCTTTGGGCTATATACATTATTGAAGTACTGGTTGCGTCCTTTTCCCCGGTATCTTTTGTATGTTCTGTTTCCTCTCCAGGTTTGTGGGTCGCGCCTATTGTCAATCCTCCTTGTTGTGGGTTGACTTTAGGATTTATGGAGTCTATTATTAATTTTGTCTCCTGGAATACTAATGGTCTTAATCATCCTATTAAAAGAAAAAAAGTTTTTAAAGTGTTCCGGAGACTTAAAGCACAAATTTTATTTTTACAAGAGACCCATGTACGGAGGGGGGACAGACTACGTTTTTTCAAATTCTGGAAGGGACAACAATTTCATTCGAACTCCAATGCTAAGATTCGAGGCGTCTCTATTTTTATAGATTCCTCAGTTACTTTTATACAACAGGATATTATCTCTGATCCGAATGGTAGATTTTTATTGGTTAGTGGTTTACTATTTAATAAAAAAGTAGTTTTGGTTAATGTTTATGCTCCTAATATGGATTGTCCGGAATTTTATAAATCATTGTTTGATCAGTTTCCGAATTTGAACGAGTTTTCATTGATTTGGGGCGGAGATCTTAATACCTGTTTATCTCCAGCTTTGGACCGTTCAGCTCCTTTACGGACTTTACCTAATAAATCTGCAAATTTGATTAATTTTTTCTTTTCTGATTCTGGGTCGACGGACATTTGGCGTTTTCTGCATCCTCAGGAAAAAGATTTTTCCTTTTTTTCACATGTTTATCATTCCTATTCAAGAATTGATTATTTTTTTATTGATTCTCGTCTCATTCCTTCAGTGATTAAATGTGATTATGATTCTATAACCATTTCGGATCATGCTCCACTTAAGCTTTCTATTAAAATTATGGCCAATATACCAAACAATAGACAATGGCGTTTTAATTCGCTGTTGCTTCAGGACTCGGACTTTGTTAATTTTATGAATGAACAGATTGAGCTTTTTTTTACAATTAACCATACAGAAGATATTTCGGTTAACACTCTTTGGGACACTTTTAAAGCCTATATTCGGGGTCAGATTATTTCGTATTCCGTTGCTTTGAGGAAGAAACAGAAGCAGGAGGAGATGGCAATTGTGGACAAGATTAAAGAAATTGATAAGAAATATGTTATGGCTCCTTCTGAGGAGCTATACAAACAAAGAACTGAACTTCAAATGGAACACAGTTTACTACTCTCGTCCTCGATTGTAAACCAATTAAAGAAAACAAGAAGTGATTTTTATGTTCACAGTGATAAAATTGGCAAGCTGCTGGCTAATCAATTGAAATCTAATTATGTTAAATCTCAAATCAATCAGATTTATAACCAAAATGATCGATTGATATTGGATCATGTGGGGATTAATCAAACCTTTTGTGATTTTTATTCTTCTTTATATCAATCAGAGTCTCCTCGAGATTCTAAATATATGAATGATTTTTTAGATAAGTTAGACTTCCCTCAGATTTCACAGGATATGTCTTCTTTGTTAGATACTTCCATTACAATGGATGAGATTAAGAATGTTATTTTTTCTATGAATCTGGGGAAAGCTCCTGGCCCTGATGGGTTTACCGTTGAATTTTATAAATGTTTTGCTTCTTTATTGATTCCTTGGCTCTATAAGGTTTTTGAGGCTTCTTTGAAACTTGGTAAACTTCCGGAATCTTTTAATAGAGCATCAATTTCTTTAATACTAAAGAAGGATAAAGACCCTGCTCAATGTGCATCTTATAGACCAATATCTTTATTAAATGTTGATTCTAAAGTTTTTTCTAAGTTATTAGCAAATAGACTAGAAAAAGTACTTCCTTCTATTATTTCGGAAGACCAAACGGGTTTTATTAAAGGTCGTTACTCTTTTTATAATATTCGTACATTGTTAAATATCGTTTATACTCCCTCACAAAATGTTCCTGAGTGTGTTATTTCTTTAGATGCCGAGAAAGCTTTTGATAGAGTAGAATGGCCTTATTTATTTAAGGTGCTTGAAATGTTTAATTTTAGCTTGAAATTTATATCCTGGATTAAACTGTTATATCACTCCCCTGTAGCCTCGGTTCGTACTAACTCTTTAAACTCACCTTTTTTTCCTCTCTTTCGTGGTACTCGACAAGGCTGTCCTCTTAGTCCCCTATTATTTGATATTGCATTAGAACCTCTTGCAATTGCTATTCGAGAATCTTCAAATATTACTGGGATAACTCGGGGATTAAAGTCCCATAAATTATCACTCTATGCTGATGATTTACTTTTATATATTTCTAATCCTGAGAGATCTATTCCTGCTGTTTTAGAGTTATTAGCACAATTTGGTCTTTTCTCAGGTTATAAATTAAATCTTAGTAAGAGTGAACTTTTTCCGATTAATAAACATCTTCCCTTATATTATAAATTTCCATTTAAATTGATTAATAATTACCTTTCATATCTTGGGATTAAAATTACTTGTAAACATAAAGATTTATTTAAGACTAACTTTTTACCATTAATAGACCATATTACTCAACTTTCATCTAAATGGTTTCCCTTATATTTAACTTTGATTGGTCGTATTAATGCAGTTAAGATGTTTTTTTTGCCAAAATTTTTATATGTGTTTCAGGCATTACCAATTTTCGTTCCTAAATCTTTTTTTGATAAAGTCGACTCTAAAATTTCTTCATTTATTTGGCAGAATAAGAATCCGAGACTGGGTAAAATACATTTACAGAAAGCTAAGAGAGATGGAGGTTTAGCATTACCTAACTTTAGATTTTATTATTGGGCTATTAATATTCGACATATGAAATTTTGGTTACTTGACCGGGACATACTATCTATTCCTAAATGGGTAGCATTGGAATTACAATCTGTTCAGGGTTATACACTTGGTTCTATTTTAGGTTCATCTCTTCCTTTTGATTCGAAACGCCTTAAGCAGGTCTCTAACCCGATCGTTAAATATGCTTTGCGTATTTGGTTTCAATTCAGAAAATTTTTTGATCTTAATCAATTCGGGTTAGCGATTCCTATTTTAGGTAACATATTTTTTCCTCCCTCTTTTACGGATCGCGCTTTTCAAACTTGGAAGACTAAGGGTATTTTACGGTTTTTGGATTTATTTTTAGATGGTTCCCTTATGTCTTTTGAACAATTATCTAATAAATATAACTTATCAAGAATACATTTTTTTAGATATTTACAAGTTAGAAATTTCCTAAGTACTATACTTTCTTCCTTTCCAATGCTTCCTCCTATATATATTTTAGATTCGATAATTAACCTTAATCCATGTCAGAAAGGTGCATCGGCTATGATTTATAATATTATTATGAAACTTAGGAAAGCTCCATTTGATAAGATTAGGGTAGATTGGGAACAGGAATTGGGGCTTACCATTTCTGTGGATGATTGGGGGCAGATTTTACAATTAGTTAATACTTCCTCTATTTGTGCTAAACATTCCCTAATTCAATTTAAAGTGGTTCATAGAGCACATATGTCCAAAGATAAGTTAGCGCGTTTTTACTCGCATATTAATCCTTTCTGTGATAGATGTTCGGGGCAGATAGCCTCTTTAACTCATATGTTTTGGTCTTGCCCTACTTTGGAAACTTTTTGGAGAGATATTTTCAATATTATTTCTAAGGTATTAAATATAGATATCTCTCCTCACCCTATTACTGCTATCTTTGGACTACCTAAAATTTCTAGTAATCTTTCCCCTTCAGCCCGTAGAATGATTGCATTTCTTACTTTAATGGCGAAAAGATGTATTTTACAACATTGGAATGAGCTTAATGCTCCAACTACCTTTTTTTTGTTTTCTCAGACGATTTTATGTTTGAATCTGGAGAAAATTAGAAGTAACCTTCATGATTCTTCATTTAAATTTGAACAGATTTGGGGACCTTTTATTCGATATTTTCATTTAATGTAATATTTACCCTTCTTGTTTTTTTTTCACTGTTTTAATGGAGGTCGGGATTGAGGACGTGATTTTAAGTTTAACTCTGTTTGGTTTCAAGTTAGCCCATTGCTTTGCTTTGCTTTTAGTTAGTTGCACGGTGGGTTTTTTTTTGGGGTTTTTTTTTCTTTTTTTCCATTGATATATATAAAATCTAGTATACTATTATGTTATCTTGGTTTCTTATGCTAAAATTACATTGTTTGTAGTATTTTCTTTTTGGTATTGTTATCTTTTGGAATTTTATTATACTTTAACATTGTATTAATGTTTATATGGCTTACCTTTTTTGTATACTTACTCAATAAAAAGATTTAAAAAGAAAGAATTCTCAGGTCTTCTGCCTCCTGCCAAGCCTCTCCACAAGTCTCAAATCTCCTGCCTCCTCCCAAGCCTCACCAAGTGTCGTCTCCTGCCTCCTGCCAAGCCTCACCTCAAGTCACACCTCAAGTCTCAAGTCTCTTGCCAGGCCTCGACTCAAGACTCAAGTCTCAACTCTCCTGCCAAGCCTCACCTCAAGTCTCAAGTCTCCTGCCTCCTGCCAAGCCTCACCTCAAGTCTCAAGTCTCCTGCCTCCTGCTAAGCCTCACCTCAAGTCTCAAGTCTCCTGCCTCCTGCCAATCCTCGACGAGTCTCGTCTCCTGCCTCCTGCCAAGTCTCTCCTCAGGTCTCAAATCACCTGTTTCCTGCCAAGCCTCACCACAAGTCTCACCTCAAGTCTCAAGTCTCTTGCCAAGCCACGATTCAAGTCTCAAGTCTCCTGCCTCCTGCCAAGCCTCGCCTCAAGTCTCAAGTCTCCTGCCTCCAGCCAAGCCTCGTCTCAATTCTCAAGTCTCCTGCCTCCTGCCAAGCCTAACAAAGTCTCAAGTCTCCTGCCTCCTGCCAAGCCTCGCCTCAAGTCTCAAGTCTCCTGCCTCCTGCCAATCCTCACCTCAATTCTCAGGTCTCAAGTCTGCTGCCAAGTCTCGCCTGAAGTCTCAAGTCTGCTGCCTCCTGCCAAGCCTCGCCTCAGGTCCCAAGTCTCCTGCCTCCTACCAAGCTTCACCTGAAGTCTCTTGTTTCCTGCCTCCTGCCAAGCCTCGACTCAAGTCTCTAGTCTCCTGCTTCCTGCCAAGCGACGTCTCAAATCTCAAGTCGTCTGCCTCCTGCCAAGCCTCACCTCAAGTCTCAAGTCTCCTGCCAGGCCACGACTCAAGTCTCAAGTCTCACCTCTCCTGCCAAGCCTCACCTCAAGTCTCAATACTCCTGCCTTCTGCCAAGCCCTGCCTCAAGTCTCAAGTCTCCTGCCTCCTGCCAAGCTTCGCCTGAAGTCTCTCGTTTTCTGCCTCCTGCCAAGCCTCACCTCCAGTCTCAAGTCTCAAGTCTCCTGCCAAGTCTCGCCTCAATTCTCAAGTCTCCTGCCTCCTGTCATGCCTCACTCAACTCTCAAGTCTCCTGCCTCCTGCCAATCCTCGCCAAGTCCCATCTCCTGCTTCCTGCCAAGCCTCTCCTCAAGTCTCAAGTCTCCTGCCTCCTGCCAATCCTCGCCACGTCTCGTCTCCTGCCTCCTGCCAAGCCTCTCCTCAAGTCTCAAATCTCCTGTCTCCTGCTAAGCCTCACTTCGTCTCACCTCAAGTCTCCAGTCTCTTGCCAAGCCTCGATTCAAGTCTCAATTCTCCAGCCTCCTGCCAAGCCTCGCCTCAAGTCTCGTCTCCTGCTTCCTGCCAAGCCTCATCTCAAGTCTCGTCTCCTGCCTCCGGCCAAGCTACGCCTCAAGTCTGAAGTCTCCTGCCTCCTGCCAAGCGTCTCCTCAGTCTCAAGTCTCCTGCCTCCTGCCAAGCTCACCTCAAGTCTCCTGCCAAGCCTCGCCTCAAGTCTCAAGTCTCCTGCCGCCTGCCAAGCCTCTCCTTAAGTCTCAAATCTCCTGCCTCCTGCCAAGCCTCAACTCAAGTCACACCTCAAGTCTCAAGTCTCTTGCCAGGCCTTGACTCAAGACTCAAGTCTCACCTCTCCTGCCAAGCCTCACCTCAAGTCTCAAGTCTCCTGCCTCCTGCCAAGCCTCACCTCAAGTCTCAAGTCTCCTGCCTCCTGCCAAGCCTCGCCTCAAGTCTCAAGTCTCCTGCCTCCTGCTAAGCCTCACCTCAAGTCTCAAGTCTCCTGCCTCCTGCCAATCCTCGACAAGTCTCGTCTCCTGCCTCCTGCCAAGCCTCTCCTCGTCTCAAATCTCCTGTCTCCTGCCAATCCTCACCTCAATTCTCAGGTCTCAAGTCTGCTGCCAAGTCTCGCCTGAAGTCTCAAGTCTGCTGCCTCCTGCCAAGCCTCGCCTCAGGTCCCAAGTCTCCTGCCTCCTACCAAGCTTCACCTGAAGTCTCTTGTTTCCTGCCTCCTGCCAAGCCTCGACTCAAG
This sequence comes from Mobula hypostoma, assembly GCF_963921235.1. NCBI lineage: Eukaryota > Metazoa > Chordata > Chondrichthyes > Myliobatiformes > Myliobatidae > Mobula > Mobula hypostoma. Next base: position 77,436,125 of record NC_086105.1, on the reverse strand, counting down.
TCTCTAGTCTCCTGCTTCCTGCCAAGCGATGTCTCAAGTCTCAAATCGTCTGCCTCCTGCCAAGCCTCACCTCAAGTCTCACCTCAAGTCTCAAGTCTCCTGCCAGGCCTCGACTCAAGTCTCAAGTCTCACCTCTCCTGCCAAGCCTCACCTCAAGTCTCAATTCTCCTGCCTTCTGCCAAGCCCCGCCTCAAGTCTCAAATCTCCTGCCTTCTGCCAAGCTTCACCTGAAGTCTCTCGTTTTCTGCCTCCTGCCAAGCCTCACCTCCAGTCTCAAGTCTCCTGCCTCCTGTCATGCCTCACTCAACTCTCAAGTCTCCTGCCTCTTGCCAATCCTCGCCAAGTCCCATCTCCTGCTTCCTGCCAAGCCTCTCCTCAAGTCTCAAGTCTCCTGCCTCCTGCCAATCCTTGCCAAGTCTCGTCTCCTGCCTCCTGCCAAGCCTCTCCTCAAGTCTCAAATCTCCTGTCTCCTGCTAAGCCTCACTTCGTCTCACCTCAAGTCTCCAGTCTCTTGCCAAGCCTCGATTCAAGTCTCAATTCTCCAGCCTCCTGCCAAGCCTCGCCTCAAGTCTCGTCTCCTGCTTCCTGCCAAGCCTCATCTCAAGTCTCGTCTCCTGCCTAAGGCCAAGCTACGCCACAAGTCTGAAGTCTCCTGCCTCCTGCCAAGCGTCTCCTCAGTCTCAAGTCTCCTGCCTCCTGCCAACCTCACCTCAAGTCTCCTGCCAAGCCTCGCCTCAAGTCTCAAGTCTCCTGCCGCCTGCCAAGCGTCTCCTCAAGTCTCAAATCTCCTGCCTCCTGCCAAGCCTCAACTCAAGTCACACCTCAAGTCTCAAGTCTCTTGCCAGGCCTCGACTCAAGACTCAAGTCTCACCTCTCCTGCCAAGCCTCACCTCAAGTCTCAAGTCTCCTGCCTCCTGCCAAGCCTCGCCTCAAGTCTCAAGTCTCCTGCCTCCTGCTAAGCCTCACCTCAAGTCTCAAGTCTCCTGCCTCCTGCCAAGCCTCGCCTCAAGTCTCCTGCCTCCTGCTAAGCCTCACCTCAAGTCTCAAGTCTCCTGCCTCCTGCCAATCCTCGACGAGTCTCGTCTCCTGCCTCCTGCCAAGTCTCTCCTCAGGTCTCAAATCACCTGTCTCCCGCCAAGCCTCACCTCAACTCTCACCTCAAGTCTCAAGTCTCTTGCCAAGCCACGATTCAAGTCTCAAGTCTCCTGCCACCTGCCAAGCCTCGCTTCAAGTCTCAAGTCTCCTGCCTCCAGCCAAGCCTCGTCTCAATTCTCAAGTCTCCTGCCTCCTGCCAAGCCTAACAAAGTCTCAAGTCTCCTGCCTCCTGCCAAGCCTCGCCTCAAGTCTCAAGTCTCCTGCCTCCTGCCAATCCTCGCCTCAATTCTCAGGTCTCAAGCCTGCTGCCAAGTCTCGCCTGAAGTCTCAAGTCTGCTGCCTCCTGCCAAGCCTCGCCTCAGGTCCCAAGTCTCCTGCCTCCTACCAAGCTTCGCCTGAAGTCTCTCGTTTCCTGCCTCCTGCCAAGCCTCGACTCAAGTCTCTAGTCTCCTGCTTCCTGCCAAGCGAAGTCTCAAGTCTCAAATCGTCTGCCTCCTGCCAAGCCTCATCTCAAGTCTCACCTCAAGTCTCAAGTCTCCTGCCAGGCCTCGACTCAAGTCTCGTCTCCTGCCTCCTGCCAAGCCTCACCTCAAGTCTCAAGTCTCCTGCCTCTGGCCAAGCCTCGCCTCACGCCTAAAGTCTGCTGCCTCCTGCCAAGCCTCGCCTCACGTCTGAAGTCTCCTGCCTCCTGCCAAGACTCGCCTCAATTCTCAGGTCTTCTGCCTCCTGCCAAGCCTCTCCACAAGTCTCAAATCTCCTGCCTCCTCCCAAGCCACACCAAGTGTCGTCTCCTGCCTCCTGCCAAGCCTCTCCTGAAGTCTGAAGTCTCCTGCCTCTGGCCAAGCCTCGCCTCGTCTCAAGTCTGCTGCCTCTTGCCAGGTCTCGCCTCAAGTCTCAAGTCTCCTGCCTCCTGCCAAGCCTCACCTCAAGTCTCAAGTCTCCTGCAAGTCTCGCCTCAATTCTCAAGTCTCCTGCCTCCTGTCATGCCTCACTCAAGTCTCAAGTCTCCTGCCTCCTGCGAAGCCTCACCTCAAGTCTCTAGTCTCCTGACACGCCTCGCCTCAAGTCTCAAGTCTCCTGCCTCCTGCCAAACCTCACCTCAAGTCTCTAGTCTCCTGACAAGCCTCACCTCAAGTCTCAAGTCTCCTGCCTCCTGCTAAGCCTCGCCTCAAGTCTCAAGTCTCCTGCCTCCTGCCAAGCATCTCCTCAGTCTCAAGTCTCCTGCCTCCTGCCAACCTCACCTCAAGTCTCCTGCCAAGCCTCGCCTCAAGTCTGAAGTCTCCTGCCGCCTGCCAAGCCTCTCCTCAAGTCTCAAATCTCCTGCCTCCTGCCAAGCCTCACCTCAAGTCACACCTCAAGTCTCAAGTCTCTTGCCAGGCCTCGACTCAAGACTCAAGTCTCACCTCTCCTGCCAAGCCTCACCTCAAGTCTCAAGTCTCCTGCCTCCTGCCAAGCCTCACCTCAAGTCTCAAATCTCCTGCCTCCTGCCAAGCCTCACCTCAAGTCTCAAGTCTCCTGCCTCCTGCCAATCCTCGACAAGTCTCGTCTCCTGCCTCCTGCCAAGCCTCTCCTCAGGTCTCAAATCACCTGTTTCCTGCCAAGCCTCACCTCAAGTCTCACCTCAAGTCTCAAGTCTCTTGCCAAGCCACGATTCAAGTCTCAAGTCTCCTGCCTCCTGCCAAGCCTCGCCTCAAGTCTCAAGTCTCCTGCCTCCAGCCAAGCCTCGTCTCAATTCTCAAGTCTCCTGCCTCCTGCCAAGCCTAACAAAGTCTCAAGTCTCCTGCCTCCTGCCAATCCTCACCTCAATTCTCAGGTCTGAAGTCTGCTGCCAAGTCTCGCCTGAAGTCTCAAGTCTGCTGCCTCCTGCCAAGCCTCGCCTCAGGTCCCAAGTCTCCTGCCTCCTACCAAGCTTCGCCTGAAGTCTCTCGTCTCCTGCCTCCTGCCAAGACTCGACTCAAGTCTCTAGTCTCCTGCTTCCTGCCAAGCGACGTCTCAAGTCTCAAATCGTCTGCCTCCTGCCAAGCCTCACCTCAAGTCTCAAGTCTCCTGCCAGGCCTCGACTCAAGTCTCAAGTCTCACCTCTCCTGCCAAGCCTCACCTCAAGTCTCAATTCTCCTGCCTTCTGCCAAGCCCCGCCTCAAGTCTCAAATCTCCTGCCTCCTGCCAAGCCTCGCCTCATGTCTCAAGGCCCCGGCCTCCTGCCAATCCTCGCCTGAGATCTCAAGTCTCCTGCCTCCTGCCAAGCCTCGCCTCAAATCTTTAGTCTCCTGCCTCCTGCCAATCCTCGCCAAGTCCTGTCTCCTGCTTCCTGCCAAGCCTCTCCTCAAGTCTCAAGTCTCCTACCTCCTGCCAAACCTCGCCACGTTTCGTCTCCTGCCTCCTGCCAAGCCTCTCCTCGTCTCAAATCTCCTGTCTCCTGCCAATCCTCACCTCAATTCTCAGGTCTCAAGTCTGCTGCCAAGTCTCGCCTGAAGTCTCAAGTCTGCTGCCTCCTGCCAAGCCTCGCCTCAGGTCCCAAGTCTCCTGCCTCCTACCAAGCTTCACCTGAAGTCTCTTGTTTCCTGCCTCCTGCCAAGCCTCGACTCAAGTCTCTAGTCTCCTGCTTCCTGCCAAGCGACGTCTCAAGTCTCAAATCGTCTGCCTCCTGCCAAGCCTCACCTCAAGTCTCACCTCAAGTCTCAAGTCTCCTGCCAGGCCGCGACTCAAGTCTCAAGTCTCACCTCTCCTGCCAAGCCTCACCTCAAGTCTCAATTCTCCTGCCTTCTGCCAAGCCCCGCCTCAAGTCTCAAGTCTCCTGCCTTCTGCCAAGCTTCACCTGAAGTCTCTCGTTTTCTGCCTCCTGCCAAGCCTCACCTCCAGTCTCAAGTCTCAAGTCTCCTGCCTCCTGTCATGCCTCATTCAACTCTCAAGTCTCCTGCCTCTTGCCAATCCTCGCCAAGTCCCATCTCCTGCTTCCTGCCAAGCCTCTCCTCAAGTCTCAAGTCTCCTGCCTCCTGCCAATCCTCGCCACGTCTCGTCTCCTGCCTTCTGCCAAGCCTCTCCTCAAGTCTCAAATCTCCTGTCTCCTGCTAAGCCTCACTTCATCTCACCTCAAGTCTCCAGTCTCTTGCCAAGCCTCGATTCAAGTCTCAATTCTCCAGCCTCCTGCCAAGCCTTGCCTCAAGTCTCGTCTCCTGCTTCCTGCCAAGCCTCATCTCAAGTCTCGTCTCCTGCCTCCGGCCAAGCTACGCCTCAAGTCTGAAGTCTCCTGCCTCCTGCCAAGCGTCTCCTCAGTCTCAAGTCTCCTGCCTCCTGCCAACCTCACCTCAAGTCTCCTCCAAGCCTCGCCTCAAGTCTCAAGTCTCCTGCCGCCTGCCAAGCCTCTCCTCAAGTCTCAAATCTCCTGCCTCCTGCCAAGCCTCACCTCAAGTCACACCTCAAGTCTCAAGTCTCTTGCCAGGCCTCGACTCAAGACTCAAGTCTCACCTCTCCTGCCAAGCCTCACCTCAAGTCTCAAGTCTCCTGCCTCCTGCCAAGCCTCGCCTCAAGTCTCAAGTCTCCTGCCTCCTGCTAAGCCTCACCTCAAGTCTCAAGTCTCCTGCCTCCTGCCAATCCTCGACGAGTCTCGTCTCTTGCCTCCTGCCAAGTCTCTCCTCAGGTCTCAAATCACCTGTCTCCTGCCAAGCCTCACCTCAAGTCTCACCTCAAGTCTCAAGTCTCTTGCCAAGCCACGATTCAAGTCTCAAGTCTCCTGCCAAGCCTCGCCTCAAGTCTCAAGTCTCCTGCCTCCAGCCAAGCCTCGTCTCAATTCTCAACTCTCCTGCCTCCTGCCAAGCCTAACAAAGTCTCAAGTCTCCTGCCTCCTGCCAAACCTCGCCTCAAGTCTCAAGTCTCCTGCCTCCTGACTATCCTCACCTCAATTCTCAGGTCTCAAGTCTGCTGCCAAGTCTCGCCTGAAGTCTCAAGTCTGCTGCCTCCTGCCAAGCCTCGCCTCAGGTCCCAAGTCTCCTGCCTCCTACCAAGCTTCGCCTGAAGTCTCTCGTTTCCTGCCTCCTGACAAGCCTCGACTCAAGTCTCTAGTCTCTTGCTTCCTGCCAAGCGACGTCTCAAGTCTCAAATCGTCTGCCTCCTGCCAAGCCTCACCTCAAGTCTCAAGTCTCCTGCCTCCTGCCAAGCCTCAACTCAAGTCACACCTCAAGGCTCAAGTCTCTTGCCAGGCCTCGACTCAAGACTCAAGTCTCACCTCTCCTGCCAAGCCTCACCTCAAGTCTCAAGTCTCCTGCCTCCTGCCAAGCCTCGCCTCAAGTCTCATGTCTCCTGCCTCCTGCTAAGCCTCACCTCAAGTCTCAAGTCTCCTGCCTCCTGCCAATCCTCGACGAGTCTCGTCTCCTGCCTCCTGCCAAGTCTCTCCTCAGGTCTCAAATCACCTGTCTCCTGCCAAGCCTCACCTCAAGTCTCACCTCAAGTCTCAAGTCTCTTGCCAAGCCACGATTCAAGTCTCAAGTCTCCTGCCTCCAGCCAAGCCTCGTATCAATTCTCAAGTCTCCTGCCTCCTGCCAAGCCTCGCCTCAAGTCTCAGGTCTCAAGTCTGCTGCCAAGTCTCGCCTGAAGTCTCAAGTCTCCTGTCTCTTGCCAAGCCTCGCCTCAAGTCTCAAGTCTCCTGCCTCCTGACTATCCTCACCTCAATTCTCAGGTCTCAAGTCTGCTGCCAAGTCTCGCCTGAAGTCTCAAGTCTGCTGCCTCCTGCCAAGCCTCGCCTCAGGTCCCAAGTCTCCTGCCTCCTACCAAGCTTCGCCTGAAGTCTCTCGTTTCCTGCCTCCTGCCAAGCCTCGACTCAAGTCTCTAGTCTCTTGCTTCCTGCCAAGCGACGTCTCAAGTCTCAAATCGTCTGCCTCCTGCCAAGCCTCACCTCAAGTCTCAAGTCTCCTGCCAGGCCTTGACTCAAGTCTCAAGTCTCACCTCTCCTGCCAAGCCTCACCTCAAGTCTCAAGTCTCCTGCCTGTGGCCAAGCCTCGCCTCATCTCAAGTCTCCTGCCTCCTGCCAAGCCTCGCCTCAAGTCTCAAGTCTCCTGCCAAGCCTCACCTCAAGTCTCAAGTCTCCTGCAAGTCTCGCCTCAATTGTCAAGTCTCCTGCCTCCTGTCATGCCTCACTCAAGTCTCAAGTCTCCTGCCTCCTGCGAAGCCTCACCTCAAGTCTCTAGTCTCCTGACACGCCTCGGCGCAAGTCTCAAGTCTCCTGCCTCCTGCCAAGCCTCGCCTCAAGTCTCAAGTGTCCTGCCTCCTGCCAAACCTCACCTCAAGTCTCTAGTCTCCTGACAAGCCTCACCTCAAGTCTCAAGTCTCCTGCCTCCTGCTAAGCTACGCCTCAAGGCTGAAGTCTCCTGCCTCCTGCCAAGCGTCTCCGAAGTCTCAAGTCTCCTGCCTCCTGCCAACCTCACCTCAAGTCTCCTGCCAAGCCTCTCCTCAAGTCTCAAATCTCCTGCCTCCTGCCAAGCCTCACCTCAAGTCACACCTCAAGTCTCAAGTCTCTTGCCAGGCCTCGACTCAAGACTCAAGTCTCACCTCTCCTGCCAAGCCTCACCTCAAGTCTCAAGTCTCCTGCCTCCTGCCAAGCCTCGCCTCAAGTCTCAAGTCTCCTGCCTCCTGCTAAGCCTCACCTCAAGTCTCAAGTCTCCTGCTGCCTGCCAAGCCTCTCCTCAAGTCTCAAATCTGCTGCCTCCTGCCAAGCCTCACCTCAAGTCACACCTCAAGTCTCAAGTCTCTTGCCAGGCCTCGACTCAAGACTCAAGTCTCACCTCTCCTGCCAAGCCTCACCTCAAGTCTCAAGTCTCCTGCCTCCTGCCAAGCCTCGCCTCAAGTCTCAAGTCTCCTGCCTCCTGCTCAGCCTCACCTCAAGTCTCAAGTCTCCTGCCTCCTGCCAATCCTCGCCAAGTCTCGTCTCCTGCCTCCTGCCAAGCCTCTCCTCAAGTCTCAAATCTCCTGTTTGCTGCCAAGCCTCACCTCAAGTCTCACCTCAAGTCTCAAGTCTCTTGCCAAGCCACGATTCAAGTCTCAAGTCTCCTGCCTCCTGCCAAGCCTCGCCTCAAGTCTCAAGTCTCCTGCCTCCAGCCAAGCCTCGTCTCAATTCTCAAGTCTCCTGCCTCCTGCCAAGCCTAACAAAGTCTCAAGTCTCCTGCCTCCTGCCAAGCCTCGCCTCAAGTCTCAAGTCTCCTGCCAATCCTCGCCTCAATTCTCAGGTCTCAAGTCTGCTGCCAAGTCTCGCCTGAAGTCTCAAGTCTGCTGCCTCCTGCCAAGCCTCGCCTCAGGTCCCAAGTCTCCTGCCTCCTACCAAGCTTCGCCTGAAGTCTCTCGTCTCCTGCCTCCTGCCAAGCCTCGACTCAAGTTTCTAGTCTCCTGCTTCCTGCCAAGCGACGTCTCAAGTCTCAAATCGTCTGCCTCCTGCCAAGCCTCACCTCAAGTCTCACCTCAAGTCTCAAGTCTCCTGCCAGGCCTCGACTCAAGTCTCAAGTCTCACCTCTCCTGCCAAGCCTCACCTCAAGTTTCAAGTCTCCTGCCTTCTGCCAAGCCCCGCCTCAAGTCTCAAGTCTCCTGCCTCCTGCCAAGCTTTGCCTGAAGTCTCTCGTTTTCTGCCTCCTGTCAAGCCTCACCTCCAGTCTCAAGTCTCAAGTCTCCTGCTAAGCCTCACCTCAAGTCTCAAGTCTCCTGCCTCCTGCCAATCCTCGACGAGTCTCGTCTCCTGCCTCCTGCCAAGTCTCTCCTCAGGTCTCAAATCATCTGTTTCCTGCCAAGCCTCACCTCAAGTCTCACCTCAAGTCTCAAGTCTCTTGCCAAGCCACGATTCAAATCTCAAGTCTCCTGCCTCCTGCCAAGCCTCGCCTCAAGTCTCAAGTCTCCTGCCTCCAGCCAAGCCTCGTCTCAATTCTCAAGTCTCCTGCCTCCTGCCAAGCCTAACAAAGTCTCAAGTCTCCTGCCTCCTGCCAAGCCTCGCTTCATGTCTCAAGTCTCCTGCCTCCTGCCAATCCTCGCCTCAATTCTCAGGTCTCAAGTCTGCTGCCAAGTCTCGCCTGAAGTCTCAAGTCTCCTGCCTCCTACCAAGCTTCGCCTGAAGTCTCTCGTCTCCTGCCTCCTGCCAAGCCTCGACTCAAGTCTCTAGTCTCCTGCTTCCTGCCAAGCGACGTCTCAAGTCTCAAATCGTCTGCCTCCTGCCAAGCCTCACCTCAAGTCTCAAGTCTCCTGCCAGGCCTCGACTCAAGTCTCAAGTCTCACCTCTCCTGCCAAGCCTCACCTCAAGTCTCAATTCTCCTGCCTTCTGCCAAGCCCCGCCTCAAGTCTCAAGTCTCCTGCCTCCTGCCAAGCTTCGCCTGAAGTCTCTCGTTTTCTGCCTCCTGCCAAGCCTCACCTCCAGTCTCAAGTCTCAAGTCTCCTGCTAAGCCTCACCTCAAGTCTCACGTCTCCTGCCTCCTGCCAATCCTCGACGAGTCTCGTCTCCTGCCTCCTGCCAAGTCTCTCCTCAGGTCTCAAATCACCTGTTTCCTGCCAAGCCTCACCTCAAGTCTCTTGCCAAGCCACGATTCAAGTCTCAAGTCTCCTGCCTCCTGCCAAGCCTCGTCTCAAGTCTCCTGCCTCCAGCCAAGCCTCGTCTCAATTCTCAAGTCTCCTGCCTCCTGCCAAGCCTAACAAAGTCTCAAGTCTCCTGCCTCCTGCCAAGCCTCGCCTCAAGTCTCAAGTCTCCTGCCTCCTGACAATCCTCACCTCAATTCTCAGGTCTCAAGTCTGCTGCCAAGTCTCGCCTGAAGTTTCAAGTCTGCTGCCTCCTGCCAAGCCTCGCCTCAGGTCCCAAGTCTCCTGCCTCCTACCAAGCTTCGCCTGAAGTCTCTCGTCTCCTGCCTCCTGCCAAGCCTCGACTCAAGTCTCTAGTCTCCTGCTTCCTGCCAAGCGACGTCTCAAGTCTCAAATCGTCTGCCTCCTGCCAAGCCTCACCTCAAGTCTCACCTCAAGTCTCAAGTCTCCTGCCAGGCCTCGACTCAAGTCTCAAGTCTCACCTCTCCTGCCAAGCCTCACCTCAAGTCTCAATTCTCCTGCCTTCTGCCAAGCCCCGCCTCAAGTCTCAAGTCTCCTGCCTCCTGCCAAGCTTCGCCTGAAGTCTCTCATTTTCTGCCTCCTGTCAAGCCTCACCTCCAGTCTCAAGTCTCAAGTCTCCTGCTAAGCCTCACCTCAAGTCTCACGTCTCCTGCCTCCTGCCAATCCTCGACTAGTCTCGTCTCCTGCCTCCTGCCAAGTCTCTCCTCAGGTCTCAAATCACCTGTTTCCTGCCAAGCCTCACCTCAAGTCTCTTGCCAAGCCACGATTCAAGTCTCAAGTCTCCTGCCTCCTGCCAAGCCTCGCCTCAAGTCTCAAGTCTCCTGCCTCCAGCCAAGCCTCATCTCAATTCTCAAGTCTCCTGCCTCCTGCCAAGCCTAACAAAGTCTCAAGTCTCCTGCCTCCTGCCAAGCCTCGCCTCAAGTCTCAAGTCTCCTGCCTCCTGCCAATCCTCACCTCAATTCTCAGGTCTCAAGTCTGCTGCCAAGTCTCGCCTGAAGTCTCAAGTCTGCTGCCTCCTGCCAAGCCTCGCCTCAGGTCCCAAGTCTCCTGCCTCCTACCAAGCTTCGCCTGAAGTCTCTCGTCTCCTGCCTCCTGCCAAGCCTCGACTCAAGTCTCTAGTCTCCTGCTTCCTGCCAAGCGACGTCTCAAGTCTCAAATCGTCTTCCTCCTGCCAAGCCTCACCTCAAGTCTCACCTCAAGTCTCAAGTCTCCTGCCAGACCTCGACTCAAGTCTCAAGTCTCACCTCTCCTGCCAAGCCTCACCTCAAGTCTCAGTTCTCCTGCCTTCTGCCAAGCCCCGCCTCAAGTCTCAAGTCTCCTGCCTCCTGCCAAGCCTCGCCTCATGTCTCAAGTCCCCGGCGTCCTGCCAATCCTCGCCTGAGATCTCAAGTCTCCTGCCTCCTGCCAAGCCTCGCCTCAAGTCTTTAGTCTCCTGCCTCCTGCCAATCCTCGCCAAGTCCTGTCTCCTGCTTCCTGCCAAGCCTCTCCTCAAGTCTCAAGTCTCCTACCTCCTGCCAATCCTCGCCACGTTTCGTCTCCTGCCTCCTGCCAAGCCTCTCCTCATCTCAAATCTCCTGTCTCCTGCCAATCCGCACCTCAATTCTCAGGTCTCAAGTCTGCTGCCAAGTCTCGCCTGAAGTCTCAAGTCTGCTGCCTCCTGCCAAGCCTCGCCTCAGGTCCCAAGTCTCCTGCCTCCTACCAAGCTTCACCTGAAGTCTCTTATTTCCTGCCTCTTGCCAAGCCTCGACTCAAGTCTCTAGTCTCCTGCTTCCTGCCAAGCGACGTCTCAAGTCTCAAATCGTCTGCCTCCTGCCAAGTCTCACCTCAAGTCTCACCTCAAGTCTCAAGTCTCCTGCCAGGCCTCGACTCAAGTCTCAAGTCACACCTCTCCTGCCAAGCCTCACCTCAAGTCTCAAGTCTCCTGCCTCCTGCCAAGCCTCGCCTCAAGTCTCAAGTCTCCTGCCTCCTGCTAAGCCTCACCTCAAGTCTCAAGTCTCCTGCTGCCTGCCAAGCCTCTCCTCAAGTCTCAAATCTGCTGCCTCCTGCCAAGCCTCACCTCAAGTCACACCTCAAGTCTCAAGTCTCTTGCCAGGCCTCGACTCAAGACTCAAGTCTCACCTCTCCTGCCAAGCCTCACATCAAGTCTCAAGTCTCCTGCCTCCTGCCAAGCCTCGCCTCAAGTCTCAAGTCTCCTGCCTCCTGCTCAGCCTCACCTCAAGTCTCAAGTCTCCTGCCTCCTGCCAATCCTCGACGAGTCTCGTCTCCTGCCTCCTGCCAAGTCTCTCCTCAGGTCTCAAATCACCTGTTTCCTGCCAAGCCTCACCTCAAGTCTCACCTCAAGTCTCAAGTCTCTTGCCAAGCCACGATTCAAGTCTCAAGTCTCCTGCCTCTTGCCAAGCCTCGCCTCAAGTCTCAAGTCTCCTGCCTCCAGCCAAGCCTCGTCTCAATTCTCAAGTCTCCTGCCTCCTGCCAAGCCTAACAAAGTCTCAAGTCTCCTGCCTCCTGCCAAGCCTCGCCTCAAGTCTCAAGTCTCCTGCCAATCCTCGCCTCAATTCTCAGGTCTCAAGTCTGCTGCCAAGTCTCGCCTGAAGTCTCAAGTCTGCTGCCTCCTGCCAAGCCTCGCCTCAGGTCCCAAGTCTCCTGCCTCCTACCAAGCTTCGCCTGAAGTCTCTCGTCTCCTGCCTCCTGCCAAGCCTCGACTCAAGTTTCTAGTCTCCTGCTTCCTGCCAAGCGACGTCTCAAGTCTCAAATCGTCTGCCTCCTGCCAAGCCTCACCTCAAGTCTCACCTCAAGTCTCAAGTCTCCTGCCAGGCCTCGACTCAAGTCTCAAGTCTCACCTCTCCTGCCAAGCCTCACCTCAAGTTTCAATTCTCCTGCCTTCTGCCAAGCCCCGCCTCAAGTCTCAAGTCTCCTGCCTCCTGCCAAGCCTAGCCTCAAGTCTCTCGTTTTCTGCCTCCTGTCAAGCCTCACCTCCAGTCTCAAGTCTCAAGTCTCCTGCTAAGCCTCACCTCAAGTCTCAAGTCTCCTGCCTCCTGCCAATCCTCGACGAGTCTCGTCTCCTGCCTCCTGCCAAGTCTCTCCTCAGGTCTCAAATCATCTGTTTCCTGCCAAGCCTCACCTCAAGTCTCACCTCAAGTCTCAAGTCTCTTGCCAAGCCACGATTCAAATCTCAAGTCTCCTGCCTCCTGCCAAGCCTCGCCTCAAGTCTCAAGTCTCCTGCCTCCAGCCAAGCCTCGTCTCAATTCTCAAGTCTCCTGCCTCCTGCCAAGCCTAACAAAGTCTCAAGTCTCCTGCCTCCTGCCAAGCCTCGCCTCAAGTCTCAAGTCTCCTGCCTCCTGCCAATCCTCGCCTCAATTCTCAGGTCTCAAGTCTGCTGCCAAGTCTCGCCTGAAGTCTCAAGTCTCCTGCCTCCTACCAAGCTTCGCCTGAAGTCTCTCGTCTCCTGCCTCCTGCCAAGCCTCGACTCAAGTCTCTAGTCTCCTGCTTCCTGCCAAGCGACGTCTCAAGTCTCAAATCGTCTGCCTCCTGCCAAGCCTCACCTCAAGTCTCAAGTCTCCTGCCAGGCCTCGACTCAAGTCTCAAGTCTCACCTCTCCTGCCAAGCCTCACCTCAAGTCTCAATTCTCCTGCCTTCTGCCAAGCCCCGCCTCAAGTCTCAAGTCTCCTGCCTCCTGCCAAGCTTCGCCTGAAGTCTCTCGTTTTCTGCCTCCTGCCAAGCCTCACCTCCAGTCTCAAGTCTCAAGTCTCCTGCTAAGCCTCACCTCAAGTCTCACGTCTCCTGCCTCCTGCCAATCCTCGACGAGTCTCGTCTCCTGCCTCCTGCCAAGTCTCTCCTCAGGTCTCAAATCACCTGTTTCCTGCCAAGCCTCACCTCAAGTCTCTTGCCAAGCCACGATTCAAGTCTCAAGTCTCCTGCCTCCTGCCAAGCCTCGCCTCAAGTCTCAAGTCTCCTGCCTCCAGCCAAGCCTCATCTCAATTCTCAAGTCTCCTGCCTCCTGCCAAGCCTAACAAAGTCTCAAGTCTCCTGCCTCCTGCCAAGCCTCGCCTCAAGTCTCAAGTCTCCTGCCTCCTGCCAATCCTCACCTCAATTCTCAGGTCTCAAGTCTGCTGCCAAGTCTCGCCTGAAGTCTCAAGTCTGCTGCCTCCTGCCAAGCCTCGCCTCAGGTCCCAAGTCTCCTGCCTCCTACCAAGCTTCGCCTGAAGTCTCTCGTCTCCTGCCTCCTGCCAAGCCTCGACTCAAGTCTCTAGTCTCCTGCTTCCTGCCAAGCGACGTCTCAAGTCTCAAATCGTCTGCCTCCTGCCAAGCCTCACCTCAAGTCTCACCTCAAGTCTCAAGTCTCCTGCCAGACCTCGACTCAAGTCTCAAGTCTCACCTCTCCTGCCAAGCCTCACCTCAAGTCTCAATTCTCCTGCCTTCTGCCAAGCCCCGCCTCAAGTCTCAAGTCTCCTGCCTCCTGCCAAGCCTCGCCTCATGTCTCAAGTCCCCGGCCTCCTGCCAATCCTCGCCTGAGGTCTCAAGTCTCCTGCCTCCTGCCAAGCCTCGCCTCAAGTCTTTAGTCTCCTGCCTCCTGCCAATCCTCGCCAAGTCCTGTCTCCTGCTTCCTGCCAAGCCTCTCCTCAAGTCTCAAGTCTCCTACCTCCTGCCAATCCTCGCCACGTTTCGTCTCCTGCCTCCTGCCAAGCCTCTAGTCGTCTCAAATCTCCTGTCTCCTGCCAATCCGCACCTCAATTCTCAGGTCTCAAGTCTGCTGCCAAGTCTCGCCTGAAGTCTCAAGTCTGCTGCCTCCTGCCAAGCCTCGCCTCAGGTCCCAAGTCTCCTGCCTCCTACCAAGCTTCACCTGAAGTCTCTTATTTCCTGCCTCTTGCCAAGCCTCGACTCAAGTCTCTAGTCTCCTGCTTCCTGCCAAGCGACGTCTCAAGTCTCAAATCGTCTGCCTCCTGCCAAGTCTCACCTCAAGTCTCACCTCAAGTCTCACCTCAAGTCTCAAGTCTCCTGCCAGGCCTCGACTCAAGTCTCAAGTCTCACCTCTCCTTCCAAGCCTCACCTCAAGTCTCAATTCTCCTGCCTTCTGCAAGCCCCGCCTCAAGTCTCAAGTCTCCTGCCTCCTGCCAAGCTTCGCCTGAAGTCTCTCGTTTTCTGCCTCCTGCCAAGCCTCACCTCCAGTCTCAAATCTCAAGTCTCCTGCCAAGTCTCGCCTCAATTCTCAAGTCTCCTGCCTCCTGTCATGCCTCACTCAACTCTCAAGTCTCCTGCCTCCTGCCAATCCTCGCCAAGTCCCATCTCCTGCTTCCTGCCAAGCCTCTCCTCAAGTCTCAAGTCTCCTGCCTCCTGCCAATCCTCGCCACGTCTTGTCTCCTGCCTCCTGCCAAGCCTCTCCTCAAATCTCAAATCTCCTGTCTCCTGCTAAGCCTCACTTCGTCTCACCTCAAGTCTCCAGTCTATTGCCAAGCCTCGATTCAAGTCTCAATTCACCAGCCTCCTGCCAAGCCTCGCCTCAAGTCTCGTCTCCTGCTTCCTGCCAAGCCTCATCTCAAGTCTCGTCTCCTGCCTCCGGCTAAGCTACGCCTCAAGTCTGAAGTCTCCTGCCTCCTGCCAAGCATCTCCTCAGTCTCAAGTCTCCTGCCTCCTGCCAACCTCACCTCAAGTCTCCTGCCAAGCCTCGCCTCAAGTCTCAAGTCTCCTGCCGCCTGCCAAGCCTCTCCTCAAGTCTCAAATCTACTGCCTCCTGCCAAGCCTCACCTCAAGTCACACCTCAAGTCTCAAGTCTCTTGCCAGGCCTCGACTCAAGACTCAAGTCTCACCTCTCCTGCCAAGCCTCACCTCAAGTCTCAAGTCTCCTGCCTCCTGCTAAGCCTCACCTCAAGTCTCAAGTCTCCTGCCTCCTGCCAATCCTCGACAAGTCTCGTCTCCTGCCTCCTGCCAAGTCTCTCCTCAGGTCTCAAATCACCTGTCTCCTGCCAAGCCTCACCTCAAGTCTCACCTCAAGTCTCAAGTCTCTTGCCAAGCCACGATTCAAGTCTCAAGTCTCCTGCCTCCTGCCAAGCCTCGCCTCAAGTCTCAAGTCTCCTGCCTCCAGCCAAGCCTCGTCTCAATTCTCAAGTCTCCTGCCTCCTGCCAAGCCTAACAAAGTCTCAAGTCTCCTGCCTCCTGCCAAGCCTCGCCTCAAGTCTCAAGTCTCCTGCCTCCTGCCAATCCTCACCTCAATTCTCAGGTCTCAAGTCTGCTGCCAAGTCTCGCCTGAAGTCTCAAGTCTGCTGCCTCCTGCCAAGCCTCGCCTCAGGTCCCAAGTCTCCTGCCTCCTACCAAGCTTCGCCTGAAGTCTCTCGTTTCCTGCCTCCTGCCAAGCCTCGACTCAAGTCTCTAGTCTCCTGCTTCCTGCCAAGCGACGTCTCAAGTCTCAAATCGTCTGCCTCCTGCCAAGCCTCACCTCAAGTCTCAAGTCTCCTGCCAGGCCTCGACTCAAGTCTCACCTCTCCTGCCAAGCCTCACCTCAAGTCTCAAGTCTCCTGCCTCTGGCCAAGCCTCGCCTCATGCCTAAAGTCTGCTGCCTCCTGCCAAGACTCGCCTCAATTCTCAGGTCTTCTGCCTCCTGCCAAGCCTCTCCACAAGTCTCAAATCTCGTGCCTCCTCCCAAGCCTCACCAAGTGTCGTCTCCTGCCTCCTGCCAAGCCTCTCCTGAAGTCTGAAGTCTCCTGCCTCTGGCCAAGCCTCGCCTCTTCTCAAGTCTGCTGCCTCTTGCCAGGTCTCGCCTCAAGTCTGAAGTCTCCTGCCTCCTGCCAAGCCTCACCTCAAGTCTCAAGTCTCCTGCCTCCTGCCAAGCCTCACCTCAAGTCTCAAGTCTCAAGTCTCCTGTAAGTCTCGCCTCAATTCTCAAGTCTCCTGCCTCCTGTCATGCCTCACTCAAGTCTCAAGTCTCCTGCCTCCTGCGAAGCCTCACCTCAAGTCTCTAGTCTCCTGACAAGCCTCACCTCAAGTCTCAAGTCTCCTGCCTCCTGCTAAGCCACGCCTCAAGGCTGAAGTCTTCTGCCTCCTGCCAAGCGTCTCCTCAGTCTCAAGTCTCCTGCCTCCTGCCAACCTCACCTCACTCTCCTGCCAAGCCTCGCCTCAAATCTCAAGTCTCCTGCCGCCTGCCAAGCCTCTCCTCAAGTCTCAAATCTCCTGCCTCCTGCCTAGCCTCACCTCAAGTCTCTAGTCTCCTGACACGCCTCGCCGCAAGTGTCAAGTCTCCTGCCTCCTGCCAAGCCTCACCTCGTCTCAAGTCTTCTGCCTCCTGCCAATCCTCACCTCAATTCTCATGTCTCCTGCTTCCTGCCAAGCCTCGCCTCAAGTCTCAAGTCTCCTGCCTCCTGCCAAGCCTCGCCTCGTCTCTAGTCTCCTGCCTGCTGCCAAGCCCCGCCTGAAGTCTCAAGTCTCCTGCCTCCTGCCAAGCCTCACCTCAAGTCTCTAGTCTCCTGACACACCTCGCCGCAGGTGTCAAGTCTCCTGCCTCCTGCCAAACCTCACCTCAATCTCTAGTCTCCTGACAAGCCTCGCCTCGTCTCAAGTCTTCTGCCTCCTGCCCATCCTCGCCAAGTCTCGTCTCCTGCTTCCTGCCAAGCCTCTCCTCAAGTCTCAAGTCTCCTGCCTCCTGCCAATCGTCGCCAAGTCTCATGTCTCCTGCCTCCTGCCAAGCCTCGCCTTGTCTCTAGTCTCCTGCCTCCTGCCAAGCCCCGCCTGAAGTATCAAGTCTCCTGCCTCCTGCCAAGCCTCACCTCAAGTCTCGTCTCAAGTCTTCTGCCAAGCCTCGCCTCGAGTCTCAAGTCTCCTGCCTCCTGCCAACCCTCGCCTCAAGTCTCAAATCTCCTGCTTCCTGCCAAGCCTCGCCTTAAGTCTCAAGTCTCCTTCCTCCTGCCAAGCCTCGCCTCAAGTATCAAGTCTCCTGCCTCCTGCCAAGCCTCGCCTGAAGTCTCAAGTCTACTGCCTCCTGCCAAGCCTCGGCTCAAGTCTCTAGTCTCCTGCCTCCAGCCTCCTGCCTCGCCTCAAATCTCCTGCCTCCAGCCTCCCGCATCACCTCAAGTCTCCTGCCTCCAGCCTCCAGCCTCGTCTCAAGTCTGCAGCCTCCAGCCTCGTCTCAAGTCTGCAGCCTCCAGCCTCCAGCCTCCAGCCTCTAGCCTCTAACTTCTTGCCAGACCAAGCCAAGCCTCTAGCCTCTTGCCAGACCAAGCCAATTCTCTAGCCTCTAGCTTCAAGCCTGAAGATTCCACTCTCATCCTGCCTGCCAGCCAAGCCTCATCTTTGCCTAGTTCTGGGGACCGAGCCAGAGGCAAGACCCAGGTACTGGGTCCTTCTCCAGTCTCTGGCTCGGAGTCCAAGCCTGGGCTCCTAGCTCTTTTGTCCAGTCCTGTTCCAGGTTCCTGGTTTTCCTGTCCATGTCCTTGCCATTGCCCTGTATCCTAGTCCTGCCCCTAGTACTTCGGTGTCTGTGTCTTGCACTTGGGTCCGTTCCCAGCCACCACCACATGACACAGAATAGAGGGGTGTCCTTTTAGAATGGAGATGAGGATAAGTTTCTTTAGCCAGAGAGTGGTGAATCTGTGCAACTCTTTACTACAAGCAGCTGTGAAGGCCAAATTTTTATGTATATTTTTCAGGCAGAGGTTGATAGATTCTTGGCTGGTCAGGGCATGGAGAGAAATGGGGAGAAGGCATGGGCTTGGGGCTAAGAGGAAAATTGGATCAACCATGATGAAATATCATAGCAGTCTCGATAGGCTTAGTGGCCTAGTTCTGCTCCTATATCTATTGGCTTATGGTCACTTGGAGGAAACCCATGGGGTCACAGGGAGAACATTCTTGCAGACAGGGGCAGGAACTGAACCCTGGTTGCCGGCACTGCAAGAGTGTTACACTAACGGATACATTACTGTCCCACCCCAAGAGAGAGAGGGATGATTAATTATTGATACGAGTAAATGACAGTATGTCAGAACTGGCCAGCAAATAGTAAAGACTCATTATCTAAGATTAGTGAATTCAACACTGAGCCCTCCCTAGGCTGGAAATGACGTGATGCTTCTTCGGGTTCCATGGGACTTAAAAAAAAATGCATTCATTTACAGGCTGTGGGTGTCGCCAACTAAGCCAGTGTTTATTGCCCCTCCTTTTTTGCCCTTGAGAAGGTGGTGATGAGCTGCCTTCTTGAACTTCACTCTAACACTTTCAGAAGCTTGGAGCAGTGATGTCAGAAGAGATAAATAAAGTGACGGTCTACTGCAAATTCAGGTTCAACTTTGTCACTGACCTAAGGTGCCTGCAAAGTCAGCTCCCTATCTACATTTTCCAGAATTAGAATCAGAATCAGATTGATTATCGGTGTCACATGCAATAAAATTAGTTGTTCTGCAGCAGCACGAGCTCGTTTTGCTGTTGTTGCTTTGTCACTTGGTGTGTTCTGTTGTGTTCTGCTGAATGAATTATGTTGGGTGTGTTGATCTTAACCCAAATGGCACAATTTACTGTCTGTTTGATGTACATGTGATAAATAAATCTGAATTTGATGAACACTCACAATTATCAAACTTTCACAA
The DNA here is from genome assembly GCF_963921235.1 of Mobula hypostoma. Taxonomy (NCBI): domain Eukaryota; kingdom Metazoa; phylum Chordata; class Chondrichthyes; order Myliobatiformes; family Myliobatidae; genus Mobula; species Mobula hypostoma. The sequence goes on along the minus strand of NC_086105.1, from coordinate 77,417,904 downwards.
TTAAAAACCTGCTGCTGTTCCATTAGAGTGGATGACTTCACCTTTTCCCAAATTATATTCCATCTACTATGTCCTTGGCCATTCATTTCCCTTTTCTGCAGCCCTCTGTCACCTCTTTACATTCTCCTTACAACACACACTGCCAGTTTTTAATGTCAATAGGTTTGGACAAATTACATCTGGTCACCTCCTTTAAACTGGGGTCTAGGCCATTGATTCCTGCTGAACTCTGTTCCTGACTCAAAATAGAGCAGTTTTCCTATTTTGTTTTCTGTGCATTTGTTAATTCATAACAGTGTATTATCTTAATTTCATTGCTGTGCTGCAGCATCTTATCAGAGTTTAAAGTAAATTTATTATCAGCGTATACTACTTTGAGATTCATTTTCTTGCAGGCATTTGCAGCAGATGCAAAGTAATACAATAGAATTAGTGAAAGACTGACAAACAACCAACATACAACAGAAGATAAACTGAGGAAATACAAAAAAACAAATAATAATAATAATAATAATAATAATAAATATGTAAGTAAATACTACGGAGAACATGAGTTAGAGAGTCCATAGGCTGTGGAATTAGTTCAGGTTGAGGTGAGTGAAGTTATCCACGCTGGTTCAGGAGCCTGATGGTTGAAGGGTAATACCTGTTCCTGAACCTGGTGGCCTGGAACATAAGGATCCTGTATCTCCTTTCTGATGGCAGCAGTGAGACAAGAGCATGGCCTGGATGGTCGGGGTTTTGATGTTTGGGTGCTACTCTTGTGTGGCAGCGCACCTTGGATACATCCACTAGTTAGTCCTTACCTGTTTTGCTAGTTGCAATCTGAAGAATCTCTGACTGATTTGTCAAACTTAATTTCCCTTTCATATATTCACATTGACTTTGCTCTATTTTAGTATTTGCCCTTTGGAAAGTTTTTTCAGTTTGTTTTACTAATGGCGTTTCAGTTTGCTCATTCATTCTTTCAAGACGTATTTTCTAAGCTTTCCAGGTGCTTCTTTACATCTTTTTCTCTTCAGACAGATGCAAAATATTTGTTAAATTTCTCTGCCACTTCCTTATTCCACAAAATAATTTCTCTTGTGTCAATCTCTAAGTGATCTACCTTAAATTTTACCAGTCTTATTCTTATTACATAGCTGAAGAAACTTTTAACATCTACTTCTAGTTTTCTAGTTATTGACTATTATACTTAACTTTTGCCTTCCATATTAATGTGTTGGTACTCGCTTGTTAAATTATGGAATTTTTATATTCCTCAGACAGAATGCTCTTTTTAGCAACATTCTTATTTGTTCTTTGATCTAACACCATTCTTAACTTCCCTTGCTAGTAACAGTTGGGTAATGGCTACTGTTGGATTTTAGTGTCTGTAGTTTCTTTTGTCATATTAATGGATTTTTTATAAATGTTATCTATTGCTTCTGTACTGGCATTACTTTTTGTTCTGTTTGTGGTACTGGGAGGCCAGGTGGCCATGAATACCACAGACAAGACTTGCAGAGGTGAGGAACAAATGTGCCACTGCTGTTTGTCATCTACCCAGAGTGCCCTCTCACATTACGTTCAGTACGGAACACACAGGGAAGCTTGACGGCAACCCGTCAGGGTCAAAATATACATGAATACAAAACATATCCCATCCCCCTTTTTTTAAAGGTTTCTTCTTTTTCCCTACACAGACCAGCTACGGAACTACTAATATTCAATGGAATAATGGAAAAAATGAAGATGGTGCAGGACAGATGTATTCGAAGACTGAAGTAATACTCAAATGGTAAAATAGTACAACTGTGGCTGACCAGGGAAGTCAAAAATAATGTTAAAACAAAAGTTGTATGCCCTATACAACAAAGCAAAAATTAGCAGGAAGATAGAGGATTAGGAAATTTTTGAAAAATTACAGAGAGCAACTAAAAGAATCATTTGGAGGGTAAAGATGAAATATGAAAGCAAGCTACCAAACAGTATCAAAGTGGGTAGTAAAAGCTTTCTCAAGTATGTAAAAAATAAATGAGAGATGAAAATGAAGATAGGACCACCAGAAAATAAGGCCGGATAAATAATCACAGGGGACAAGGAGATGGTTGATGAACGAAATGAGTATTTTGCTTCAGTCTTCACCGTGGAAGACAGTAGGAGTGTGCCAGATGTTGAAGGGTGTGAAGGAAGAGAAGTGAGTGCAGTTTCTATTACAAGGGAGAAGGTGCTCAAAAAGCTGAAAGACCAAAGGGTATATAAATCACCCGGACCAGATAAACTGCACCCTTGGGTTCTGAAAGAGGTAATGGTAGAGTTTGTGGAGGCATGAGCAACGATCTTTCAAAAATCATTGGACTCTGGCATTATGGCAGAGGACTGGAAAATTGCAAATGTCTCTCCACTCTTTAAGAAAGGAGGAAGGTAGCAGAAAGGAAATTATAGACCAGTTAGCCTGACCTCAGCAACTGAGAATATGTTGAAGTCAATTGTTAAGGATGAGGTTATGGAGTACTTGGTGACACAGGACAAGATCAGTGTGGTTTCTTTAAAGGAAAGTCTTGCCTGATAAACCTGTTGGAATTCTTTGAGGAGATTATAAATAGGATAGATAAAAAGGATGCAGTAGATGTTGTATATTTGAAGTTTCAGAAGGCCTATGACAATGTGCCACACATGAGGCTGCTTCCTAAGTTAAGAGCCCACATTATTACAAGAAAGTTACTAACATGGTTAGATGATTGGCTGATTGGTTGGAGGCAGCGAGTGGGAATAAAAGGATCCTTTTCTGGCTGGCTGCCAGTGACTAGTGGTGTTCCAGAGGGGTTGGTGTTGGGACTGCTTCTTTTAGTGCTGTTTATCAATGATTTAGATGATGGAATAGATGGCTTTGTTGCCAAGTTTGCAGATTATATGAAGGTCGATGGAGGGGCAGGTAGCATTAAGGAAACAGGTAGTCTGCCTAATGTGCAAGAAAGTGGCAAATGAAATACAATGTTAGTCATACACTTGGGTAGAAGAAATAAATGTCAGACTATTTTCTAGATGGGGAAAAAATCCAAAAATCTGAGATGCAAAGGGAGTTGAGAGTCCTTGTGCAGAACACCCGAAAGGTTAACTTGCAGGTAGAGCTGGTGGTGAGGAAGGCAAATGCATTGTTAGCATTCATTTCAAGAGGTCTGGAATACAAGAGCAGGGATGTGAAGCTGAGGCTTTATAAGGCACTGGTGAGGCCTATTGTGAACAGTTTTGGGCTCCTTATCTGAGAAGAAATGTGCTGGCATTGGAGAAGGTCCAGAGGAGGTTCACAAGGATGATTCTGGGAATGAAAGGGTTATCATACGAGGGACGTTTGATGGCTCTGCGTCTGTACTAGCTGGGAATCTCATTGAAACCGTTCAAATATTGAAATGCTGTGACAGAGTAGATGTGGAAAGGATGTTTCCCATGGTGGGGGAGTTTAGGGCAAGAGGGTACAACCTCAGGTTAGAGGGGTGTTCATTTAAAACAGAGATGCAGAGAAATGTTTTTGCTAGAGGGTGGTGAATTTGTGAAATTTGTTATCACAGGCAGCTGTGGAGGCCAGGTCCAGGCAAGGTCAAGTCAAGTCAAGTCAAGTCACTTTTATTGTCATTTCAACCATAATTGCTGGTACAGTTATCAACGATCCTCCAGGACCATGGTGCTACATGAAACAACACAAAACTACACTGGACTACGTTAAACAACACAAAACTGCACTAGACCACATGAAATAACACAAAACTACATTAGACTTCAGGCCTACACGGGACTACATAAAGTGCACAAAACAGTTCAAGACAGTACAATAATTAATAGACAGGACAGTAGGCACAGTAAAGGACAAATTACAATATAATAATAAATGATGTAAATGTAAATGTAAACAATGCTTTAGCAGGAATTGAGACAAAAATGAGCAAAAATTGCAAAAGGAGTGGAGTAGTGTTCAGTTGAGTGTGAGTGTGTGTGTGTGTGTGTAGGTTGGTGTCAGGGTGTACTCAGGCAGAGATTGATAGGTTCTTGTTTGGACACGGCATCAGAGGCTACAGGGAGAAGGCCGGGGAGTGGGGCTGAGGAGGAGAGAAAAGGATCATCCATGATGAAATGGTGGAGAAGACTTGATGGACCAAATGGCCTAACTCTGCTCCTATGTGTTATGGTCTAATCATCAAATTCAACCAACAACAAAGAACATTTTATTTCTAAACTAGGGAAGGAGGGTAGACTGCCCTTATAACACTGGGGATTATTCTGCCCCACGTGCTGAGTGTCCATCACTAAACTGGCGATTCAGTCTGTCTGGAGGTCTGGTCCTGTGACCTGGGGATGACACCAAATTCATTTTATCTCTCGCTGGTGTATGTATAGATCTTGGCTTGGCTATTGCATTGTCGGTAGGAGTTGATGGGGAAGCACTGGCTGTCTCATTGGATCTTCATGGAGGTTCTCCAGTCGTTGTCTCAGAATCCCGTCCCATTTCCACAATTGGATCGTGATTGGTCAGTTTGAGTTGGTTTTCAGGAGCCTCAGAAGTTGGTAACAGCTGATCAAATACCTTCTCCAGGTGGTGTGGTTACTAGTTTCCACTGTGTACAACACAGGAGCAGTTTGTGCCACCAGCATCATAGCAGGTATCCACTTTGTTTCAGAGATGTTGTCCTGGGTAAGTACTCACTCTTCTGCTGTGAAGCTTCTGTTCTTCACTTCGGCACATCTGTCTGCTTGTTTTTCTTGTTCATTTAGCAAAATCTAGTTTGCATTTGGGGTCTAAGCAGGTCTAGTCGGGAGTGAAACTGCCTGTTCATCACGGCGGTGGCTGGAAGCATTTGGAACCGCAGCAAGGTGTGTTGCAGTTTGTCAGCAACAAAGTGCTAAGATGTTAGTTGAGAGATCCACTTCCCACTGAAGTCTTGAGGGCTTGTTTCATTATTTGTACAAATCATTCAGCAAAACCATTAGTGGCTGGATGATATTGTGCTGACTTGACGTGCTGAAGACCTTTTGCTTCCATAAATGCCTTGAACTCTTCAGGCAGCCGTTGTGGACCATTGTCACTTACAAGCTGTTGAAGAAGCCTAATATGATTAAAGATGGAATGTAGCTCCTCAATGCCTATTTCAGATGTAGTGATCTTCATGATGACAACCAAGAAGATGAATCTCAAGGTTATAAATGGGATACATACTTTGATAATAAATGTACTTTGAATGTCAAAATATGGGAATATGAGATGAAGAGTCCTTGAAAGTGAGTCCATACAGTACATTGTGGAAACAGTTCAGTGTTAGGGTATGTGAACTTGAATGAAAGTTTTACCCTCTGGTTTTTCCAGCCTGATGGTTGAGGGGTAATAACTGTTCCTGAACCCAATGGTGTTGGTCCTGAGGCTCCCGTATCTCCATCCTGATTGCAGCGGCAGGAAGACAGCATCCCCTGTCCTTGATGATGGATGCTACGATCCTCTGACAACACTCCATCCGGATGTGATGGGAAGAGCTTTACCCATGAAGTACTGGGGAATATCCACTACTTTTTGTATGCTTTTCTGTTCAAAAGCATTGATGTTTCTATAACAGCCTGTGATGTAGCCAGTCAATATAGTCTCCACTGCACATCTATAGAAATTTGTTAAAGTTTCAGAAGACATTCTGAATCTTCGCAAACTTCTAAGGAAGTAGAGGTGTTGGCATGCTTTCTTTGTATTGGCACTTATGTACTGGACTCAGGGAGAATCCTCTGAAATGAAAACGCTGAGGAATTTAAAGTTGCTGATCCTCTCCAGCTCTGATATCCTGATGAGGACTGGTTCTTGGAGCTCCAGTTTGCTCCTTCTGTAGTCAATAATCAGCTCTTTGGTTTTGCTGATGTCTAGTGAGAGGTTGCTATGGGACCATTCAGCCAGATTTTTCATCTCCCTCCTATATGCAGATTCATCACCACCTTAGATTTGGCCAATGACCAGTGTCATCAGCAAACTTAAATATTACTTTGGAACTATGCTTAGCCTCACAGGCATAAGTATAAAGTGAGTAGAGCAGGTGGCTAAGCATATAACCCTGTGGTGTACCTATTCTGATGGAGATTGTGGAGGAGATGTTGTTGCCAATCTGAACTGACTGGAGTCTGCAAATGATGAAATTGAGGATCCAGTTGCACAAGGAGGCTTTGATTTGTTTTGAGAGGATGACAGTCATTGAAGAGAATCTTGATGTATGCATCTTCACTGTCTAGATGCTCCAGGGTTGAGTGGAGAGCCAATGAAATAGCATCTGCCGTTGACCTGTTGTGGAAAGTTGGCAAATTGGAGCAAAAAAGCAAAAAAAAAATCAGTGAGCAGCAGTTCTGTGGGCAGAAATGCCTTGTTGATGAGAGAAGTCAGAGGAGAACGGCCAGACTGGTTCAAGCTGGCAAAAAGTGGACAGGAGCTCAAATAACCAAGCATTAAAACACTGATATGCAGAACAGCATCTCTGAGTGCACAACACATTGAACCTTAATCAGAAGACCACAAACATACACTAATTAGCAACTTTGTTAAGTACAGGAGGTAGCTAATAAATTAGCCACTGAGTGTGAACACAATAAACATAGAACATAGGACATTACAGGGCAGCACAGACCATAGGGGCGACTTGAGTAGCAGCAGTACTCTCAACGGATACTATTAAATATTCCCATTTCAACCTGTAACAGCTAAAAAGCACAACTGCTTCCAAAGTCAGTACAATCAACAAAGATGTCATAATGCATTTAAGTGAACTATTGCTGCTTAAAACCGACAGAAACAACACAGTCTGTGGTCAGAAGTGCCCACGGAGAAAACCTTGGAGGAAGTGTGGGCAAAGGTCAGGATTACAAGTGCGTTTAAGGAAACGGGGTTTTAAACTTCCTATACCAACTATCTTGCTGGCGAACGTGCAGTCTCTGGTGAATAAAATCGATGATCTCAGGGTTAGGGTGCTGAATCAGAAGGACATTAGGACTGTGTGTGTGTCCTTTGTTTCACGGAATCCTGGTTAACCTCTTCCGTACTGGATGCAGCGATTCAGATCCATGGGTTTACTGTACACTACACCGTCAGGATAGATCTGTAGAGTTTCTCAAAAGCAGAGGTGGAGGAATATGCCTCATGATCAACTCTTCTTGGTGTATAAATATATCAGTGCAGTCCCAATTCTGCTCACCAGACCTGGAATATCTAGCAGTAAAATGCCGTCCTTTTTACCTACCACGGGAATTCTCTGGGATCGTTCTGGTAGCAGTTTACATTCCACCTCAGACCAATGTCAAGCAGGCTTTAGATGATCTGAGCAATGGGATCAACATGCACGAAACAGCGCACCCTAACGCCTTCACCATCATTTTGGTAGATCTTAACAAGTCTAGTCTGAAAAAACCATTAAGCAACTACCATCAACAGATAGCTTGCAATACCAGCGGAAACAACACATTGGACCATTGCTACACCACCATCAAGAATGCCCACCGTGCTATTCCACGTCCTCACTTCGGGAAGTCTGTTCACCTGGCTGTACTTGTACTCCCAGAGACTGAAGACTGCAGCACCCGTAGTGAGGACCGAGATGGTTTAGACAGGGGAAGCACAGGACTGCCTATAGGACTGCTTTGAATCAGTGGACTGGACTGTATTCAGGGATTCATCTTTGACACTGGGTGAGTATGCTGCAGTTGTTACCGACTTCATTAAAACCTGTGTGGATGAGAGTGTGCCTACAAAGACTTACTGTACCTTCCCAAACCAAAAGCCATGGATGAACCAGGAGGTACATCATCTGCTGAAGGCTAGATCTGTGGCATTCAAGTCTGGTGACCTAGGCCTGTACCAGAAAACCAGGCATGATTTGCGGAGGGCTATTTCAAGGGTGAAGAGACAATTTCAAACGAAGTTAGAGGGGATATCGGATGCACGGTAAACCTGGCAGGGTCTGCAAGACATTACTTCCCGCAAAGCAAAAGTCAATAGTATGAATAGCAGCGATGCTTCACTACCAGATGAAGTCAACGCCTTCTATGCACGCTTTGAAAGGGAGAACACAACTACAACTGTGAAGATCCCTGCTGCACCCGATGACCCTGTGATCTCTGTCTCAGAGGCTGATGTTAGGGTATATTTAAAGAGAGTGAACCCTCATAAGGCAGAAGGTCCCTGTGGAGTACCTGGTAAGGCTCTGAAAACCTCTGCCAACCAGCTAACAGGAGTATTCAAGGACATTTTCAACCTCTCACTGCTATAGCAGAAATTCCCACTTGCTTCAAAATGGCAAAAATTATACCAGTGCCAAAGACGAATAATGTGGGCTGCCTTAATGACTATCACCTGGTAGCACTCGCATCAACAGTGATGAAATGCTTTGAGAGGTTGGTGATGACTAGACTGAACTCCTGCCTCAGCAAGGACCTGGATCCATTGCCATTTGCCTATTGCCACAATAGGTCAACGGCAGATGAAATTTCAATGACTCTCCACACGGCTTTAAACCATCTGGACAAAACAAACACCTACATCAGGATGCTGTTTATTGACTTTAGCCCAGCATTGAATACCATCATTCCCATGACCCTGATTGAGAAGTTGCAGAACCTGGTCCTCTGTACCTTCCTCTGCAATTGGACCCTTGACTTTCTAACCAGAAGACCACAGTCTGTGCGGATTGCTGATAACATATCCTCCTTGCTGATGATCAACACTGCTGCACCTCAGGGTGTGTGCTTAGCCCACTGCTCTGCTCTGTGTATACACATGACTGTGTGGCTAGGCATAGCTCACATACCATCTATAAGTTTGCTGATGATACAACCACTGTTGGTAGAATCTCAGGTGGTGACAAGAGGGCATACAGGAGTGAGATGCCAACAGGTGGAATGGTGCTGCAGCAACAACCTGGCACTCAACATCAGTAAGACAAAAGAGCTGATTGTGGACGTCAGGAAGGGTAAGATGAAGGAACACATACCAATCCTCATAAAAGGATCAGAAGCAGAGAGAGTGAGAAGCTTCAAGTTCCTGAGTGTCAAGATCTCTGAGAATCTAACCTGGTCTCAATAGGAGAGAGTAGGTTAGTTCACAATTGGGGGATGGGAACAAGTGCAGAGCGACAGAGGGGTATAAAATGAGGGTAGAAGCAAAAAGTAGTAAGGTGAAAAGTAAAAGTGGCAGGCCGGCAAAACCAGGGCAAAAATCAAAAAAGGCCACTTTTCAACATAATTGTATAAGGGCGAAGAGTGTTGTAAAAGCAAGCCTGAAGGCTTTGTGTGTCAATGCAAGGAGCATTCACAACAAGGTGGATGAATTAAAAGTGCAGATTGTTATTAATGAATATGATATAGTTGGGATCACAGAGACATGGCTCCAGGGTGACCAAGAATGGGAGCTCAACATTCAGGGATATTCAATATTCAGGAGGGATAGACATGAAAGAAAAGGAGGTGGGGTGGCGTTGCTGGTTAGAGAGGAGATTAACGCAATAGAAAGGAAGGACATTAGCCGGAAGGATGCAGGATTGATATGGGTAGAGCTGCATAACACTAAGGGGCAGAAAACGCTGGTGGGAGTTGTGTACAGGCCACCTAACAGTAGTAGTGAGGTTGGGGATGGCATTAAACTGGAAATTAGAAATGCGTGCAATAAAGGAACAGCAGTTATAATGGGTGACTTCAATCTACGTATAGATTGGGTGAACCAAATTGGTAAGGGTGCTGAGGAAGAGGATTTCTTGGAATGTATGCGGGATGGTTTTTTGAACCAACATATCGAGGAACCAACTAGAGAGCAGGCTATTCTAGACTGGGTATTGAGCAATGAGGAAGGGTTAATTAGCAATCTTGTCCTGAGAGGCCCCTTGGATAAGAGTGACCATAATATGGTGGAATTCTTCATTAAGATGGAGAGTGACATAGTTAATTCAGAAACAAAGGTTCTGAACTTAAAGAAGGGTAACTTTGAAGGTATGAGACGTGAATTAGCTAAGATAGACTGGCAAATGATACTTAAAGGGTTGACGGTGGATGTGCAATGGCAAGCATTTAAAGATTGCATGGATGAACTACAACAATTGTTCATCCCAGTTTGGCAAAAGAATAAATCAGGGAAGGTAGTGCATCCGTGGCTGACAAGGGAAATTAGGGATAGTATCAATTCCAAAGAAGAAGCATACAAATTAGCCAGAAAAAGCGGCTCATCTGAGGACTGGGAGAAATTCAGAGTCCAGCAGAGGAGGACAAAGGCCTTAATTAGGAAAGGGAAAAAAGATTATGAGAGGAAAACTGGCAGGGAACATAAAAACTGACTGTAAAAGCTTTTATAGATATATGAAAAGAAAAAGATTGGTTAAGACAAATGTAGGTCCCCTACAGACAGAAATAGGTGAATTGATTATGGGGAACAAGGACATGGCAGACCAATTGAATAACTACTTTGGTTCTGTCTTCACTAAGGAGGACATAAATAATCTTCTGGAAATAGTAGGGGATCAAGGGTCTAGTGAGATGGAGGAACTGAGGGAAATACATGTTAGTAGGGAAGTGGTGTTAGGTAAATTGAAGGGATTAAAGGCAGATAAATCTCCAGGGCCAGGTGGTCTGCATCCCAGAGTGCTTAAGGAAGTAGCCCAAGAAATAGTGGATGCATTGGTGATAATTTTTCAAAACTCTTTAGATTCTGGACTAGTTCCTGAGGATTGGAGGGTGGCTAATGTAACCCCGCTTTCTAAAAAAGGAGGAAGAGAGAAACCGGGGAATTATAGACTGGTTAGCCTAACATCGGTGGTGGGGAAAATGCTAGAGTCAGTTTTTATAGATATGATAACAGCACATTTGGAAAGCGGTGAAATCATCGGACAAAGTCAGCATGGATTTGTGAAAGGAAAATCATGTCTGACGAATCTCATAGAATTTTTTGAGGACGTAACTAGTAGAGTGGATAGGGGAGAACCAGTGGATGTGGTATATTTGGATTTTCAAAAGGCTTTTGACAAGGTCCCACACATGAAATTAGTGTGCAAACTTAAAGCACACGGTATTGGGGGGTAAGGTATTGCTGTGGATAGAGAATTGGTTGGCAGACAGGAAGCAAAGAGTGGGAATAAACGGAACCTTCTCAGAATAGCAGGCAGTGATTAGTGGGGTACCGCAAGGCTCAGAGCTGGGACCCCAGTTGTTTACAATATATATTAATGACTTAGATGAGGGAACTAAATGCAGCATCTCCAAGTTTGCGGATGACACGAGCTGGGCGGCAGTGTTTGCTGTGAGGAGGATGCTAAGAGGATGCAGGGTGACTTGGATAGGTTAGATGAGTGGGGAAATTCACGGCAGATGCAATTTAATGTGGATAAATGTGAGGTTATCCACTTTGGTGGCAAAAACAGGAAAACAGATTATTATCTGAATGGTGCCCGATTAGGAAAAGGGGAGGTGCAACGAGACCTGGGTGTCATTATACACCAGTCATTGAAAGTGGGCATGCAGGTACAGCAGGCGGTGAAAAAGGCGAATGGTATGCTGGCATTTATAGTGAGAGGATTCGAGTACAGGAGCAGGGAGGTACTACTGCAGTTGTACAAGGCCTTGGTGAGACCACACCTGGAGTATTGTGTGCAGTTTTGGTCCCCTAATCTGAAGAAAGACATTCTTGCCATAGAGGGAGTACAAAGAAAGTTCACCAGATTGATTCCTGGGATGGCAGGACTTTCATATGATGAAAGACTGGATCAACTAGGCTTATACTCATTGGAATTTAGAAGATTGAGAGGGGATCTTATTGAAATGTATAAAATCCTAAAGGGGTTGGACAGGCTAGATGCAGGAAGATTGTTCCCGATGTTGGGGAAGTCCAGAATGAGGGGTCACAGTTTGAGGATAAAGGGGAAGCCTTTTAGGACTGAGATTAGGAAAAACTTCTTCACACAGAGAGTGGTGAATGTGTGGAATTCTCTGCCACAGGAAACAGTTGAGGCCAGTTCATTGGCTATATTTAAGAGGGAGTTAGATATGGCCCTTGTGGCTAAAGGGATCAGGGGGTATGGAGAGAAGGCAGGTACAGGGTTCTGAGTTGGATGATCAGCCATGATCATACCGAATGGCGGTGGAGGCTCGAAGGACCGAATGGCCTACTCCTGCACCTATTTTCTATGTTTCTATGTTACAACATATTGATGTAATTATAAAGAAGACAAGACAGCGGCTATACTTTATTAGGAGTTTGAAGCAATTTGGCATGTCAACAGATACACTCAAAAACTTCTATAGTTGTTCCGTGGAGAGCATTCTGACAGGCTGCATCACTGTCTGGTATGGAGGGGCTACTGCACAGGACTGAAAGAAGCTGCAGAAGGTTGTAAATCTAGTCAGCTCCATCTTGGGTACTAGCCTACAAAGTACCCAGGACATCTTTAGGGAGTGTTGTCTCAGAAAGGCAATCTCTATTATTAAGGACCTCCAGCACCCAGGGCATGCCCTTTTCTCACTGTTACGATCAGGTAGGAGGTACAGAAGCCTGAAGACACACACTCAGCGATTCAGCAACAACTTCTTCCCCTCTGCTATCCGATTCCTAAATGGACATTGAAGTTTCTGACACTACCTCACTTTTTTTAACATACAATATTTCAGTTTTCGCACATTTAAAAAAAAATCTATTCAATTTACATAATTGATTTACTTGTTTATTTATTATGTTTTCTCTTATTTATTATTATTTTTTTCTCTCTCTGCTAGATTATGTATTGCATTGAACTGCTGCTGCTAAGTTAACAAATTTAATGTCACATGCCGGTGATGATAAATCTGACTCTGACCCTTCAGCCCATGATATTGTTCTGAATCTCCAACATGCACTGAGATCAATCTACCCTTTTCCGCCTGCATAGCCCATGATTGGAGTGGACAGTGTTAGAGTGGTCAGGTGCTGGCTCAACAGGCAGAAGCTCTAAGAAAGACTCATGTAAGTTTATTTTACTATTTCGTCATTGATTAGTGCATAGTAAGAGGTGAGATGTGAGATGTGAGAGCTCTGGGAGAGGCCTAGTCTCCCTAATTACAGTACATCTGCACAAAGTACATCAAGGTGCAGCTCCATAGAGACAGTGTTAAGGATCTGGAATTGCAGCTGGATGACCTTCAGTTCATACGGATGAATCAGGAGGTGATAGGAGCTACACCATAGTCAGGTAGTCACCTTTAAGTTGTAGTCGCCAGGGTGATTGTAAGGAAAGGGAAAGGGAATAGGCAGCCAGGGCTGAGTACTCCTGTGGCCATTCAGCTTAATAATCAGTATATTGCTTTGGATACAGTTGGCGGGGAGAATGACCTAACCACAGCGAAGCTGTAGCGACCAGGTCCCTGGCACTGAGTCTGGTGGTGTGGCTCAGAAGGGAAGGGGTGAAGAAGAGGAGTGTAGCAGTGACAGGTGATTCTATAGTTAGGGGAGCAGACAGAAGATTCTGTGGTTTTGAAAGAGACACCTTGATGTTGCCTCCCAGGTGCCAGAGTCATGGATGTTTCAGTTTGGGTCCACAACGTTCTAAAGGGGGAGGCTGACTAGTCAGAAGCTGTGATACATATTGGTGCCAATGACATGCTGGTGGTAGGAAAAGGGAGGAGGTCCCAAAGAGAGATCTTAGGGAGTTAGGCAGAAAAGCAGAACTTTCAGGTGGAAATCTTTGGATTACTACCTATGCCATGTGCCAGACAGGGTAAGAATTAGATTATTTGGCAGATGATTAATTCAATAAAAAACATTACTAATTAACACTTTTTTGAAGTAAATTGTGGTAAACCATCACCGCAAACAATGACGATGCAAGCAAAAGCAAAGTAAATTTGAGAGAAGTGCAATGCTGGTGCACTGCAATATTGAAGCACTTGGAGCTGGAGCCATGCTGGTTGGAGTGAACGACTCTGAGAGGAGATGCTGAGACAGAGGAATTCAGATGTCTGTCCAACTAACCCGGGTGTGAGGTTGGATGGCTCTGAGCACCGAGCCGATTTGGAGAGGTAGAGAACGACTTTTTCGGCAGCAAAATCTAGGCCCAAAGCAAATCTCTCAGTGGCGTGTTCTAGGCCCAGAGTGATTTGCTGCAGCAGGGCCTGTGTCCTAATGCGAGGCATGATCCACTCTTTGGACAATTTAAATCCCGGCTCAGATGGACTGGGGGAGGGAGTGGTCTCCTCTCTCCGTGATGCTGAAGCTGTGAGACTGCTCCCGGCTGCTGTCAGTGAACTTTGTGGCGATTTGATGAACTGATGAACTGACGAACTGAATACTGAGGCCTTGGGCCCACTCCGGAGATTTGGATCAGTTTGGTTTGGAATGCTGTTATTGCTCAGTTCTATTGTTTGGATGAATTGTGCTTTTTTTCCCCTTTCTCTGTGCATTGGGGGGAGATTGATCTGTATTTATTTATTTTTAATTGTGTTCTTTCAGGTTTCTTGCTTTGCGGCTGCCTGTAAGCAGATAAATCTCAAGGTTAGATAATTTATACATTCTTTAATAATATGTGTATTTAGAATCTTTGAATCTTTGAAAGCGTGGCTGAGGAATTAATGCAAGTGGCAAAGTTTCAATTTCTGGATCATCGGGATGTCTTTGGGGGTGAGTATGACCCGTAAAAAAAAGATGGGTTATACCTGAAATGGAGGGAAACCAATATCCTTGCAGGCAGAGGGGAGGAGAAGATGGCAGTGTGACGCAGCGCGCGCATCTGCTCCGGATTGATATCGTATTTGTTAAATTGGGGCCATGCACAATCCTGATTTGATGGAGCTGGACGTGAGAAGCACAGAGGAACATCTGGAGAAACTTCTGAAATGCCTGCTTCGCTATCGCTGCTACTGTGTGATCAAGAATCTCCGGAGGGGAAGGCTCCAAATCCTCGGCTTTGCCTATTGCCTGTTGCCGGGGCCAGGGTCGAAGCGCTCGGCAGAGATGGTGCTCGGTGCTCGGTGTCGGAGGGCTGGTCGGAAGCTCGAAGTTTTCGGACAGACTCAGAAATCGGATTGTAGTCGGCTGCTTCCAGGATGCTGCATCGGCAGGTTTGCGGCACTGGAAGCTCATGGCAGGGAGAGATTCTCCCTTCAACCTTCTGCGTGAGATGATGGGACTTTCGAGAGATTTTGAAACTTTTTTTTACAGTGCCCATGGTCTGTTCTTCATCAAATTATGGTATTGCTTTGCAGTTTTTGTCAGTTTTTTTTTAGTCTTGGTTTGTCTTGTGTTTCTGTGATATTATTCTGGAGGAACAAATTGTATCATTTCTTAATGCATGCATTACTAAATGACAATAAAAGAGGACTGTGTGTCCTCATAATCTAAAAAAAAGATCTGTTGGAGAGAGTTTAAACTAATTAGACAGGGGGATGGGAATCAGAGTAATAGGACTGGGGATAGTGGAGTTGGTATACAAGTAAATGCAGTGTGCAGTGTACAGTGAGACTGTGAGGAATCACAGGCAGATGATCGGGGACAATTGCAGTCAGTGAGATAAGTTGAAGTGTAATATGGGGGAAAATCGCAAAGGATAATGAATACAGGACTGAAAGTGTTATATTTGAATGCAAGCAGTATATGGAATGAGGTAGATGACATTGTACTACAGTTAGAGATTGGAAGGTAAGATGATGGCATCACTGAGTCGTGGCTGAAAGAAGTTTATATTGGGGGCTTAACATTCAAGGATACACATTGTATCAAAAGGACAGAATGGGGGGATGTCAGAGTTAAGTTCTTTACACAGACAGTAGTGGGTGCCTGGAATGCCCTGCCAGGGTTGGTGTCAGAGGCAGATACATTAGGGACACTTAACAGATTCTTAGATAGGCACATGGATGATAGGAAAATGGAGGGCTATGTAGGAGGGAAGGGTTAGATTAATCTTAGAGTAGGTTAAAAGGTCGGCACAACCCCATGATCTGAAGGACTGTACTGTGCTGTGGTGTTCTATGTTCTATTAACCCACATGTCTTTGGAATATGGGTGGAAACCAGAGTATTTAGTGGAAATGTAGAAAATCCTTGTAGACAGTGGTGACAGTATCACTGGCTCTGTAACAGTGTTTCCCTATTTGTTGTATTAATATCATGCTCCAGGCAGCAAACAGCTCCTTCCAGTCAACTGATTACATAAAGAGGCTTGGACTTAACTGGCTCAGTAGCTGTCTGGGCTAGACTAAATTAATCAGTAAGTCTGCAGCACATAAGAATAATAATTTTACTGCCAAATCTGTTGGTTGGGTGGGTGCTTGGCATCCATCTGTCTCGAGGCACAATGGGCGATGAACATCATCATCACAAGCCTGGACGGAAGGTATGGAGATCCTGAGATTCCCAGTTGTCGAGATCCCCCTCTCGGTCTCACCAGTGTGGTCTAAAGGAAAGTTTATGAAGCAATATGTGTGGTACCAGCTTGGCTGCAGGAGCTGCCGGAAGGACGTTCAATGACTTCCAGACAGTTTAGGGGACTCCACTCCGGATTTGCCGTTCTGGGTTTACTCCTGTAACCTTCGTCTCTCCTGAGGTTGCCCACAAGGCAGTGGGGCTATTTACCCCCAACTAGGGATCTGGTTCATGAGCACCAGGGCATGTCCACATGCCGGTGGGCTTGCATGCTATGTGTGTAGGGACCAGACTTCCTCCCTGTCCTCTGTAGTTCAGTTTCCGCGTGAGGATTACAAGAGGCTTGCTGTTGGAGAGGGAATGTACTGACAGGGAGAGACTTACACATTCAGCTCTCCTTTTCGCAAGACTGCTCACCAGTGGTGGAAGCTGAAAATGAGAATGATAAGCTCAACCCACCACACTAGTACACTAGACTCATCACAACAACCATTTAAAAATTTTGTTAGAATTAGTGTCATGCTTAAACATTAAGGAAAAACACTACTCTTGTCCATTTTATCCAAAAGGAACTTCGGGCCCAACAAATGTGACCAATTATTCTACCAACCTGTAGTCTTGGCAACAAGAGAGTAAACTCATGTGGTATTGGGAAGAATGTATAAACTGCTTACAGACGATGGCGGGAATGGTAGCTGGGTTGCATGTGTTGAAAGAGCTTTATGCTAGCCGCTACGCTACTGTTAGTTCTTAAGATCTTTGTCGAATCAACAATATCTGGCAAATGAACTAACAAACTGAATTACCAATGACTCACTTCCCAGATCCTTCACAAATATATCGTGACTGTCTGTGGGGGCATGGTCAACAGCCCGCCCCTGCATTTCTAATTACTAGCACCGTTAATTGTTCTTGTGTTAATATGCTTTTGTGGGATTATAGGGGGAAGTTCCAGTTCACTTATTGTTACATTTTAGCTTGGGTTCTACAGTTATTCACTTGTGTATTTGTGGGTCACCCTGACTGTACCCGGAGTAATTCCCACCAACTGGTTGGCACAGGTTATCAGTTCCCTGCCAGGAACACCGCCAGGTCCCGGTGCCCTGCGAGGGTTCATCCTCTTGAAAGATGTTCTGAGGTTGGCCTCCAAGACAGAGATCAGACGCCTCAGGGATTCACACAGGTGTAGTTTTATTCTCCCTTTCAAAGCATGCATAAAAGGTATTGAGCTCATCTGCGAATGAAGCTTTATAATGTTAGGCTTTGCTTTGTAGGAAATAATGACCTGCCAGAGCTGATGTGCATCCGATTCCATCCCTAATCTCAATCAGAAATAACTTTTTTGCCTTTTAAGTAGCCTTCCATAGATCATACCTGGACTTCTTGTCAGGCAGCCATAATGGAACGGTGGAGCACACTCGATGGGCCAAATGGCCTAATATGTTCTTATTTTAGACCAAGCAAATACTTATCTTTACAATGTATCACATCTTGACAGATATGCAGGCCAATCTCATTCACTCATTTATGAAAGCTGGAAAATAAACTTTGTATATTTGTACTGTATATGAGTATTAAACTATGTTGTTCACAATGTATAGTTTTACTTCAGACTACAGAGCAGTCTGGAACCATGTCTGTCATATAACACATTTCATTAGACACAAACCTGAATTCCTTCTGACCACTCTGCATCCTTTGCGGATTTTTAATCTCGGTGCGCTAGCTTTTTTCTCTTTGTGAGAGGAGATTCCATCATGGATAGCTGATGATTCACAACAGGATTAATGACTGAGTGAGATATAATTCTTTGCTTTTGGAATTTGATCTAATCCTCAGGAAAGAAAATAGCCGGCACTCAAAGACATGCTGCTTGCCAACTGGCAGAAGGCACTTAATGAGGAATCGTATTTGACACTGGAAAAGTAAAACATATTGTGATGTATACCCCAGTAATTTCCCACTCTTGTACATAATCACTCTGTTAGTAAAGGCATATTTACTTCAGAAAAAAGTGGTCATATGGGTTACTGCATCTTCTGGTAAACTATGGAATGTGACTCAGCTTGGGAAAGAAAACACAGAGATTTCTGTCTCCATTCCAATATTCTGCTTAAACACAGGGCAGCGGTTTTGTAAAGTCAGAGGATGATTAACTTGCCACTGAATCACCAGCCTCTGAACTGCTTTGGCAGTTACTGTATTTATGTGGTTGATTTGGATATTTTCTAGCTAATGGGAGCAAGATGTTGACAGATTAATTTTGGCTATCCTAATCCTCAGTGCAGATGAAAAAAGGATTGGGTTCTTCCTTGTTAGAGGAAATTTCAGTGAAGTTAATGTTCTTTTGGCCCTGCGTTTCCGCAGAGTCCTCTTACTAGGTCTCGGTTCCAGGTCGACTCTGGGTCAACCTGCTCCTCTTGTCCCAGAGTCAGATGGAGGTTCTGATGGAGAATCTTGACAGGCCCATTCCCATCCTCTGGTTTCACTCGGAAAACTGGTGCGTTTGGCATCTGACTCTCCATTACATAGGGCAGGGGTCCCCAACCATTTTTGCACTGCGGACCGGTTTAATATCGACAGTATTCTTGCGGACCGGCTGACCCAGCCGGGGCGGGCGGGGGGTGTGCGCGGGGTAGGGTTACCAACGGACAAGAGTAGCAGTCAAATATGTTGTGTTTACCCCACGAAGACTACAATTACCATGAAGCCTTGCACAGGCACCTGTGTGCGCATGCGTGTAAGTGCCGATTTTTCTTCTACAAATCATTTTTGGCGATTCTGTTCGGGGGTGTGGGGTTGTTAATCATGACCGGAATATAGGTGATAAGTGGCTAATACACTCAATTTTATTTCTAAAAGGGTTTATCTAACGAACTTAATATTAAACACAGCGCATATTTTCCTCGCGTGAATATAGTGATAAGTCAATTACAGGTGTTTCCCGCTTTTCGAACGTTCGCTTTACGAAACCTCACTGTTATGAAAGACCTACATAAGTACCCTGTTTTCGCTTTCAGAAGGTGTTTTCACTTTTACGAAGAAAAGCAGCGCGCGATAAAAGGCAGCGTGCGCCCCGAGCAGCTGCTGTCCCCTGGATTCGGAATGGCATTCTCGCTGGCATTGTTTAAACACGTGCCTGTGAGCAGCCGTTTGCAAGATGAGTTCTATGGTATCGGAAAAGCCTGAAAGAGCTCATAAGGGTGTTACACTTAGCGCAAAACTAGACATAATTAAGCGTTTCGATCGTGGTGAACGAAGTAAGGACAACGTGAGTTTGGCTTGTGGAAGCTGACGAATATGATGTTGAAGAGGTTTTGGCATCCCATGACCAAGATCTGATAGATGAAGAGCTGATGCAATTGGAAGAAAAAAGGATAACAATCGAAACTGAATGAGTAATGATAAAGTACGACTTTAATTTTGAAAGGGTACGTTGGTTTAGGAGATATTTGCAGGATGGTTTGAGTCCTTACAAAGAACTATGTGATAGAAAAATGCGCGAGGCTCAGCAGTCAAGCAAGCCTTCCAATCAGCCACAGCAGACGACGAACCTCGACCTTCGACATCGAGGCGGGCAGTCATAGGAGAAGATGAGCTGCCTGCCCTAATGGAAACAGACGACGAGATGACACCCCAGTGTCCCACCACCCCAACCCCTAGGCCACAGACAGATACCAATTCACGGAGAATGCAAAGGTAGCCGGGACACACACAGCACATCTTTAATAAAATAGCCAAAATAAACACGCTAATTAATTAGGTGCCGCTGACCCATAATTGTCAGCCCAGATCAGAGATGACGCAATCGGAAATCGGCACTGATCTGGGTCGACAATTATGTGTCAGGCGGCACCTAATTAATTAGCTTGTTTATTTCGGCTTTTTTCTTAAAGATGTGCTGTGTGCCTCCCGGCTACCGCTGGACCCCTGCATGCTTCGCGGCAATGTATCGCTCAGTGGCCTGGAGGGTGGGGGCCACTGCACCACCCTACCTGCGACGACTCAGTCTAACACATCATCATCAGTGTGCTCGGCGCTGTCTTCCTGATTCCGGTAAGTGATACTACACTGTACATACATTATTTCTACTTTATATCGGCTGTGTATTTTTATGTGTTATTTGGTATGATTTGGCAGCTTCGTAGCTTAAAGGTTACTGGAGAGAATGTTCTTGCCAACAGCGCTTGTGTGAGATTTTTTGCCGACGGCGCTTGCGTGAGATTTTCGCTATGGAGAACAGTTCAGTAATGATTGTGGAAAAGTATTACTACTTTATATAGGCTGTGTATTTATCATATCATTCCTGCTTTTACTATATGTTACTGTTATTTTAGGTTTTATGTGTTATTTGGCATGACTTGGTAGGTTATTTTTGGGTCTGCGAACGCTCACAAAATTTTCCCATATAACTAAATGGTAATTGCTTCTTTGCTTTACGACATTTCGGCTTACAAACCATTTCAGGGGAACGCTCTACCTTTGGATGGCGGGGGAAACCTGTATCAGGGGAGCTTGAATGAACTTCCAGTAGAAGTGGCAGAGGCGGGTTCGATATTATCATTTAAAGAAAAATTGGATAGGTATATGGACAGGAAAGGAATGGAAGGTTATGGGCTGAGTGCAGGTCGGTGGGACTAGGTGAGAGTAGTGTTCAGCATGGACTAGAAGGGCAGAGATGGCCTGTTTCCATGCTGTAATTGTTATATGGTTATGTAAGTAAGTCAATAGCATCATAACATTTTAAGTAACGTTTGGATATTAAACACACAGCACATATTTTCCCCGTATGAACATATAAAATCATTGCAACACACCAATATCGCTGAATCAAGTGGGAGCCCTGGGCTTGTTTCCCTGCAACGAGACGGTGCCATCGAGGGGTGATGGGAGACAGCGATACTCGAAGGGGGTTCCTTATGTCCAGTCTATTCCGCAATTTAGTTTACGTTGCATTCATTGCAGAGATATGTTGGAAATGGAAGCAACGTTTTCAGTGCTTTCGTGGCTACCTCAGGATATTTAGCCTTGACTTTGATCCAGAATGCCGGCAGAGATGTTATGTCAAACATACTTTTCAGCTTGCCGTCATTTGCAAGCTTGAGGAGTTGATCTCCTTCCCGCGCTGACATGGGTGACGTGCGGATAATGACCTCGCGTGCATTCAATCTCAACATTGGGCGTGATAGGGAATGAGGAAAGTTGCAGCTGACTCATATCGCCAAATCATATCGTTTCCTCGTGGCCCGGTAGCACATGCTTTGCGGCCCGGTGGTTGGGGACCACTGACATAGGGCGTAGCTACCCAGCGGTAGGCCCACTTTCGCTTTCCAGGTAGCCCCAAATCTCTATGAGGACTCAATCTCCTGACATGAGTTGGGAGAACCTAATCTTTTGATCATACCTCCTCTTATTTCTGCTTGGCAGCCACGACCTCAGCTAATTTATAAGCCTTTTTCAGCTCCCTTCTCATATCAGACACATACTTCAGGTAAGTCATCGGTGGTAGGTTGTCCTTGTCAGTCCCAAAACAAAGGTCGATGGGCAACCTTGCCTTGTGCCCTAACATCAGATAGTATGGCGAGTACCCAGTAGCTTCATTTCGGGTACAGTTGTAACTGTGAACCAGATGTCCAATATGTTGACTCCACCTGCTCTTGCTGATCGCCAAGGTTCTGAGCATGTCTAGCAAGGTCCGATTAAACCTCTCAGGCTGGGGATCACCCTGTGAGTGATAAGGCGTAGTCTTCGACTTCTCGACTCCAAGCATGCTCAGTAACTCATGTATGAGCCTACTCTCGAAATCCTGTCTCTGATTGCTATGTATCTGCCTGGGAAGGCAATGATAAATGAAATACTTCTCCCATAACACTTTGGCCACCTTGGACACCCTCTGATCCTTGGTGGGGAAAGCTTGCGCATATCTGGTGTGGTGATCTGTGATGACTAAAACATTTGCCATGTTGCTGGCATCTGGCTGTATTGACAGGAAGTCCATACACACCAGGTCAAGGGGCCCCGCACTTTTCAAGTGGGACAAGGCAGTTGCCCTCATAGACAGCATCTTCCTCCGTATGCATAGGATGCATGACTTGCAGTATTCTTCGACCTCCGGCTTGATCCGGGGCCAGTAAAACGGGTCTCTGAGCAATCCATAGGTCTTTTCATCCCCCCAGTGGCCAGAATTATCATGAAGTGACTTCATCACAATCCTCCGATACTTCTCAAGCAGAACCAGCTGGCAACGCCGAGGTCGGTCCAGAGGTGACTTGACCTGGTATAGGATCTGGTTCCTCAACTCCAATCTGGGCCATTCTCTCAGTAACTGAGACACCGCAGCGCGTTTCGTCCTCTCTGCTTGAGCCATGTCTCCCTTTCCACCTCTGGCCAAATAGTACCGATGCCTGGGTTGTCTCACTGAGCAGCTGCTACTTCCCCAGAACTTAATTCTGGTAACTGCTTTGTCTTCAGCGCAGTCAGGTTACAGTAAACTTGTGGAATGGCGTCATCAGAAGCTCCCAATTGATCCACTGCTCGATCCTGCCCTTGCCTTCTGTTTGCCTTCACCATGATGGCAAGCTGGCACATTGATTTCACCCCCAGGGCAGAAACGCTCTCCCACACTTCATCCCTGTCTAGTCCTTCATGCATATGTTGGGACAAAGCATCAGCATCAATGTTCCTACTTCCCGTCCAGTACTTCAGGCTGAAATCATAGGCAGACAACGCCATCAACAACCAATGGCCTGTGGCATCCAGTTTCGCTGAGGTCAGGATATAAGTTAGGGGAATGTTGTCCATCCTCACCTCAGACTTGGCACCATAGAGGTAGTCACTCAGTTTATCCACCACAGCCCATTTCAACACCAGAAACTCCAACTTGTGCATGGGATAGTTTTTCTCAGAGGGTGACAGACTCTGGCTGACAAATGCAACAGGTCTCAACCTGGTGCCCTGATCCTGATAGAGGACACCCCCTAAGCCTTCTCTGCTGGCATCCATGTTCAGTACATATGGCAATTGGGGGTCTGTAAAAGCCAGCACATGCACCTGGGTCAGCATCTCCTTCAGCGACTGAAAGGCCTCCTCACATTTTGCATCCCACCTCAGTCCAAAAGGCTCTGAAGGGCTATGATACTCTTTACCCTCCTCTCATTTTGTCCTCCTCCCTTTCTTCCCAGGGGAGGGTAACCACACAGAAGCTGATTTAAAGGGTGACTCACCTTCGTGTAGCCCTTCACAAACCTCTGATAGTACCACAGAACCCAAGGAATGAGCACAAAGCGCTTACAGTCTGGGGCCTTGGCCATGTGATCACCAGCTCTATCTTAGATGAGTCTGTAGCTACTCCATCCATGAGACTATATGCCCAACATAATGACAGTCGTCTTGCAGAACTGGCATTTGCCAGAGGAAGTTTTAACCCTTCAGCTTTCAGGCAGCTCAGCACATTTGGTAGCCTCGCTTCATGTGTTCCTCCAAGGTGGACCCAAATACTATGAGATCATCCAGGTATACCAATAGCTCAAGAAAGTTCATATCCCCCACCCTTTTCTCCACGATATGCTGGAAAGTTGTAGGAGTCCGGATATACCCTGGGGCTTCCTTTTGAACTGGAAGAATCCCAGGGGACATATAAATGCCATTTTCTCTTTGTCAGCCTCACTCATGGGGATTTGGTAATATCCACTCTGAAAACTCCAGCTTCACTGACAAATAACCATTATACAGAAAATCACCCGCACTAAAACCCCAGATCTCTAGTGCACTGAATGGCCTCAATGGTAAATGCATCAAATACCAGCTGTAAAATGAACAGTACAACAAAGTGACCTGCGAACCTGTGTCGAGTATTGCTCTAGTATAAATACCCTCTATCTGTAGTGATACACTGGAGCTTGGCCCCACTAAGCCTTCAGGAATAGGGTTTTTTGCTTTAGGGTGTCTTTCACTGGGTCTCTTTTAAGTTTTCCCAATGACTCTCTGCTTAGGTACCCCGGGGTTCACTCTCCGAGGGGTTTCCCGTCGTTCACACTCCCACCTGAAGTGTCCCTTTTCACCATAGTTATAACAGACAATACCGGCTGCTCCCTACACTCCCCTCCTCTGGGAAAGTATGAACAGTCCGCAGCCCCCCTTTCCTGGGGCCGCAATAGTACCAGGCAGTTCCACAGCCGTTACATCAGCGCTAGTCTGAGCTAAAACAAAGAATGTGCCCGGCATTTTATCAAATCTCTGCCCCACAATCGTAACTTTGCCTACAGCTTTAACAGTACTTAGAAGTCGTATTAACAATTCAACAGGGATATAAATATCTACCCCACTCAACACGCACACATTCGTTACCGGTAACCCTGTGGATGCACAACCCCAGCAACGTTCATACTAGCACAGGCTTAAACACACAACCCGGTGGTTCAATGCTCAGGGCAATCACACAGCATCCAACGAAATCAATCCCAGAACGATACCCCCACAATTGTAACCCTCTGGTTTGACCGGCGGCGTTAGTCTAGGAAAGACAGTCTCTGGCCCCATCAAACGTGTGAAACCTCTTGTTTGAGTGATGTGTTACCCCGTTACAAATCAGTACGTTAAATAACAGACAGTACACCATATGCAATTCTTAACTTGACTAGAGGGTTACTAAGGAAAACGAAAGGAAAAGGACCCATTTTAATGAAACAATTTAATGTGCATGTTGGAGCTCACGATTTCCCTTCCATTGGTCCTCCATCAATTTTCCCTGGGCTTCGTCGACTCATGGCCCCACTCCAAGTCCGCTCCATCCTGGTGTTCTTGACCTCTCCTTTCAGGCATCTTCTCTCTTCATCCTCCCCTGAACAAAAAAAAAACAGGTTTCCTAGGTGTCAGGCACACAGCACGAAAACACACTCCCCTCATTGGACAGCCCACAATCCAAAGTACCTGCTGTCTCTAACCATAACCCAAACACTGCTTCTACAGAAAGACCAGTACATTAGCAGTGAAACCTTTCCCAGGGTGTTACAATGAGAAAGGAAGGGTAAGATGGGAGCCAGAATGGGGAATGGAAGAAGAGAGAAATGATTGGAAGTTGGTGAAATAATCTGCTCCTAATTTTTGCAGTCTTACGGTTTTATGGTCTAAATCAATATTTATACTGTCAGGTTGGAGACGATCCAGACATTTTATGAGGTGATGCTCCTCCAAACTGAGAGTGGCCTCATCGTGACATTAGATGAGGCCATGGACTAGCACGTTGGAATGGGAATGAGAAGTAGAATTTAAATGGGTGGTCAGCAGGAAAGCCTGATTTTTATGGTGGACTGAGTGAAGGTACTCACGGAGCTGCCCCCAATCTAGATCTGGGCTCATTGATGTAGATGAAGTACCTCAGCCATTCATATGTAACATTGGAAGGTAGAAAAAGCATTGGTGACAACACTGAAGTAATGATACCCCATGGGTAGAACAAAATTCTATGATTATTTTGTTAAAATATATTACTTGTGAATTAACATGTCGTAATTATTATCTTTTCTTCCTAAAAAGACAATAATGTTCTTGAACCTATGAAGTCTGTTTTACATTTGGGATCCTTCATTATACATTCATAAGCCTGACAAAGTGGCATGAATTTTCACTGTCTGCCCACCAGCTTAGAAAATAAATGGTTTGAAAACTTTGCACTGTGGTTGAGAAGCCATGTGAGGTCTTTTCAAAAGACAGAAGAAGCCTTTAATGGAAAGGAGGGAATGGAAACCCATGTGGAAAAATTCAAGATTTAAGATTCAAACTTATTTATCAGATGTACATTGAAACATAGAATGAAAAGTGTCGTTTGCGTTAGCAACCATCACATCTGAGGGCGTACTGGGGACAACCTGTAAGTGTCAGTACACATTCCAGCTTCAACATAACATGCCCACATTGCTTGGTAGAATAACACAGAACAAAACAACAAAACAACAGAGATTTAAATAGTTTATTAGAGAAAAAAATCTTTCCATTGATGGGCTAAATTAGAATTTTACAAATGGTGTGACAATTTAATAGTGATTTTCTGAAATATTTTCCATGGTTTAATAATTTGGAAACATCTTTTCAAATCTTGTTCATTTTTTTATTTAAAAGGATTTCTAATATTTTTCTCTTAGTATTTTAAATGAAAAAGGCTTCCCCAAAGGCTTGTTACATTAGATTTTTTAATCACTTTCTTACAACTTAAAAGGTATTAAACATTTTTGAAAACTTCAAGAAGTTTTAATATGTTTAAATACTACTCTTCCCTTTTCCTTTCCAAAGTTCAAGTGAAAATCTGAGTAAATTTATTATCAAAGTATAGACTGTATATATCACCATATACTGCTTGAGATTTATTTTCTTGGAGGAATTTACAGAGAAGTAAAGAAATACAATGGAACTTATGAAAATCTATGCACAAAGACTGACAAATGGCGAATGTGCAAAAGAAGACAAATTGTGCAAATACTGTAAATATATAAGCATATTATAGATATATATATCTGGGATCCATTTAGGCTATATGGCATGAGGGTCCAGGGATCAGGTTCCAGTAGTAGCAGTCCGGTAGTGATCTTGGGCTGGACCACTCACACTTATGTTACATCTGCCCACAAAAACTTCCAGATGAATATGAGGAGTCATGCCGACTCAGATGTCACCTGGATTTACAAGGTCCGCACTCATGGTTGGGGAAGCAGGACCATCAGGTGAGAAACTGGCTACCGGAACAAACCATAAATGGACGAGACTGGACAACATGGAAGTAATGGAATGCTGCTTTGACAGATGATAGATCAAGATCATGTGGGGACTCTGGCAACACATTCACAGAAAAACAACCGGTTACCCAGCGATCAAACATTGGCAACAGAGGAATGCTATGTCATATTGAATTGGAAGACGTATAATCATGATGCACCAAAGCAACATCATTACCGAACCGAGATGATCAGGAAAAATCAGTTCAGATCCCACCCCCACAGCTCACAGATGGCACAAAGGTAATAGATGGTGCATCACATTGTACACGGGAAATGCAAGTTCGATCCTCACCTCGGGGTATAGCGACATTGGCTGCTGCAGTCAGAGAAAATATCACAGCTAAAATAGTGACTGTGAATCAACGAACTAGGCTCCCCAGACTTAGTGGTGAAATTCCATCAGACAGCATGCTGGAAGCGGCCAATGAAGCTCTGCTCACAACTGCAACCTCCAACATAACTGAGACCAATAACCTGATGTATGCATCGGCAGCAGCAGTCCTAGAACTGCTGGGCCACAAAATGAGATACACTGGAGAGTACTGTTATAGCCACCTCCAACTCCCCCTCCAGCCCCCAAATGATGACTGGAAGCCAAGATGTAAAACACAAAGGCAAAGTCAGCAGAATAACTGAGCTGCAGAAACGTAGGAAGAACAAACACTCTTCCTGGCTACAAAGGGAGTACAGAGGTATGTCCATAGCCAAAGTCTTGGAACTGCCAACAGTTAACAGCTCTGGCTACCAGACTACGGAGGTACACCAAGGAAACAGGGGCCAAGCGAATAAATGTACCCTTCTCCAAAGAATGAAGAAATATATTCACACAGTTCCAGAACAACAACATGTCAGCAGCTGAACCCCTCCTCCCCACAAGATGATGATTAGAAGCCAAGATGGAAACCACAAGAGTGGAGGTCAGCAGAGAATGGTGCAAAACACAAAAAAAAATCCAGTGAGTGACAGTTTTGTGGGTGAAAGTGCCTTGTTAATGAGAGAAGTCAGAGGAGAATGGCCAGACTGGTTGAAACTGAAAGGAAGGTGGCATTAATTCAAATAACCAGGTGTTACACAGATCGTGTGCAGAAGAGCATCTCTGCCTACACAGCATGTCTAACCTTGACGTGGATAGGCTACAGCAGCAGAAGATCATGAACGTACACTCAGTGGTACTTTATGAGGTACAGGAGGTACAGCACAGAGTGTCCAAATAGCAGTGATAATAAACCAGGTTCTGATTTTAAGTTTGTATCTTTTATTGAGGTCACTGTCAATCACTATGACTTTGGCACTGCATATCCAGACAGATGTTAGATTTCCATAAAGATGGATTCAAGAATGAGGAGGGAAATATGTGGAGTCAAGAGACCTGTGGAAGCTGATCCTAAAGCGTCAAGTGTGTGTCTTCAAGCTTCTGTAGCTCCTCCCTGATGGTGGTAATGAGATGATGACTAGTCCTGGATGTTGACAGCCCTTCATGATGGATGCTGCCTTCTTAGGACATCACCTTTTGAAGGTGTCCTCCATGCCGGGGAGGCTAGTGCCCATGATGGAGTTGGCTGAGTTTGCAACTTTCTGCAGTTCTTTCAAAAGATAGGCATAGATCACTATATTCTTGTAATTGCCTGGACACCAGTAAGCAAAGTTAGCCACTGAAATATATATCTTGTAGTTTAGTAAAATTCAGCTATTTGTGTGTATTGAATGGCTTTAACTTGCTTCAGAATCAGAATCAGGTTTAATATTGCTAGCATATGTATGTTGTGATATTTATTGTTTTGTGGCAACAGTACTGCTTATATAAATTACAATAAGAAATATATATACAGTGCCCATAGTATTCATGCCACTTGAATGTTTTCATGTTTTATTGTTTTACAACATTGAATCACAATGGATTTAATTTGGCTTTTTTGACACTGACCAACAGAAAAGTCTCGTGTCAAATTGAAAACAGATCTCTACAAAATGATCTAAATTAATTACAAATATAAAAAAACAAAATAATTGACTGCATAAGTATTCACCCCATTTCATACGACAAACCAGATCATCCAATGGTGCAGCCAATTGGTTTTAGAAGTCACATAATTAATTAAATAGAGATCTGTTTTTGGAGACCTGTGTGTAGTAAAAATACACCTGTATCTGGAAGGTCCAACTGCTGGTGAGTCAGTATCCTGGCAAAAACTACATTATGAAGCAAAAAGAACACTCCAAGCAATTCCATGAAAAGATTATCGAAAAGTACAAGTCAGGAGATGGATACAAGAAAATTTCCAAACGACTGAATATCCCTTGGAGTACAGTTAAGTCAGTCATCAAGAAATGGAAAGAATATGACAAAGCTGTAAATCTGCCTAGAGCAGGCTGTCCTCAAAAACTGAGTGACAGTGCAAGAAGGGGCTAGTGAGGGAGGCCCCAAGAGACCTATGACAACTCTGAAGGAGTTACACGCTTCGGTAGCTGAGATGGGAGAGACTGCACATACAACAACTGTTGTTCGGATGCTTCACCAGTCACAGCTTTATAGGAGAGAGGCAAAGAGAAAGCCACTGTTGAAAAACACCCACATGAAATCTTAGTTAGAGTTTACCTGACGGCATGTGGGAGAGTCTGAAGCCAGCTGGAAGAAGGGTCTATGGTCTGATGAAACCAAAATAAGCCTTTTGGCCATCAGACTAAACACTATGTTTGGCATAAGTCAAACACTGCATATCATCTAAAACATACCATCCCTACCATGAAGCATGGTGGTGGCTGCATCACGCTGTGGGGATGCTTCACTGCAGCAGGCCCTGGAAGACTTGTGAAAGTTGAGGGTAAAATGAATGCAGCAAAATACAGGGAAATCTTGGAAGAAAACCTGATGCAGTCTGCAAGAGAACTGCGACTTGGGAGAAGATTTGCCTTCTTGCAAGACAATGACCCCAAGCACAAAGCCAAAACCACACAGGATGGTTTAAAAACAACGAAGTTAATGTCCTGGAGTGGCCAAGTCAGAGTCCAGACCTCAATGTGTTCGCTCACAATCTCCATGCAATCTGACAGAGCTCGAGCAGTTTTTGTAAAAGAGAATGGGGAGAAATTGCCGAGACCTGTTGCACAAAGC
This sequence comes from Mobula hypostoma, assembly GCF_963921235.1. Classification (NCBI taxonomy): domain Eukaryota; kingdom Metazoa; phylum Chordata; class Chondrichthyes; order Myliobatiformes; family Myliobatidae; genus Mobula; species Mobula hypostoma. The sequence continues at coordinate 77,387,667 of NC_086105.1, read as the reverse complement.
TGATAGAGACCTGTCCACACAGACTCAAGGCTGTAGTTGCTGCCAAAGGTCCATCTACTAAATACTGACTTGAAGAGAGTGAATAATTATGCAATCAATAATTTTGTGTTTAATAATTTTAGTAAATTAGACCAATTTGTAGAAACACGTTTTCACTTTGACACAAGAGTCTTTTCTGTTGATTAGTGTCAAAAAGCCAAATTAAATCCACCAGGCAAGCCAACATAAGCACAGTGTGGATCAACTGTCAGAAAGCATACAGCTCTATGCCCCACACGTGGATCCTGGAATGCCTGTCTCTGTACAAGCTCAACAAGACACTAAGGACCTTCAGTAAGAACTTAATGGGCCATTGGAGGACAATGCCGGAAGTTAACTCAAAGTCAATAGCATAAGTGACCATCAGATATGGAATACACCAGAGCGATGCACTATCCCCACTGCTGTTCCGCATAGTCCCGAACCCCCTCAGCCCAATCATCTCAAAGAGTGGATGTGGGTACAGGTTCAAGAGTGAAGTGACCATCAGTCAGCTCCTGTACACAGATGATATCAAGCCGTATGCCAGAAATGAAAGGGGCATTGACTCACTAACCCACCTGACAAGGGTGTACAGCAGAGGCATCAGAATATCATTTGTACTGGAAAAGTGCAGTTGGATGGTAGTGAAAAGAGGCAAACTCATCAAGACTGGAGTTGAATTACCTGAAAGCCACATACCAGGTGTACGGGACAGCTACAAATACCTGGGGATCCTGCAGGTGCATGGAAGCCACGATGAGGACACAAGGAAAGCTACAACATCCAAGTACCTCCAAAGAGTGATACAGGTGCTAAAAAGCCAGCTGAATGGGAATAAAATGCTCAGAGCAATCAAAATATTTGTCCTACCAGTCATCAGATACCCAGTCACAATAGTGCGCTGGCCAAGGAACGAACTGGAAGCCACTGACATCAAGACCCAGAAACTACTAACAATACATGAGGATTCCATCCAAAATCCAACACTGAGCAACTGCACACCCACCGGAATAAAGGTGGATGGACAGTTGGAAGTGTCGAGGCCACAGTCCTGGAAGAAATGTGAAACATCCATGAGTATGTCAGGAAGATGGTCCCTAAGGACAACCTGCTAGGAGAGTACCTCAGACAGCAAGCAAGGTATAGGGAAATGGAAGTGTGTGAAGAAGAGCTGGAGCACCAGAGGCCATGGCAGGACAAGCACTGCACGGGATCTACCATCGCCAGATATCAGAGGTGGCTGACATAAGAAAGTCCTACCAAAGGGACAGCACAGTGGTGCTGCTCATGGTTATGGCTGCACAAGAACAGGCACTGAGCACAAGAGTAATAGAAGCAAAGTCCATCACATCAGACAAGAGCCAAGATGAAGACTGTGCAAGGAATCTGGGGAGACCATCCAGCACTTGGTAGCAGGGTGCAAGATGCAGGCAGGGACAGCGTACACTGAACAGCACAACCAAGTTGCAGGAATTGTGTACAGGAACACCTGTGCTGAGTATGGATTGGACACTCCCACCTCCAAATGAGGAACACCCAAGAAGGTAGTGGAGAATGATAGAGTTCCGATACTGTGGGACTTCCAAATACAGACGGATAAGCAGGTACTGGCATAGTAATACTGGACAAAGATCAGAAGAAAGTAATGGTAATTGATGTGGCAATCCCGAATGACAGTAACATCAGGAAGAAAGAATACGAGAAGTTGGAGAGATACCAGGAAGGATGTGGAAGGTTAAAATCAGAGTAATCCTGGTGGTGACAGCAGTACTTGGGGCTTTTCTGTTGACCAGTGTCAAAAAAGCCAAAATAAATCCATAGTGATTAAGTGTTGTAAAACAATAAAACATGAAAATATCCAAGTGGCGTGAATACTTTCTGCAGGCACTGTGTAAATGTACATAGTAGTCATATGTACATTTGAACAGTGGTCTATCATTATATCAGAATCAGGTTTATCATCACCGGCATGTGACGTGAAATTTGTTAACTTAGCAGCAGTAGTTCAATGAAATACATAATTTAGCAGAGAGAGAAAAAAATAATAATAAATAAAATAAAACATTATAGTAAATAAACAAGTAAATCAATTACATATATTGAATAGATTTTAAAAAATGTGCAAAAACAGAAATACTGTATATTAAAAAAGTGAGCTAGTGTCCAAAGTTTCAATGTCCATTTAGGAATCAGATGGCAGAGGGGAGGAAGCTGTTCCTGAATCACTGAGTGTGTGCCTTCAGGCTTCTGTACCTCCTACCTGATGGTAACAGTGAGAAAAGGGCATACCCTGGGTGCTGGAGGTCTTTAATAATGGATGCTGCCTTTCTGAGACACCGCTCCCTAAAGATGTCCTGGGTACTCTGTAGGCTAGTGCCCAAGATGGAGCTGACTAGATTTACAACCTTCTGAAGCTTCTTTCGGTCCTGTGTAGTAGCCCCTCCATACCAGACAGTGATGCAGCCTGTCAGAATGCTCTCCACAGTACAACAATGGAGGTTTTTGAGTGTATTTGTTGACATGCCAAATTGCTTCAAACTCCTAATGAAGTATAGCCGCTGTCTTGCCTTCTTTATGACTACATCGATATGTTGGGATCAGGTTACATCCTCAGAGATCTTGACACCCAGGAACTTGAAGCTGCTCGCTGTCTCCACTTCTGATCCCTCTATGAGGATTGGTATGTGCTCCTTCGTCTTACCCTTCCTGAAGTCCACAATCACCTCTTTCGTCTTACCGACCTTGAGTGTCAGGTTGCTGCTGTGGCACCACTCCACTAGTTGGCATATCTCACTCCTGTACGCCCTCTCGTCACCATCTGAGATTCTACCAACAATGGTTGTATCATCAGCAAATTTGTAGATGGTATTTGAGCTAAGCCTTGCCACACAGTCATGTGTATATACAGAGCAGAACAGTGGGCTAAGCACACACCCCTGAGGTGCACCAGTGCTGATCATCAGCGAGGAGGATATGTTATCACCCATCCGCACAGACTGTGGTCTTCCAGTTAGGAAGTTGAGGATCCAATTGCAGAGGGAGGTACAGAGGCCCAGGTTCTACAACTTCTCAATCAGGATTTTTGGAATGATGGTATTAACTGCTGAGCTATAGTCGATGAACAGCATCTTGACACAGATGTTTGTGTTGTCTAGGTGGTCTAAAGCTGTGTGGAGAGCCATTGAGATTACATCTGCCATTGACCTTTTGTGACGATAGGCAAATTACAATGGGTCCAGGTCCTTGCTGAAGCAGGAGCTCAGTCTAGTCATAACCAACCTCTCAAAGCATTTCATCACTGTAGCTGTGACTGTTACTGGGCAATAGTCTTTAAGGCAGCTCACATTATTCTTCTTTGGCACTGGTATAATTGTTGCCTTTTTGAAGCAAGTGGGAATTTCTGCCCGTAGCAGTGAGAGGTTGAAAATGTCCTTGAATACTCCACTAGTTGGTTGTCACAGGTTTTCAGAGCCTTATCAGGTACTCCATCGGGACCTGCTGCCTTGCAAGGGTTCACTCTCTTTAAAGACAGTCTAGCATCGGCCTCTGAGACAGAGATCACAGGGTCATCAGGTGCAGTGGGGATCTTCACAGCTGTAGTTGTGTTCTCCCTTTCAAAGCATGCATAGAAAGCGTTGAGTTCATCTGGTAGTGAAGCATCGCTGCCATTCATACTATTGGGTTTCCCTTTGAAGGGAATAATGTCTTGCAGACCCTGCCAGAGTTGCCGTGCATCTGATATCGCTTCCAACCTCATTCAAATTTATCTCTTCACTCTTGAAATAGCCCTCCGCAAATCATACTTGGTTTTCTGGTACAAACCATATATGTGTGTGTATATATATATACACGACATATTACGTAATAGACTACTATTCAAATAAAAATTAACTTACTTTGCACGTATATAGCCCAGTGTATGATTATACAAAGATAACAAATAGGATGCTAATGACCAATACCATAATGAGTAGAATGAACTAAACTGATTAACTGAAACATAAACAGGTGTAGAATGAATCAAACTGGGCAAAGCACAACCATTCTAAAAGGTAGATGTAACAAAAGGTGGTTATCTTGCATCAGCAAGGTCTCTCCCAAGAGAAATTTTATGGCTGGTAGGAGTTTCAAGATGGGCTGTCTAAGCTCTTCTGAAGAAGCAAAGGAAACAGACAAGGTTGTGGACCAGAAAAACAGTTGTTGGTCATGGAAAATGAGTGCAACAAATGAGAGATACATCAAACTGACGTCCCTTCTCAATCAGAAGATGTCAAGCACTGCTATCTGCTCTGAACTCACAGAAACCACTGGAACCCATGTACATCCCACTACAGTGGGAGAAGTCTTGTCAGAAGTGGTCTTCAAGGAAGAGTTGCTGCCAAAAAGCCATTCCTCCAAAGTGCAGAAAGCAAGAAACCCACCTATGCACAAAAACACAAGGACTGGGGTGCTGAACAATGGCAGCTACTGCTCTGGACTGACGAGTCGACTTTTTAAAATATTTGGCTCAACGGGAGGCAGTTTGTCCGTAGAAGAGCTGGAAACTGCTTTATAGATCAGTGTCTGCAGCCAACAGTGAAGCATGGCAGAGTCTCCCTGCAGGTTTGAGGCTGCATTTCTGCAAATGGAGTTGGTGATCTGGTCAGAATTAATGGAATCTTCAATGCTTTGAAGTACAAGCAGATTCTCATCTATCACGCATTACCACCAGGGAGCTGTTTGATCGGTTCAAATTCATTCTGTAGCAGGACAATGACCCCAAACACATGGCCAACACCATACAGAACTGTCTTCAGTAATGAAAGAACAAGGAGTCCTGTAACAGATGGTATGGCTTCCACAGAGCCCTGATCTCAACATCAGTGGCTTCAGGGCCTGTGTTTTGTCCTGTGTGTGAGATGTGGGAATTATTGGAGACCTCCAGCCTCCCGGATAACCACATATGCACCAGGTGCACTGAGCTGCAGCTCTTCAGAGAATGTGTTGTGGAACTGGAGCTGCAGCTCGATGACCTTCAGCTCATACGGGACACTGAGCAAGTGACATTTAGGAGCTGAAGGGAGGTAGACACCTCTGGTTGCAGAAGGCAGGTAAGTGGGTGACTGCCAGGAGAAGGAAAGAAAATAGGCAGCCAGTGAAGAGTACCCCTGTGGCCGTTCCCCTCAGTAATAGGTAGAGCTCTTTGGATATTGTTGAGGGCGATGATCTGCTGGGGGGAGCTGCAGTAACTGGGTCTCTGACACTGAGTCTGGAGCTGTGGTCAAAAGAGGTGAAAAGAACTGCCGTAGGGACAGGAGATTCCGTAGTTAGAGGAATCGAGGCAAGATTCTGTGGATGCGATAGAGACACCTGGATGGTATGTTGCCTCCCAGGTGCCAGTGTCAGGAATGTCTCAGACTGGGTCGACAGCTTTCTAAAAGGGAGGACAAGCAGCCAGAGGTCCTGGTACATATTGGCATCATTGACCTCGATTGGAAAGGTGCAAAGGTTCCGAAGAGAGGTTTTGGGGAGCATGTAGAGAGTGGAAAGCAGGGTAATAATCTCTAGTTTGCTCTTTGTGCCATGCCCCAGTAAGGATAAGAATAGGATGATTTGAATGTGTGGCTGAGGAAGTGGTACAGGGTAGGGGTTCAGATTTCTGGGTCATTGGGATCTCTTTTGGTGAAGGTATGGTCTTACAAAAGGGAGAGATTACACCTGCACTTGAGGGGAACCAATATTCTTGTGGGCAGGTTTGTTTGTGATGATTGGAGGGTTTAAACAAATTTGGCAGGGGTCTGGCAACCAGAGTGATAGGGCTGAAGATGGGGTAGTTGGTTTACAAACAGAGGCAGTGTACGGTGAATCTGGTAGCAAGGGGAGGCTGATGATGGAATAGAATTGCATTCAGTGGGATGAGTTGCAAAGTAAAAGGGGCAAAACTCAAAAAGTGTGAATACTGGACTGCAGGTGTAACATTTGAATGCACACAGAAGATGGAATAAAGTAGATGATCTTGTTGCATGGTTATAGATTGGCATGTATGATGTGGAGGAAATCACTGAGTCGTGACTGAAAGAAGATTATAACTGGGAATTTAGCATCCGAGGATACATATTTTGACAAAAAGACCGGCAGAGGGGGTGAGGTGGCTCTGCTCGTAAAAAATGAAATCAAATCATTAGAAAGAAGTGACACAGGATCGAAAGGCATAGAGTCGTTGTGGGTAGTGCTAAGAAACCGCAAGGGTAAAAAGACCCTAAAGGAATTACATTCAGATCTCTGAATGGTAACCAAGATGTGGTTTATAAATTATAATGGGAGATAGAAATGCATATCAAAAGGGCAATGTTACTATAGTCATGGGGGATTTCAATAAGCAGGTAGATTGGGAAAATCAGACTGGATCCCAAGAGGGGGAATTTATAAAATGCTTATGAGATGGCTTTTTAGAACAGCTTGTGGTTGAGCCTACTGGAGGATCAGTTATTCTGGTTTGGGTGTTGTACAATGAACTGGAATTGATTAGAGAGCTTAAGGTAAGTTTTCATAATATGATGGAATTCACAGTGCAATTTTTGAAGGAGAAGCTTAAGCCAGGTGTATCAGTATTATAAAGGAGTAAAGGGATTTACAGAGAAGCTGCCCAAAATTGATTGAAAGGGAACACCAACAGGGATTACAGAAGAGCAGTAATGGCTTTAGTTTCTGAGAGCAATTCAGAAGACGCAGGAGAGATAAAGTTCAAAGAAAATTTTATTATCCAAGTACATATATGTCCGCATATACAATCACGAGATTAATTCTCTTGTGGACATACTTAACAGATTTATAGAACAATAATTATACCAGAATCAATGAAAGACTGCCAACTGTTCAACCAGAGTGCAGAAGACCTCAAAATATGCAAATACAAAAAGAAGAAACAATAATATAAATGAATAAGCAATAAATATCAAGACCATGAGGGGAAGAGTCCTTGAAAATAAGTCCATTGGTTGTGGGAACATTTCAATGAGAGGGCAAGTGAAGTTGAGTGAAATTATCCACTTTGGTTCAAGACCATGATGACTGAGGGGTAATAGCTGTTTCTGAACCTGCTGGTGTGAATCTTGAGGCTCTTGTACTTCCTGAGGACAGCAGCAAGATGACAGTATGCTCTGTGTGGTGGGAGTTTCTGATGATGGATGTTGCTTTCCTGTGACAGCATTTCATGTAGATGTGCTCAATGGTTTACCTGTGATGGACTGGGCCATATCCACTACTTTTTGGAGCTTTTTTTCATTCAAGGGCATTGGTGTTTCTATATCAGGCTGTGATTCAGTCAGTCAATATACTCTCCACTACACATCTACAGAAGTCTGTCAAAGTTTTAGATGCTATATCAATCCTCTGCAAACTCCAAAAGAAGTAGAGGTGCTGCCATGCTTTCTTTACAATTGCACTTATGTTCTGGGCCCACGGATAGGTCCTACAAAATAATAACACCAAAGAATTTAAAGTTGCTGACCCTCTCCACCTCGGATCTCCAAAGAGGACTTGTTCATGGACTTCTGGTTTCCCAAAGCAACACTCAAAGAAGAAGTATTCTAAAGGCAGGACAATGTCACTGTGGCTGACAAGAGAAGTCAAAGCCAATGTAAAAGCCAAAGAGAGGACATAAAATATAGCAGAAATTGGTGGGAAGTTAGATGTTTGGGAAGCTTTAAAAACGAACAGAAGGCAACTAAAAAAGTCATAAAGGGGAAAAAGATGGAATACAAAGATAAGCTAGCCAATAATATGGAAGAGGATACCAAAGGTTTCTTCAGATATATGAAGTGCAATAGAAAGGCAAGAGTAGATATTGTACAGCTGGAAAATGATGCTGGATAGGTAGTAATGGGGGGGGGGGGATGTTAGGGGAAATGGTGGATGAACTGAATAAGTATTTTGCAATAGTTTTTATTGTGGATGACACTAGCAGTATGCTGGAGAATCAAGAGGGGCAGAAGTCAGTGAAGTTGCCATAACTAGGGAGAAGGTGCTTGGAAAACTGAAAGGTCTGAAGGTAGGGAAGTCACTGGACCAGATGGACTATACCCAAGGGTTCTGAAAGTTGTAGTTGGAGAGATTGTGGAGGCAAAAATCTACAAGAGGAGAAACTGTACTTGATTTGGTATTGGGAAATGAACCTGGTCAGGTGTCAGATCTCTCAGTGGGAGAGCATTTTGGAGATAGCGATCATAATTCTATCTCTTTTGCAGTAACATTGGAGAGAGATAGGAACAGACAAGTTAGAAAAGTGTTTAGTTGGAGCAAGGGGAATTATGAGGCCAGCAGGCAGGAACTTGGAAACTTAAATTGGAAACAGATGTTCTCAGGGAAAAGTACAGGAGAAATGTGGCAAATGTTCAGGGGATATTTGTGTGGAGTTCTGCACAGGGACATTCCAATGAGACAGGGAAGTTATGGTAGGGTACAGGAACCGTGGTGTACAAAGACTGTAATAAATCTAGTCAAGGAGAAAAGAAAAGCTTACAAAAGGTTCAGAGAGCTAGGTAATGTTAGAGATCTAGAAGATTATAAGGCTAACAGGAAGGAGCTTAAAAAGGAAATTAGGAGATCCAGAAGGGGCCATGAGAAGGCCTTGGCGGGCAGAATTAAAGAAAACCCCAAGGCATTCTACAAGTATGTGAAGAGCAAGAGGATAAGATGTGAAACATAGAAAAATAGAAAACCTACAGCACAATACAGGCCCTTCAGCCCACAAAGTTGTGCTGAACATGTCCCTACCTCAGAAATTACTAGGCTTACCTATAGCCCTCTATATTTCTAAGCTGCACGTACCTATCCAAAAGTCTCTTAAAAGACCCTATTGTATCCGCCTCCACCACCGTTGCCGGCAGCCCATTCCACGCACTCACCACTCTCTGAGTAAAAAACTTACCCCAACATCTCCTCTGTACTTACTCCACAGCACCTTAAACCTGTGTCCTCTTGTGGCAACCATTTCAGCCCTGGGAAAAAGCCTCTGACTATCCACACTATCAATGCCTCTTATCATCTTGTACACCTCTATCAGGTCACCTCTCATCATCCATCACTCCAAGGAGAAAAGGCTGAATGCATTCAACCTATTCTCATAAGGCATGCTCCCCAATCCAGGCAACATCCTTGTAAATCTCCTCTGCACCCTTTCTATGGCTTCCACATCCTTCCTGTAGTGAGGTGACCAGAACTGAGCACAGTACTCAGGTGGGGTCTGACCAGGGTCCTATATAGCTGCAACATTACCTCTTGGCTCCTAAATTCAATTCCACGATTGATGAAAGCCAATACACTGTACACCTTCTTAACCACAGAGTCAACCTGTGCAGCTGCTTTGAGTGTCCTGTGGACTCGGACCCCAAGATCCCTCTGATCCTCCACACTGCCAAGAGCCTTACCACTAATACTATATCCTGCCATCAAATTTACCTACCAAAATGAACCACTTCACACTTATCTGGGTTGAACTCCATCTGCCACTTCTCAGCCCAGTTTTGCATCCTATCAATGTCCTGCTGTAACCTCTGACAGCCCTCCACATGATCCACAACACCTCCAACCTTTGTGTCATCACCAAACTCACTAACCCATCCCTCCACTTCCTCATCCAGATCATTTATAAAATCACAAAGAGTAAGGGTCCCAGATCAGATCCCTGAGGCACTCCACTGGTGACCAACCTCCATGTAGAATATGACCTGTCTACAACCACTCTTGGCCTTCTGTGGGCACACCAGTTCTGGATCCACAAAGCAATGTCCCCTTGGATCTCATGTCTCTTACTTTCTCAATAAGCCTTGCATGGGGTAACTTTTCAAATGCCTTGCTGAAATCCATATACACTACATCTACTGTTCTTCCTTCATCAATGTGTTTAGTTTCATCCTCAAAAAATTCAATCAGTCTTGTAAGGCGCAACCTGTCCTTGACAAAGCCATGCTGACTATTCCTAATCATATTATACCTCTCCAAATGTTCATAAATCCTGCCTCTCAAGATCTTCTCCATTAACTTACTAACCACTGAGGTAAGACTCACTGGTCTATAATTTCCTGGGCTATCTCTACTCCCTTTCTTGAATAATGGAACAACATCCGCAACCTTCCAATCCTCTGGATCCACTCCTGTCCCCATTGATGATACAAAAATCATCGCCAGAGGCTAAGCAATCTCCCCCCTTGCTTCCGACAGTAGCCTGGGGTATATTTCATCTGGTCCCGGCAACTTATCCAATTTGATGCTTTCCAAAAGCTCCAGCACATCCTTTTTCTTAATATATACATGCTCAAGGTTTTCAGTCTGCTGCAAGTCATCACTACAATCACCAAGATGCTTTTCCATAATGAATACTGAAGTAAAGTATTCATTAAGTACCTCTTTCTATTTCCTCCAATTCCATACATACTTTCCCACTGTCACACTTAATAGGTCCTATTCCTTCACGTCTTATCCTCTTACTTTTCACATACTTGTAGAATGCCTTGGGGTTTTCCTTAATCCTGCCCACCAAGGCTTTCTCATGGCCCCTTCTGGCTCTCCCAATTTCCTTCTTAAGCTCCTTCCTATTAGCCTTATATTCTTCTAGATCTCTATCATTACCTAACTCTCTGAACCTTTTGTAAGCTTTTCTCTTCTTCTTGACTAGATTTATTACAGCCTTTGTACACCACGGTTCCTGTACCCTACCATAACTTCCCTGTCTCATTCAAACGTACCTATGCAGAACTCCACACAAATATCTCCTGAACATTTGCCATATTTCTTCCGTACTTTTCCCTGAGAGCGTCGGTTTCCAATTTAAGCTTCCAATTTCCTGCCTGATAGCCTCATAATTCCCCTTTCTCCAATTAATCGTTTAATTGGAGAAAGAAAAGGACCTATCAAGTGTAACAGTGGGAAAGTATGTATGGACCCAGAGGAAATAAGAGAGGTGCTTAATGAATACTTTACTTCAGTATTCACTATGGAAAAGGATCTTGGTGATTGTACTGATGACTTGCAATGGACTGAAAAGCTTGAGCAAGTAGATATTAAGAAAGAGGATGTGCTGGAGCTTTTGGAAAGCACCAAGTTGGATAAGTCACTGGGACTGGATGAGATGTACCCTAGGCTACTGTGGGAGGCGAGGGAGGAGATTGCTGAGCACTGGTGATGATCTTTGAATCATCAATGTGGATGGGAGAGGTTCTGGAGGATTGGAAGGCTGCGGATGTTGTTCCCTTATTCAAGAAAGGGAGTAGAGATAGCCCAGGAAATTACAGACCAGTGAGTCTTATCTCAGTGGTTGGTAAGTTGATGGAGAAGATCCTGAGAGGCAGGATTTATGAAAATTTGGAGAGGAAAAATATGATTAGGAATAATCAGCATGGCTTTGTCAAGGGCAAGTTGTGCCTTACGAGCCTGATTGAATTTTTAGAGGATGTGACTGAACACTTTGATGAAGGAAGAGTAGTAGATGTAGTGTATATGGATTTTAGCAAGGCATTTGATAAGGTACCCCAATGAAGGCTTATTGAGAAAGTAAGGAGGCATGGGATCCAAGGAGAGATTGCCTTGTGGATCCAGAACTGGCTTGCCCACAGAAGGCAAAGAGTAGTTGCACACAGGTCATATTCTGCATGGAGGTCGGTGACCAGTGGTGTGCCTCAGGAATCTGTTCTGGGACCCTTACTCTTTGTGATTTTTATAAATGACCTGGATGAGGAAGTGGAGGTACTGGTTAGTAAATTTGCTGATGACGCAAAGGTTGGGTGTGTTGTGGATAGTGTGGAGGGCTGTCAGAGGCTACAGCGGGACATTGATAGGATGCAAAACTGGGCTGAGAAGTGGCAAATGGAGTTCAACCCAGATAAGTGTGAAGTGTTTCATTTTGGTAGGACAAATCTTCTTCAGCTGTCCATCAATTTTTGATGATGACTGAGGCCTGGGCAAGGTTGTATGGAAGACCAGCAGTTGCCCATGCTGCAAGTCTCCCCTCTCCATGCCACTGATGTTGTCCAAGGGAAGGGCACTAGGACCCATACAGCTTGGCACCGGTGTCGTCACAATGTTTGGTTAAGTGCCTTGCTCAAGGACACAATATGTTGCCTCAGCTGAGGCTCGAACTAGCGACCTACAGATCACTAGACTGACGCCCTAACCACTTGGCCATGCACCACATTTGGGAGGTCAAATGTGATGGCAGAATATAGTATTAATGGTAAGACTCTTGGCAGTGTGGAGGATCAGAGGGATCTTGGTGTCCGAGTCCATAGGACGCTCAAAGCAGCTGCACAGGTTGACTCTGTGGTTAAGAAGGCATACGGTGTTTTGGCCTTCATCAATCATGGAATTGAAATTAGGAGCCGAGAGGTAATGTTACAGCTATAGAGGACCCTGGTCAGACCCCACTTAGAGTACTGTGCTCAATTCTGGTCACCTCACTGTAGAAAGGATGTGGAAACCATAGAAAGACTGCAGAGGAGATTAACAAGGATGTTGCCTGGATTGGGGAGCATGCCTTATGAAAACAGGTTGAGTGAACTCGGGCTTTTCTCCTAGGAGCAACGGAGGATGAGAGGTGACCTGATAGAGGTATATAAGATGATGAGAGGCATTGATCGTGTGAATAGTCAGAGGCTTTTGCCCAGGGCTGAAATGGTTGCCACAAGAGGACACAGGTTTAAGGTGCTGGGGAGCAGGTACAGAGGAGATATCAGGGGTAAGTTTTTTACACAGAGAGTGGTGAGTGCGTGGAATGGGCTGCTGGCAACAGTGGTGAAGGTGGATATGATAGGGTCTTTTCAGAGACCTTTGGATAGGTACATGGAGCTTAGAAAAATAGAGGGCTCTGGGTAACTCTAGTAATTTCTAAGGTTGGGACATGTTCGGCACAACTTTGTGGGCTGAAAGGCCTGTATTGTGCTGTAGGTTTTCTATGTTTCTATGTTGCTATGTAAAAATGATCTTTCAAGAATCAATGGATTTTGGACATGGGTCTGGAGGACTAGAAAATTGGAAATGCCACTCCCCTCTTCAACAAGGGAGAGAGGTCGAGGAAAAGAAATTACAGGCCAATTAGTCTGACCTCAGTGTTTGAGAAGTTGTTGGAGTTGTTTGTTAAGTATGTGGTTTCAGGGTTCTTGGAGGCATATGATATGATTTTCCTTCAGGGAAAATCTTGTCTGACAAATCTGCTGGAATCCTTTGAAGAATTAACAAACAGGATAAACAATGGAAAATCAGTGGATGTTGTGTACTTGGATTTTCAGAAGGCATTTGACAAAGTGCCACACATGAGGCTGCTTAAGAAGTTAAGAGCCAATGATATTAATGGCAAGATTCCAGCATGGATAGAGCATTGGCCAATTGGCAGCAGGCAAACAGTGGGAATAAAGGTTGCATTTTCTGTTGGTATTCCACGGGGGTCTGTGATGGGATCACTTCTTTTTACATTGAATGTCAATGATTTGGATGAAAGAATTGATGACTTTGTGGCTAGGTTTGCTGATGATACGAAGATAGTTGGAAGGACAGATAGTGTTGAGGAAGCAGGGAAACTGCAGAAAGACTTAGATTAAGAGAATGGGCAAAGAAAGGCAGATAGAATACAGTGTTGGGCTGTGTATGTCATATACTTTGGTAGAAGAAATAAAAGTGCAGACTATTTTCTATATGGAGAGAAAATTCAAACATCTGAAGTGCAGAGGGACTTTGGAATCCTCATGCAGTATTCCTAAAAGGGTAATTTGCAATTTGAGTCGACATTGAGGAATGCAAATACAAAGTTAGCATTAATTTCTGGAGGACTAGAATATAAAAGCAAGAATGTAGAGTTGAGGCTTTATAAAGCACTTAGAGTATTGTGAGCCATTCTGGGCCCCTTATCGAAGAAAGGATGTGCTGACATTGGAGAGAGTTCAGAGGAAGTTCACAAAAATAATTCCAGGATTGAAAGGCTTATCATATGTGGAATGTTTGATGGCTCTGGGCCTGTACTCACTGGAATTCAGAAGAATGGGGGGGGGGGGTGTGGATCTCATTGACACCTAATGGAAGTTGAAAGGCCTTGATAGAGTGGATGTGGAGAGGATATTTCCTATGGTGGTGGAGTCTAAGGCCAGGGAACACAACCTTGGAATAGAGGGACATCCATTTAGAATGATGAGGAGGAATTTCTTTGGCCTGAATGTGGAGAATCTGTGGAATTTGTTATCATGGGTGGCTGTGGAGGTGAAGGCATTGGGTATATTTAAGGCAGAAATTGATAGATTCTTGATTATTCAGGACATGAAGGGATATAGGGAGAAGACAGGAGATTGGGGCTGAGACGGAAATGGATCAGCCGTGATGAAATAGTGGAGCAGACTTGATGGGCCAAATGGCTTAATTCTCCTCCTATATCTTATGGTTTTACCATCAAGGCTGTCTGGGATTACCTAGAGAGACAGCATCATGGTCCAGATTGGGGTCCCTTTAAATTTACTTTGCTTATGTTACGATCTGGACCATTGACTCCCTATTTCCCTTTGGTTCCCTGTTTTCCCATGTCCCTCGGGCTTGGTGATTGGAGGCAATTTACTCTCGGCTGAACCGGCAGTTTATAGTCTTTGGCTTTCAGCCGTTCGGCGCGACAGCATTAATAAAGTCACCGAAGGTGCTGCGAGCTAATGTCACCTGGCTGGAGCAAGCCTAGTCTCCTCCCGGAGCAAGTGCCAGCAAGCCACCTTCCCTTGTCAGTACGGGTCAGTCTAAGATAACACGCTGGGGTGAGTCAAGAGCTCGCCACGGCTTGGAGCGCACTTGAGCCCAATTATAGTTCCGTCCATTGTTGTGTGGTCTCCGTATCCATGTTGTGCGTCTAAAAGGGTCCCGGCCTTGTACCCTGGAAGGGTCCTGACCATGTGTCAAGAAGAGTCCCGACTCCGTACTGTGCCAAAGGAGGATTCCCGGCTCAGTGTTTTATGTATTGTGTCTGAGTCTGTCCCGTGAATAAGAAGAGTTCCTGGCCCTGGCGGCTCCAAGTACCAAGCCCTGGCCCCGGCGGCTCCAGGCACCAAGTCCTGGCCCTGCTGGCTCCAAATCTCAAGTCCTGGCCCCGGCGGCTCCAAGTCTCAAGTCCTGGCTCTGCGGCTCCAAATACCAAGTCCTGGCCCCAGCGGCTCCAAGTACCAAGTCCTGGCCCCAGCGGCTCCAAGTACCATGTCCTGGCCCCGACGGCTCCAAGCACCAAGTCCTGGCCCTGGTGGCTCCAAATCTCAAGTCCAGAGCCCGGCGGCTCCAAGTACCAAGTCCTGGCCCCAGCAGCTCCAAGTACCAAGTCCTGGCCCCAGTGACTCCAAGTACTAAGCCCTGGCTCTGACCGCTCCAAGTACCAAGTCCTGGCCCTGTCGGCTCCAAGTCTCAAGTCCTGGCCCCGGAGGCTCCAAGCTCCAAGTCCTCGCCCCGGTGGCTCCAAGTACCATGTCCTGGCCCCGACGGCTCCAAGCACCAAGTCCTGGCCCTGGTGGCTCCAAATCTCAAGTCCAGAGCCCGGCGGCTCCAAGTACCAAGTCCTGGCCCCAGCAGCTCCAAGTACCAAGTCCTGGCCCCGGCAGCTCCACACACCAAGTCCTGGCCTCGGCGGCTCCAAGCATCAAGTCCTGGCCACGGTGCCTCCAAGTTCCAACTCCTGGCCCCAGCGGCTCCAAGTACCAAGTCCTGGCCCCGGCAGCTCCAAGTCTCAAGTCCTGGCCCCGGTGGCTCCACGCACCAAGTCCTGGCCCCAGCGGCTCGAGGTACCAAGTCCTGGCCCTGGCAGCTCCAGGTACCAAGTCCTGGCCCCAGCAGCTCCAAGTACCAAGTCCTGGCCCCAGCGGCTCCAAGTACCAAGTCCTGGCCCCAGCGGCTCCAAGTACCAAGTCCTGGCCCCGGCAGCTCCAAGTCTCAAGTCCTGGCCCCGGTGGCTCCACGCACCAAGTCCTGGCCCCAGCGGCTCGAGGTACCAAGTCCTGGCCCCGGCAGCTCCAGGTACCAAGTCCTGGCCCCAGCGGCTCCAAGTACCATGTCCTGGCCCCGACGGCTCCAAGCACCAAGTCCTGGCCCTGGTGGCTCCAAATCTCAAGTCCAGAGCCCGGCGGCTCCAAGTACCAAGTCCTGGCCCCAGCAGCTCCAAGTACCAAGTCCTGGCCCCAGTGACTCCAAGTACTAAGCCCTGGCTCTGACCGCTCCAAGTACCAAGTCCTGGCCCTGTCGGCTCCAAGTCTCAAGTCCTGGCCCCGGTGGCTCCACGCACCAAGTCCTGGCCCCAGCGGCTCGAGGTACCAAGTCCTGGCCCCGGCAGCTCCAGGTACCAAGTCCTGGCCCCAGCAGCTCCAAGTACCAAGTCCTGGCCCCAGTGGCTCCAAGCACCAAGCACTGGCTCTGACCGCTCCAAGTACCAAGTCCTGGCCCCATCGGCTCCAAGTCTCAAGTCCTGGCCCCGGAGGCTCCAAGCTCCAAGTCCTGGCCCCGGTGGCTCCAAGTATCAAGTCCTGGCCACGGCAGCTCCAAGTACCAAGTCCTGGCCCCGGCAGCTCCAAGTCTCAAGTCCTGGCCCCGGCAGCTCCAAGTACTAAGTCCTGGCCCCGGCGGTTCCAAGTCTCAAGTCCTGGCCCCGGCAGCTCCAAGTCTCAAATCCTGACCCCAGCGGCTCCAAGTACCAAGTCCTGGCCCTGGAGGCTCCAAGTATCAAGTCCTGGCCCTGGTCACTCCAAGTACCAAGTCCTGGCCCTGGTCACTCCAAGTACCAAGTCCTCGCCCCAGCTGCTACAAGCACCAAGTCCTGGCCCTGGCAGCTCCAAGTACCAAGTCCTGACCCCGGTGGCTCCAAGTCTCAAGTCCTGGCCCCAGCGGCTCCAAGTACCAAGTCCTGGCTCTGACCGCTCCAAGTACCAAGTCCTGGCCCTGTCAGCTCCAAGTCTCAAGTCCTGTCCCTGGAGGCTCCAAGTCTCAAGTCCTTGCCCCGGCAGCTCCAAGTATCAAGTCCTGACCCCAGAGGCTCCGAGTACCAGGTCCTGACCCCGGTGGCTCCAGGTACCAAGTCCTGGCCCCAGCGGCTCCACGTACCAAGTCCTGGCCCCGGCGGCTCGTGATTCCGAGTCCAAGCCCAGACCCTTAGTCCCAGCCTCGTCCAAGGCCTGAGTCCTTGTCCATTATGCTATTCCTGCTTCTGCTTTGGTCTCCTTGTAATGAGCAGTAAACTTAACTTAAGTTAACCTCACAAAAGGTGTTTGTGTTTTGCATTTGGGTCCGTTCTCAACACCCACTATTGTGAACGATAGAAGCAAGCAGGATTGCCAAAATCTGCAGAAGAGATGTGGCAAGTTGTCCAATATGCTTGGAACAACCTACCAGCCAATTTTCTTATAAAACTGCACAACAATGTACCTAAGAGAATTGATGCAGTTTTAAAGGCAAAGGGGGAGGTCACACCAAATATTGATTTGATTTAGTTTTCTTACTGTTTACTGCTCTTTATAGTAATTTATTTGATATTTATAAACTTCTCATTTCATTTTTGTAAACATTTGAAAACATTTTCACTTCACAGAATGTTGACATGTGCCTAAGACTTTTGCACATTATTATGTAGTAAATTATACGAGTAGTGCAAAAAGAAAACCAAAAATAGTCGGGTAGTGTTTGTAGATTGATTCATTGTTCATTCAGACTGATAGATTTTTTGATTTTTAAATGTCTTTAAACAATATGTCTGACTGAAGTGCCCATGGCTCTGAATATGGATTTTAGTAATGGTAGTCTAAACGGGAATATTTGATGATTCCCTTGGGAGCTGCAAGCAAAGAGTCACCACATTCCAGTGCCATCTTGCAGCCACAAATAAGATAAATATATTGTGTTGTATGGACTCAATTTGAATTGTTCCATTTTAATTAAATTCTACGAAAGCCATTGAAAATGGTCTACATTTTCATAGCAATCAGACACCATAAATATTCACCACCAGTTTTAAAAGGTGAAACTTCCTTCACCAAATCCTTAATAACATGGGTGTAACTGCCTTTGAGGCAACAACGGAAATGAGTCTGATGATTAAAAACAGCAAGCTTGTCTGTTTTATGATATCACATCCTTTCATATTCAAAGAGTTCTGATCACATTAGCTTGAGTCAGCTGAATTTATAATTGCTTCCCTGCTATCAAATCCATTTTGCTGAAACATGAAAAGAGTATCTAATGTTTAGTGATGTAAATTAACTACCAGCTCAGTGGGAATGCAAAGTTACTTTGACCTGTGCACATTGGAACCAAAATGCTTTACGAATATCAATGCCTAAAATAGGTCCATTGGTATTTAAATGAAAAATAAAGATGAATCTGAAACTAGCTACCTAATTCTATTTCCAAACTGCTAAATTTCTGTTGCTTCAAATGTGGTCTTTGATGAATCTCATTTCCTTTTTCCCCTTCACCTGCCTCTGTCCTATACTCTGGAGTAATTTCTCCACCTTCTGTTCCTCTATTAAATCTTTCTTAATCCCGTCTCTTTGTTTAGCCTGAAATGCAAACAGGAGAAGGCGGGAACATTCAGCAGGTAGGGCAGTATCAGTACAGTGAAACAGCATTAATGGTTCAGATCACTGGTCATTCTAACAAAAGGCCATTGACTTACAATATTAACCTAGCCAGAAACCTGAACAAATAATTCAGAGACCTGAGTTAATATTCTCTTAGGACCAGTTAAGAATTTAGATTATTAACCTGGAATAATAGTCGTAGTACGATTACTCCAGCCAAGTATAATGTTCTCTTAAGGAGGGGAGGAGAAGATTGCAGCACGACACAGTGCGCGCGGCCGCTCCGAAATGATATCATATTTGTAAGTAGGTACCGTGCACAATCCTGATTTGATGGAGACAGACGTGAGAAGCACGGAGGAACACTTGGAGAAACTTCTGAAATGCTCGCTTCGCTGCCGTTGCTACTGTGCGATTGAGAATCTCCGGAGGGGAAGGCCCCAAGTCCTTGGTTTTGCCTATTGCCTGTTGCCAGGGCCGGGGTCGAAGCGCCTGGCAGAGATGGTGCTCGGTGCTCAGTGTCGGAGGGCTGGTCGGAGGCTCGAAGTTTTCGGACGGACTCAAGAATCGGCTGTGGTTGGGTGCTTCCAGGGTGCTGCATCGGCAAGTCTGTGGCGCTGGAAGCTCATGGCAGGAAGAGAGTTTCTCTTCCTTCTACTGTCTGCGTGAGATGATTAGTCTTTCGAGAGACTTTGAGACTTTTTTTTACCGTGCTTATGGTCTGTTCTTTATCAAATTACGGTATTGCTTTGCACTGTTGTAACTATATGCTATAACTATGTGTTTTTAGTCAGTTTTTTTAGTCTTTGTTTGTCTTGTGTTTCTGTGATATCATTCTGGAGGAACATTGTATCATTTCTTAATGCATGCATTACCAAATGACAATAAAAGAGGACTGCGTGTCCTCATAATCTAATTTAATCTAATCTAATTTATTGGTGGGTCCTCAGATGGCTGTAGAGCCCAATTAGGGATCCACATAACTGGGCAATTAGGGTGGATTTCCTGAAAGACTTTATTTGACATAGGGGGGCTGATGCATGGGCAGTCATTACACAGTCCTTAACAGATCGGAGTCAGGCTCGGATGGCATGGAATGCAGACTGTTTACTGCTGCGGTTTTCAAATGCCTTCATTGCTTTTGTAAAGTATCATCATCTACTGCCAGGTCCACTGTTGATTGGATTGCTCTTTGTCTGGAAACTTCCCCTTGACCTTAACGCCATGGGTGACCCTACCAGGAGCTAAGCATCAGATGGCTAAACTCCAGGTGGCTTTGCTCCCGGGATGTCAGGAACTCACAGTCCTCTCCACCACAATAAAGTGATGTTCCTTGGAGAAGAATCTTGAATAAAGAGCTAGTGCCACTGATGCTGACTACAAAGCTACCAAATTGTTGTTGAAAACCTATCTTTCCTGATGACCAGACTGGACATAATACTCCAAAATTAAGCCTCACAAGTGCCTTATACAACTTCAAAATAACATTCCAACTACTGTACTGTACTCAGTACTTTGATTTATGAAGGCCAACGTGCCAAAAGCTTTCTTTATGGCCCTATCTACCCATGCCGCATGCTTGCTCATATTTGTGACTTCCTTTCTGTTAGTAAGCATTACTTGTTCTTCTTAAGCACTATTAGTACAAGTTTGGTTGGGATTGAGGACCAAATGAAGGAATAGGAAAAACAAATAGATTCTTACTGTAATTTACAGTATAAAACTCTGGGATCTTGCATACATTTCTGGTCACACCATTCTAGGAAGGATGTTGAGGCTTTGGAGGGGGTGCAGAAGAGGTTTACCAGGTTGCTATCTGGTTCAGAGGGCATGTGCTATCACAATAGGCTGGATAAACTTGAGCTGTTTTCTCTGGAGCGTCAGAGGTTGAGGGGAGATCTGACATAGAAACATAGAAACATAGAAAATAGGTGCAGGAGTAGGCCATTCGGCTCTTCGAGCCTGCACCGCCATTCAGTATGATCATGGCTGATCATCCAACTCAGAACCCTGTACCTGCCTTCTCTCTATACCCCCTGATCCCTTTAGCCACAAGGGCCATATCTAACTCCCTCTTAAATATAGCCAATGAACTGGGCCCAATTGTTTCCTGTGGCAGAGTATTCCACAGATTCACCACTCTCTGTGTGAAGAAGTTTCTTCTCATCTCGATCCTAAAAGGCTTCCCCTTTATCCTCAAACTGTGACCCCTCGTTCTGGACTTCCCCAACATCGAGAACAATCTTCCTGCATCTAGCCTGTCCAATCCCTTTAGGATTTTATACGTTTCAATAAGATCCCCCCTCAATCTTCTAAATTCCAACGAGTATAAGCCTAGTCGATCCAGTCTTTCATCATATGAAAGTCCTGCCATCCTGGGAATCAATCTGGTGAACCTTCTTTGTACTCCCCCTATGACAAGAATGTCTTTCCTCAGATTAGGGGACCAAAACTGCACACAATACTCCAGGTGTGGTCTCACCAAGGCCTTGTATAACTGCAGTAGTACCTCCCTGCTCCTGTACTCGAATCCTCTTGCTATGAATGCCAGCATACCATTCGCCTTTTTCACCGCCTGCTGTACCTGCATGCCCACTTTCAATGACTGGTATACAATGACACCCAGGTCTCCTTGCACCTCCCCTTTTCCTAATCGGCCACCATTCAGATAATAATCTGTTTTCCTGTTTTTGCCACCAAAGTGGATATTCACATTTATCCACATTAAATTGCATCTGCTATGAATTTGCCCACTCACCTAACCTATCCAAGTCACCCTGCATCCTCTTAGCATCCTCCTCACAGCTAACACTGCCGCCCAGCTTCGTGTCATCCGCAAACTTGGAGATGCTGCATTTAATTCCCTCATCTAAGTCATTAATAGATATTGTAAACAACTGGGGTCCCAGTACTGAGCCTTGCTATTCCCCTTTCTTTCCAGTCCTGAATAAGGGTCAAAACCATTTATTCCTCTCCATAGATGCTACCTGACCTGCTGAGTTCCTCCAGCATTTTGTGTGTGTTGCTCAGGGTTTCCAGTATCTGCACAATCTCATGTTTATGAGAAGGTTCTAATGCCCAGATGTACATGCCTACCAAGAAAAAACACCAGAAATCTAGCCTCCGGGAGGGGGGAGAAGATGGCGGCGCGACGACAACGCGCGTGGCCACTTTGGTGATGAATATCAGTTATTTGTCAAGTAGGGGACCGTGCACAATCCTGATTTGATGGAGACAGATGTGAGAGCACAGCAGAACATCTGAAAAACTTCTGAAATGCCTGCTTTGCTACCGCTGCTACGGTGTGGTAACTGGAATCTCTGGAGCTGAACGCCTCGAAACCCTCGGCTTTGCGTGTTTCAGCAGCCTGGGAGAGGTCAAAGGTGCTCGGCAGAGGATGGCGCTCAGGAGGCTGTATCGGAGGGGCTGGTCGGAAGCGCGAGGTTTTCAGACGGATGGACTCAGGGTTGGCTGGGGTCGGCTGCTTCCAAGGTATCAGCAAGTTGACGGTGCCTGGAGGTTTATGGCAGGGAGTTTCTCCCTTTTGCCGCCTGCTATCGGGGACGTGGGTGTCGATCGACTCGGGACTTTGAGACTATTTTTTTTACTGTACCTATGGTCTGTTCTTTATCAAATTATGGTATTGTTTTGCACTGCTGTAACTATATGTTACAATTATGTAGTTTTGTCAGTGTTAGTCTTTGGTCTGTCTTGTTTTCTGTGATATCACTTCGGAGAAACATTGTATCATTTCTTAATGCATGTATGCATTTCTAAAAGACAACAAAAGAGGACTGAGTGTTCTCATGATCTAAAAAAATCAATCAAAAGTGTTAACCTTGATAATTCTATCTCTTTCTAGCCGAGGATGTAAGTTTTACTCTTCCATTTCAGTCTGCATCTCTCCTTACTGCAACACTCTGGTTGTCTTTCAAAAATCACAGCCCCTTCAATGAGAAATACATTTCACCTTTATTTCATCACATACCACTCCCATCAGGTATCTCCCCATGATCATAGATTTCATTTGCTATTTCTGTTATTTTCTCTATTCCAAGATCTTCTAAGGCCAGTATCATTTCAACAGCGATGTTGTCTGGACCAGTTGCTCTGTTATGTTTTGTTTTATTTATGGCTGCTCGAATTTCTGATTTTAGAATGCTAGGTCCTTCAAAATTCTTCTTTATATTCGGTTTTTCTCCTCTTTGGTCTTCAAAAAGTTCTTTTATATATTCTGTCCATCTGTTTAAGATTTCCTCTTTGCTCATAATCAGGCTGCTATATTTTGCCTTGATGCATCCACTTGCTGAGCAAGGTAATTTCCCCGTTAGTTCTTTAATCTTATTGTGCATTAACTTTGTTCCAGGGTTATGGTTTTGTAGCATTTCTATCTCTGAGCATTTCTCATTTCGCCATCTGTCTTTAGCTTCTCTGCATTTTCTTTTTATTGTCTTATCAAGTTGTTGTATTCTTCGCCGTCTCTTGGTTTGATGGTCTGATTTTGTTGCATCAGCTGTATTATATTCAGAAATTCGAGCAGCCATAAATAAAATAAAACATAACAGAGCAACTGGTCCAGACAACATCACTGTTGAAATGATACTGGCCTTAGAAGAGTTTGGAATAGAGAAAATAACAGAAGTAGCAAATGAAATCTATGATCATGAGGAGATACCCGATGATTTAAGTAAATCAGCGTTCATCACACTTCCAAAGAAAGAGAGAGCAACAGAATGTGAGTTACATCGTACAATAAGCCTGATGAGCCACGTGGCAAAAATTATTCTCAGAGTAATCATGATGAGAGCAAGACACTGTTAAAACCAGAAATCAGTAAAGAACAATGCGGCTTTGTGGAAAACACTGGAACCGGAAATGCAATTTTCATGCTATAGATGATCTGTGAATGAGCCACCCAGGTACAAAAAGACATCTACCTATGTTTCGTCAGCTACCCAAAAGCTTTCAACACTGTCAGACACCAGGATCTTCTGGAAATGCTTCAAGATCTTGGCATAGATGGTAAAGATATACGTTTCTTAAGAAGCTTATATTGGGACCAGACAGCATCGATCAGAATAGAAGGAGAAGTGAGTGAGTGAGTGAATATCATGAGAGGAGTCAGGCAAGGTTGTGTCTTTTCGACAGACTTATTCAACCTGTATAGTGAAAATAGTATCAAAAGTATCAAAAACATCAAAGGGTTCACAGTTAGAGGCCATAATATAAATAAAATCAGATATGCTGACGTCATTGTACTAATAGCTGACTCAGAAACAAAACTTCAAGAACTACTCACTTATAGTGGCAGCAGAAAGTAATCGCAGAGGCCTCTCAATAACACCAAGAAGACAGAAAGCATGGTCACCTCCAGAAAGACAAACATCCCACAATGTGTGATCAAGATCGGAAATACAAACATCAAACAAATCAACAAATTCAGATACCTTGGCAGCCTAATGACAAGTGATGGCAGGTGCGATACAGATATCGAATACAGAATAGCAATGGAGAAAGAAGCTTTCCAAAAAATAAAGACC
Organism: Mobula hypostoma; assembly: GCF_963921235.1. Taxonomy (NCBI): domain Eukaryota; kingdom Metazoa; phylum Chordata; class Chondrichthyes; order Myliobatiformes; family Myliobatidae; genus Mobula; species Mobula hypostoma. The sequence goes on along the minus strand of NC_086105.1, from coordinate 77,363,561 downwards.
ATATTAACAGACAGAAAGATGAGCACGTACACTAAAAACAGAATACTGCAGTGCTATATTTAGTCTATCCTGACTTATGGAAGTGAATGCTGGACCATTTCCCTAGCAATGGAAAAGAGACTAGAAGCAGCTGAATTATGGTTCTACAGCAGGATGTTAAAAATATCATGGACCACACACACATCAAATGAAGAAATTCTCAGAAGATGCAAACACGAGGAAATCTGCAGATGCTGGAAATTGAAGCAACACACACAAAAAATACTGGTGAACGCAGCAGGCCAGGCAGCATCTATAGGAAGAGGTACAGTCGACGTTTTGGGCCGAGACCTTTCGTCAGGACTAACTGACAGAAGAGATAGTAAGAGATTTGAAAGTGGGAGGGGGAGATCCGAAATGATAGGAGAAGACGGGGGGGGGGAGGGGGAGGGATGGAGCTAAGAGCTGGACAGTTGATTGGCAAAAGGGATATGAGGCTGGAGAAGGGAGCGGATCATGGGATGGGAAGCCTAGGGAGAAAGAAAGGGGGAAGGGAGCCCAGAGGATGGACAAGGAGTTATAGTGAGAGGGACAGAGGGAGAAAAAAGAGAGAGAAAAAAGGGGGGAAAATATATATATATATTAAATAAATAAATAAGCGATGGGGTGTGAAGGGGAGGAGGGGCATTAACGGAAGCCAGAGAAGTCGATGTTCATGCCATCAGGTTGGAGGCTACCCAGACGGAATATAAGGTGTTGTTCCTCCAACCTGAGTGTGGTTTCATCTTTACAGTAGAGGAGGCCGTGGATAGACATATCAGAATGGGAATGGGATGTGGAATTAAAATGTGTGGCCACTGGGAGATCCTGCTTTCTCTGACGGACAGAGCATAGGTGTTCAGCGAAATGGTCTCCCAGCCTGCGTTGTGTCTCACCAATATATAGAAGGCCTCATCGGGAGCACCGGACGCAGTATATCACCCCAGCTGACTCACAGGTGAAGTGTCGCCTCATCTGGAAGGACTGTCTGGGGCCCTGAATGGTGGTGACAGAGGAAGTGTAAGTGTAGCACTTGTTCCACTTACAAAGATAAGTGTCGGGAGGGAGATCGGTGGGAAGGGATGGGGGGACGAATGGACAAGGGAGGCGCTTAGAGAGCGATCCCTGCGGAAAGCGGGGGGGGGGGAGGGAAAGATGTGCTTAGTGGTGGGATCCCGTTGGAGGTGGCGGAAGTTATGGAGAATTATATGTTGGACCCGGAGGCCGGTGGCGTGGTAGATGAGGACAAGGGGACCCTGTTCCTAGTGGGGTGGCGGGAGGATGGGGTGAGAGCAGATGTGCGTGAAATGGGAGAGATGCATTTGAGAGCAGAGTTGATGGTGGAGGAAGGGAAGCCCCTTTCTTTAAAAAAGGAGGACATCTCCTTCATCCTGAAATGAAAAGCCTCATCCTGAGAGCAGATGCAGCGGAGATGGAGGAATTGCGAGAAGGGGATGGCATTTTTGCAAGAGACAGGGTGGGAAGAGGAATAGTCCAGGTAGCTGTGAGAGTAGGGTAGAGAGCCTCCTCTACTGTCAAGATGAAGCCACACTCAGGTTGGAGGAACAACAACTTATATTCCGTCTGGGTAGCCTCTAACCTGATGGCATGAACATTGACTTCTCTAACTCCCGTTAATCCCTCACCTCCCCTTCGTACCCCATCCCTTATCCCTTATTTATTTATTTATTATCCTCTTCCCCCCCCCTTCCTCTCTCTCTTTTTTCTCCCTCTGTCCCTCTCACTATAACTCCTTGCCTGATCTCCATCCTCCGGGCTCCTCTCCCCCTTTCTTTCTCCCTCGGCCTCCCGTCCCATGATCCTCTCCCTTCTCCAACCTCTTATCCCTTTTGCCAATCAACTTTCCAGCTCTTGGTTCCATCCCTCCCCCTCCTGTCTTCTCCTATCATTTCCGATCTCCCCTCCCCCTCCCACTTTCAAATCTCTTACTAGCTCTTCTTTCAGTTAGTCCTGACGAAGGGTCTCGGCCTGAAACGTCAACTGTACCTCTCCGTATAGATGCTGCCTGGCCTGCTGTGTTCACCAGCATTTTTGTGTGTGTTGCTTCAAGTTCTCAGATGAGCCCAAGCAATTAGATCACTCATACCAACAATAAAAGAAAGACAACTCAGATTCCTAGGACACATCATGCGGAAAGATGAACGAGAAAAACTCATACTCTCTGGAAAGATCGAGGAGAGCAAACCTAGAGGAAGACTTCAGCTTATATACATCAAAAGCCTAGCCAAGTGGCTACACATCAAGGAAACAGAAGTCATCCAAAGAACGAGTGATGGATCTGTATGGAAAACCATTGTCACCAACGTCCGCATTGGATATGGTACCTAGACAGACAGACAGACCACTCTCATGTGCATCTCTGCCCATTCAGATTCAGATCCAGATTAGTTTAATGTCATAAACACCAGAGTGCCACGATATTCCTTGCTTGTGTGAATCCCACACAGTAATGAGTATACATGAATTTGGATTCAGATTCAGATTTATTTATCACATGTACATGGAAACATACAGCTAAATGTGTTGTTTGCATTCAATGCAACCTGAGGATGTGCTGGGGACAGCCTGCAAGTGTGCTGCCACACATACGAGCGCCAATGTAACACACCCACAATGTTTAGCAGAACAACCATATAACAATTACAGCATGGAAACAGGCCATCTCGCCCCTTCTAGTCCATGCTGAGCTCTTACTCTCACCTAGTCCCACTGACCTGCACTCAGCCTATAACCCCCCAATCCTTTCCTGTCCATATAGCTGTCCAATTTAACTTTAAACGACAACATTGAACCTGCCTCAACCACTTCTGCTGGAAGCTTGTTCCACACAGCTACCACTCTCTGAATAAAGAAGTTCCCCCTCATGTTACCCCTAAACTTTTGCCCTTTAACTCTCAACTCATGTCCTCTTCTTTGAATCTCCCCCATTCTCAATGGAAAAAGCCTATCCACGTCAACTCTATCTATCCCCCTCATAATTTTAAATACCTTTATCAAGTCGCCCCTCAACCTTCTATGTTCCAAAGAATAAAGACTCAACTTGTTCAACCTTTCTCTGTAACTTAGGTGATGAAACCCAGGTAACATTCTAGTAAATCTTCTCTGTACTCTCTCTAATTTGTTGACATCTTTCCTATAATTCGGGTGACCAAAACTGTACACAATACTCCAAATTTGGCCTCACTAATGCCTTGTACAATTTCAACATTACATCCAAACTCCTATACTCTGATTTATAAAGGCCAGCATACCGAAAGCTTTCTTCACCACCCTATCCACATGAGATTCCACCTTCAGGGAACTATACACCATTATTCCTAGATCCCTCTGTTCTACTGCATTCTTCAATGCCCTATCATTTACCATGTATGTCCTATTTTGATTAGTCCTACCAAAATGTAGCACCTCACATTTATCAGCATTAAACTCCATTTGCCATCTTTCAGCCCACTCTTCTAACTGGCCTAAATCTCTCTGCAAGCTTTGAAAACCTACTTCATTATCCACAACTCCACCTATCTTAGTATCATCTGCATACTTACTCATCTAATTTACCACCCCTTTACCCAGATCCTTAATGTATATGACAAATAACATTGGACCCAGTACAGATCCCTGAGGCACACCACTAGTCACCAGCCTCCAATCTGACAAACAGTTATCCACCACCACTCTCCGGCGTCTCCCATCCAGCCACTGCTGAATCCATTTTACTACTTCAATATTAATACCTAACGATTGAACCTTCCTAACCAACCTTCCATGTGGGACCTTGTCAAAGACCTTACTGAAGTCCATATAGACAACATCCACCACTTTACCCTCGTCAACTTTCCTAGTAACCTCTTCAAAAAATTCAATGAGATTTGTCAAACATGACCTTCCACGCACAAATCCATGTTGACGGTTCCTAATCAGACCCTGTCTATCCAGATAATTAAATATACCATCTCTAAGAATATTTTCTATCAATTTACCCACCACTGACATCAAACTCACAGGCTGATAATTGCTAAGTTTACTCTTAGAACTCTTTTTAAACAATGGAACAACATGAGCAATACACTAATCCCCGTTTCTAATGACATTAGAAATATTTCTGTCAGAGCCCCTGCTATTTCCACACTAACTTCCCTCAAGGTGCTAGGGAATATCCTGTCAAGACCCCGAGACTTATCCACTTTTATATTCCTTAAAAGCTCCAGTACTTCCTCTTCTTTAATCATCATTGTTTCCATAACTTCCCTACCTGTTTCCCTTATCTGACACAATTCAATATCCTTCTTCTTAGTAAATACCGAAGAAAAGAAATTGTTCAGAATCTCCCCCATCTCTTTTGGTTCCACACATTGCTGTCCACTCTGATTCTCTAAGGGACCAATTTTATCCCTCACTATCCTTTTGCTATTAATATAATGGTAGAAATCCTAACGTGGAACACAACAAACAACAAAACAACAACAGCAAAACAAGTACCTTTCCTCCCTCCCACGATGCACAAACACAAAAAATCAAGCTACCTAGTCACTAGGCTTCAACTATCAGGCTTAAACTTCTGCATTTCTGATGGACCTAAAGGCTCTGATTTTTGGTGTCAGTCCCTGGACTAGCTGATGACTAGGGGCGGCGCTAAGGTGGTGCTAGCTGGTGCTATAGCCCCAGCAGAAATTACAATGGCACCACCAAGAAATTAACTGAAATTTCACATACAAATTGCAGCTGCTTTGCTTTCTCTGAATAGTTTTGAATACAGCTTGTTTCTCCAGTTGATGTAGTGAAACAGCGCCCCCAATTACCATAGCACCCATGCAGCAATAAAGTTATAAACTCTGTCAGATCCATTCCACGCTTCTGCTTAATCGTTTGTTGTCAATGTCTTGCCGTTCTGTCTCCAGATCAGTTGAGCTGATCTAAGATCACTTAAGGTGGTGATGTCACTCACTCTCACTCACGCGAGAGATTGAGAGTATACATCCAGGCGCAGATCCATGGTCTCGTGAGACTAACGAATGCCCCCCCCCCACACACACACACACACACACACACACACACACACACACACACACACACACACATATGCACACACACACATTGTGCTTTTACAAGCTAGAGTGGGCCTGGCACGTGCATTATTTTGGCCGGCATGAAAAATGGTTCGATTTTTAGTCAGAAAACGACCTCATCCAGAGGATTCAGTGGTGTCTCAGCCTGAGCCTGTCGTAATTGAAAGTGACATGCAGAAAGAAGTAAGCGTGGATGAGGACGACAGCAGTTCATCGAAGGAGTGTGAGGGTGAAGTAGAAGAAATGAAGCGGGATTCAGAAGAGAACATAGATAAAGCTGCTCTTTAGTGCTAGTGGGAATACTGTTAGCGATGTTAGCCAGCAGCCTGAGGAAGGACCACGTTGACCAGCATTGAAAAAGTACCCTTCGCTGCTCGCCACAGTTTGGCAATCAGCAAAGGAGTTTTATTCATGGCTGGTTTGACTGATTGGAATATTCGATCACGAAAGATACTACGTTCTGCTTCGCATGCAGGCATTTCCTGTGTGGAGGACATGGGTTCCATTCTGAGTCTACCTTCACTGTCACCGGTTACCGCAACTGGCGGAAAGCTACAACAGCTTTCTAAACCCACCATGTAAGTGCAGCTCATAAGTTTGCTATGGAGGCATGTGCCGAATTCAGATTGAGAAAACAAGACGGTTCAAGATTGGGAAATATGCTTGACAAGGGACATGCAAAGATTGTCCAAGAAAAGCGTGAGTATATGAGAGCTATGGTTGAGTCTCTAGCAAGGACAGACGGTGAATGACACAGTGGAATTTCTACCTCTAATGAGACCCTACCGCGATGCATTTATAGATTTATACAAACTAACCTGCATATCACTGACTCTACCTGTGACATCTGCCTCATGCAAATGGAGTTTCTCTTGCCTCAGACATCTCAAAAGCTATCTAAGGAATAGCAGTGGCAATGCTCAGAACAGCACTTGGCCCTGTTGGTCATAAACAGCCGGAGGACCAAAGCACTTGACATCCAGAAAATCATTGATACTTTCACCACCAATCACAACAACAGATGGATTGTGCTTCCCTGAAAACAATAATGGTGAGGGCAGTTGATTTTTTTTAAAAATTTGGTCCAAGACTAATGCTGATTATTATTATTAGTTTGTAGTGGATATCCCATAGTCCTTATGTTTCCCACAAATTCCAAAATATTACATTTACTGCTATTAAGCCTACTGGTTTTGCTTAGACTTCCAAGTGGCAATTCTGTTGATTTTTGTTTTAAATTCAGTAGTCGAATTAATTGAGGTATTGCATGGTCAGAGTACGATTTGTTCAACTCCTGATAAAGCCTTGTATCTGTTGTTTGCCTTATTTGACTTAAATAACGGCGTATCTTTTGGCATTGTCTGTCTATGTAATACGAATAACAGTGGGCATTGTGGGTTAGTTTTGTGTTTTTTAGTTGAAAAGCACGTATTTGACGCTGATTGCGGGATTGGTGCGTGATTCACGTTGTGCGTTGTGGGTGGTATGCTCTGTTGGTTTGTTTGTTTATGCTCTGTGTAGCCTGGGTAGTCTCCGATGCTGCTGACACTGTCACAGTTCACTTCTATATTATATTTATCAATTCTGTTGCTTGTGAATCAACAGAGGCATTTATAGTAGGCACATAATGCTTGAAACTGACTTTTGAACGCCATGTGTCTGGCCTTGCGAATACATGTTACCATAGGGTACATCCCTCAGCACCATCACTGAGTAATTCAGCCCCACTGTAGCACCAGCAAGAAAAAATCCCTGGCACCGCCACTGCTGATAACAGGACCCCAAACTTCAGGCTTGATATACCAGCATGCTGACTGACTGACTCGCATGGTCTTCAAAAACAGAGTGGAGACCTGGACTGCAGCTATCCTTCATAACCCATCTACGTCACTGGCCTGCAAGCATGGAGTGCAGAGCAGAGGCCTGAAAAGCAGATGCCTTTCATCACCCATCCATATCATTGAACTTCAATGCAGAGTGATGGCCTGATCTCTAAATCCTCCACATCCCTATCCCTAAACCCTAATCTGACCTCTAACTCCCCTCTCTGTCCTCAAAACCATCCTAATGAACTTAAAAAATAGCTAATTCTGGGCTGCGCTTTCAACAGAGACTACAGCTCAGTGTCATCATGAAAACACGATAATAATAAATCTAACAATAAATACAGTGACAAACAGAATAGTGAAAACATTGCGGTGTAGTTGAAGTAAAACAAGAAGAATTACTTAAGTGACAATAATGGAGTAACTGAGTGTGTTATGGTTAAGGGTAGGAGAACATGGCAGCAACACTGGGAGGGTGTTGTGGAAGAAGTTACTGATTCAGATGTCTGACAGCAATGGGGAAAAAGCTGCTTTCAAGTCTAGTCATCTGGGTTTTCAAGCTCCTGTATCTTCTCCCAGAAGCTCCTGTATCTTCTCCCAGAAGGGAATAGTCAGGGTACTGGGGAGATGGGGCATGCTTGATGATACCACTAGCCTTTCTGAAGCAATGCATCATGAAGATGGACTAGATGTAAGGAAGTGATGAGCCTGTGACAGACCAAGCAGTGTTGACTAAGATTCAGGATTCATTTGTCTTGTATAAATCAAAACACTGTGAGGGGTGATTGATAAGTTCGTGGCTGAAGGTAGAAGGAATCAATTTTAGAAAACTTAGCACACTTATTTTTCAACATAGTCCCCTCCTACATGTACACACTTACTCCAGTGGTCGTGGAGCATATGGATCCCTTCTTTGTAGAAGTGGTCCACAGCAGGGGTGATTGATAAGTTTTTGACCTAAGGTAGAAGGAGATGAGTTATTAATTTCAAACTTTCTGCACTATCACTCAAAGAGTTGAACTGCATGTGCATGTAACTCAAGCATCTTGGACCTCCAAGTGGTCCATAGCAGGGGTGATTGATAAATTTGTGGCCTAAGGTAGAAGGAGATGAGTTATACTGCTCTTGTACAGGCACGTGCAGTTCAACTCTTTGAGTGAAGATGCAAAAAGTTTGAAGTTAATAACTCATCTCCTTCTACCCCAGGCCATGAACTTATCAATTACCCCTGCTGTAGACCACTTTCTAGAGGTCCAAGACGCCGATTTCTACAAAGAAGGGATCTGTATGCTCCACGGCCGCTGGACTAAGTGTGTAAATGTAGGAAAAATAAACGTGCTAGGTTTTCTAAAATTGCAAAAAGTTTGAAGTTAATAACTCATCTCCTTCTACCTTAGGCCACAAACTTATCAATCACCCCTCATATTAAATACTTTGATTTTTTTATTCTATTGTATTTCTTTCTACCGTATCATTTCTTTGATGCCATTGGAATCAGTTTGAAAATCTTGGAGCACTGCCTAGAAGTATGTTCATTTAGTTTTCAGATTTATGTGATTGAAAATGACATTTCCAGACCATTTTGCATCACTATGGACATCCTACTGTGATCTTCTTAAAGTGATTCACACTTGTATTCCTGTCAAGGTTTCCACGTCAATCATATGATAGTATTCTTTCTCAAGTAATGCCCCTTTCAGGGTATTGTGGGAGAATTCTATCAAATAATTCAAAAGGAGCAGTAGTTGGAAACTTCCTGTGGGCTAGGTTTTAAAACTTCATCAGTTAATTGAAACCACTTGAAGGTAAGAGCAACACCTCATATTCCATCCGGGTAGCGTCCAGCCTGATGACATGAAACTTGATTCCTCTAAACTCCACTAATTTCTCCCCACTTCTCCTTTTCATTTTTCCATTCCCCATTCTGGCTCCTCTCGCTCCCCTTCTCTTCTCCCCAACTGCCCATCACATCCCTTTCTCCCATGGTTAACTCTCCTCTCCTATCAGAGTCCTTCTTCAGCCCTTTACTGCTTCTACCTATCACCTCCCAGCTTCTCACTTCATCTCCCCCCACCCAAACTGGTTTCACCTACCATCTGCCAATGTATACTCCTTCCTCTCCCCTACCTTCTTATTCTGACTTCTGCCCCCTATCTTCAGTCCTGATGAAGGGTCTCAGCCCAAAACATCAGCTGTTTAATTCCCTCCTTTGATGGTGCCTGACCTGCTGAGATCCTCCAGCATTTTGTGTGTTGCTAAGGTCAGAGTCATGCTTCTATTTGATTTCAAAAATACGCTTTGTTCATGATATAAAAAAATCTATTACATTTGTGTCATTGCATTCAGTATTTAAAAAGTGATATCCCTTTCATTATTCAAGGAGCCTTTCCATCCAACTCAGTCCCTCCAGCTGCGGTAGTGGAAGGAGTCTCATCTGTGGTCCTTCCCTGCATTGGCTGCACCGAGCTTCAATGCATCCTTCGGCATGTCCTCCTGCAGTCTGTAATATGTCAGCCAGCAGCACTACCTTATGGACATCTTGCTGTACAAGGTCTGGCTAGACCAAATGGTGTACTTCACCAAGTTGACGATCTTGATGTCTGTTATGGTGTGTGTCCTTGGGAAAAGGCCATAAATTTGAGATTCCCTTTTATGCAGCTGCGGCTGATGAATCGGAACATGGAATCTTGCATCTATTTCCACAACCTCTCATCCTGTAGTGTCTGGACTGATCTCTGCCTGATGGAGTTGTGGTCAGAGGTGCTTGCTTGAAGGAACTCATCCACCAAGGACAGGTATTGCAGTGATTGGGATGCTGTATGGAGGGGTGCCTCATCTATCTTTGAAACGTCAGTGGCAGGTAGAACTTCAGCTCATAGTGGCACAGTGCCCATGTACTCTGAGTCCACAAACCGATCAACACAGCCACACATGAAGATGGTCATCAGATTGAGGGCATGGTGGATACAATTTTATCCCCATTCTCAGGGGACTTGTGCATCACTACCCTTTGAACTTGCTCCATCTTGAATGCCAGTTAGACTGGAAGATGTTCTGGATGATTAGATCAGACTATTAGATTATGAGGACATGCAGTCCTCTTTTATTGTCATTTAGTAATGCATGCATTAAGAAATGATACAATGATACATTTACAGAGACGGAGGAGTGAGGAATTGGGAACAGGCCACACCTGTGCCAAGTGCAGCAGCCTAAAGAGCATACTGCACCTGATGATGTTCTTCCCTTTATAGACAAAGAGCATTGTTTCCACAGTCCCAGTTTGCTTGACTTTCCCAATCCACTCCTATCAATTATTTTTACGTGCCTCAGCCCCTCTGAACTAGATCCCTAGCAACTTTGGGTAGTCTTGCAGTTGGAGGACTGTGTATGTGTGTGGGTGGGAGAGAGAAATGAGGCTTGCATTGCTGTTGTTATTTTGTTGCTTGGCATGTTCTGTTTTGTTGTGTTTTGTGTTGTTTGGGCACACTATTTTGACACTGGAATGTGTGGTGACACTTGCAAGCTGTCCCCAGCACATCCTTAGGCGTGTTGGTTGTTAACAATGCATTTCGCCGTATGTTTCCACACACATGTGGTAAATAAATGAATCTGAACCTTGAATCTAGTCTGACTGGACAGTGAAGAGGATGTTGGAACAGTTGGGCCAGTTGCCAAAAGACATAGCTTTGCTCTTCTTGTGGGTAACTCTTGTCCCTGATGGTGGTAAGGAAAGAAAGCAGATACAATGTGAGTATTCATTTGATCAGACTCTACCTGGAGTATAGAGAGCAGTTTTGGGCCCTTTGTCTAAGAAAGGACGTGTTAGCATTGGAGAGGATCCAGAGGAGATTCAACAAGAATGATCTGGGGACTGAAAGTGTTAATCTATGAGGAACATCTGATGGCTCTCAGCCTGCACTCACTAGAGTTTTAAAGAATGAGGGAGGATCTCTTTGAATATTTAAAGAAGTACATAGAGTGGATGTGGAGAAGATGTGTCCCAGAGTGGAGGAGTCTAAGACCAGACGCATAGACTCCGAGTACAGGTTTCCCCCACCGTCTGAAGGTAGAGCATTCCTATGAAACGGTTCGTAAGCCGGAATGTCGTAAAGTGAAGAAGCGATTACCATTTATTTATGTGGGAAAATTTTGTGAGCGTTTGCAGACCCAAAATTAACCTACCAAATCATGCCAAATAACACATAAAATCAAAAATAACAGTAACATATAGTAAAAGCAGGAATGATATGATAAATACACAGCCTATATAAAGTAGAAATACTTTTCCACAATCATTACTGAACTGTTCTCCGTAGCGAAAATCTCACGCAAGCGCCATCGGCAGAAAATCTCACGCAAGCGCTGTTGGCAAGAACACTCTCTTCAGTAACCTTTAAGCTATGAAGCTGCCAAATCATACCAAATAACACATAAAAATACACAGCCTATATGAAGTAGAAATAATGTATGTACAATGTAGTATCACTTACGGGAATTGGGAAGACAGCGCCGAACACACTGATGATGGTGTGTTAGACTGAGTCGTCGCAGGTTGGGTGGTGCAGTGGCCCCCAACCTCCGGGCCGTTGAGCGGTACATTGCCGCGAAGCACGCAGGTGTCCAACGGTAGGTGGGAGGCACACAGCACATCTTTAAGAAAAAAGCTGAAACAAACATGCTAATTAATTACGTGCCGCCCAGCATGTAATTGTCGGCCCAGATCGGTGCCGATTGCCGATTGCATCGCCTCTGATCTGGGCAGACAATTACGTGTCGTCAGCACCTAATTGGTTAGCAATGTTTAACATAGAATAGTACAGCACAGTACAGGCCCTTCGGCCCACAATGTTGTGCCGATCCTCAAACCCTGCCTCCCATATAAGCCCCCACCTTAAATTCCTCCATATACCTGTCTAGTAGTCTCTTAAACTTCACTAGTGTATCTGCCTCCACCACTGACTCAGGCAGTGCATTTCACGCACGAATCACTCTCTGAGTAAGAAACCTTCCTCTAATATCCCCCTTGAACTTCCCACCCCTTACCTTAAAGCCATGTCCTCTTGTATTGAGCAGTGGTGCCCTGGGGAAGAGGCGCTGGCTATCCACTCTATCTATTTCTCTTATTATCTTGTACACCCCTATCATGTCTCCCCTTTTCCTCCTTCTCTCCAAAGAGTAAAGCCCTAGCTCCCTTAATCTCTGATCATAATGCATACTTTCTAAACCAGGCAGCATCCTGGTAAATCTCCTCTGTACCCTTTCCAATGCTTCCACATCCTTCCTATAGTGAGGTGACCAGAACTGGACACAGTACTGCAAGTGTGGCCTAACCAGAGTTTTATAGAGCTGCATCATTACATCACGACTCTTAAACTCTATCCCTCAACTTATGAAAGCTAACACCCCATAAGCTTTCTTAACTACCCTATCCACCTGTGAGGCAACTTTCAGGGATCTGTGGACATGTACCCCCAGATCCCTCTGCTCCTCCACACTACCAACTATCCTGCCATTTACTTTGTACTCTGCCTTGGCGTTTGTCCTTCCAAAGTGTATCATCTCACACTTCTCTGGGTTGAACTCCATCTGCACTTCACAGCCCACTTCTGCATCCTATCAATGTCTCTCTGCAATCTTTGACAATCCTCTACACTATCTACAACACCACCAAACTTTGTGTCATCTGCAAACTTGCCAACCCACCCTTCTACCCCAACATCCAGCTCGTTAATAAAAATCACGAAAAGTAGAGGTCCCAGAATAGATCCTTGTGGGACACCACTAGTCACAATCCTCCAATCTGAATGTACTCCTTCCATCACCACCCTCTGTCTTCTGCAGGCAAGCCAATTCTGAATCCACCTGGCCAAACTTCCCTGGATCCCATGCCTTCTGACTTTCTGAATAAGCCTACCATGTGGAACCTTGTCAAATGCCTTACTAAAATCTATATAGATCACATCCACTGCACTACCCTCATTTATATGCCTGGTCACCTTCTCAAAGAACTCTATCAGGCTTGTTAGACACGATCTGCCCTTCACAAAGCCATGCTGACTGTCCCTGATCAGACCATGATTCTCTAAATGCCTATAGATCCTATCCCTAAGAATCTTTTCCAACAGCTTTCCCACCATTGACGTAAGGCTCACTGGTCTATAATTACCCGGACTATCCCGACTACCTTTTTTGAACAAGAGGACAACATTCGCCTCCCTCCAATCCTCCAGTACCATTCCCATGGACAACGAGGACATAAAGATCCTAGCCAGAGGCTCAGCAATCTCATCTCTCGCCTCATGGAGCAGCCTGGGGAACATTCCGTCAGGCCCCGGGGACTTAGCTGTCCTCATGTATTTTAACAACTCCAACACCTCCTCTCCCTTAATATCAACATGCTCCAGAACATCAACCACACTCACATTGTCCTCACCATCATCAAGTTCCCTCTCATTGGTGAATACCGAAGAGAAGTATTCATTGAGGACCTCGCTCACTTCCACAGCCTTCAGGCACATCTTCCCACCTTTATCTCTAATCGTTCCTACCTTCACTCCTGTCATCCTTTTTTATTTCACATAACTGAAGAATGCCTTGGGGTTTTCCTTTACCCTATTCGCCAAGGCCTTCTCATAGCCCCTTCTTGCTCTTCTCAGCCGCTTCTTAAGCTCCTTTCTTGCTTCCCTATATTCCTCAATAGACCCATCTGATACTTGCTTCCTAAACCTCATGTATGCTGCCTTCTTCCACCTGACTAGATTTTCCACCTCACTTGTCACCCATGGTTCCTTCACCCTACCATTCTTTATCTTCCTCACTGGGACAAATTTATCCCTAACATCCCGCAAGTGATCTCTAAACATTGACCACATGTCCATAGTACATTTCCCTGCAAAAACATCATCCCAATTCACTCCCGCAAGTTCTAGCCTTATAGCCTCATAATTTGCCTTTCCCCAATTAAAAATTTTCCTGTCCTCCCTGATTCTATCCTTTTCTATGATAATGCTAAAGGCCAGGGAGCGGTGGTCACTGTCCCCCAGATGCTCACCCACTGAGAGATCTGTGACCTGACCCGGTTCATTACCTAGTACTAGATCTTGTATGGCATTCCCCCTGGTCGGCCTGTCCACATACTGTGACAGGAATCCGTCCTGGACATATTTAACAAACTCTACCCCATCTAAATCCTTGGAACTAATCAGGTGCCAATCAATATTAGGGAAGTTAAAGTCACCCATGATAACAACCCTGTTATTTTTGTAACTTTCCAAAATCTGCCTCCCAATCTGCTCCTCTGTATCTCTGCTGCTACCAGGAAGCCTATAGAATACCCCCAATAGAGTAACTGCTCCCTTCCTGTTCCTGACTTCCACCCATACTGACTCAAAAGAGGATCCTGCTACATTACCCACCCTTCTGTAGCTGTAATAGTATCCCTGACCAGTAATGCCACCCCACCTCCCCTTTTTTCCCCCCTCTCTATCCCTTTTAAAGCACTGAAATCCAGGAATATTGAGAATCCATTCCTGCCCTGGTGCCAGCCAAGTCTCTGCAATGGCCAGTACATCATAATTCCATGTATGTATTCAAGCTCTCAGTTCATCACCTTTGTTCCTGATGCTTCTTGCATTGAGGTACAGACATTTCAGCCCTTCTACCTTACTGTCTTTACACCGTTTATTCTGCTTCTCTTTCCTCAAAGCCTCTCTATATGTTAGATCTGGCTTTACTCCATGCACTTCTTTCACTGCTCTATCGCACTGGGTCCCATTCCCCTCGCAAATTAGTTTAAACTCTCTCGAACCATGCTAGCAAACCTACCTGCAAGGATATTGCTCCCCCTCGAGTTCAGGTGGAACCCATCCAATCTGTACAGGTCCCACCTTCCCCAGAAGAGATCCCAATGATCTAAAAATCTAAAACCCTGCTCCCTGCACCAACTCCTCAGCCACGCATTCAACTGCCATCTCCTCCAATTCTTACCATCATTGTCACGTAGCAATGGCAGCAATCCTGAGAACGCCACCCTTGAGGTCCTGTTCTTCAGCCTTCCGCCTAGTTCCCGAAACTCTCACTTCAGGACCTTATCCCTCTTCCTGCCTATGTCGTTGGTCCCAACATGTATCACGAGTTCTGGTTGCTTTCCCTCTCGTACCAGGATGTTGTGCACCCCATCAGAGACATCCTGGACCCTGGCACCCGGGAGGCAACAAACCATGCGGGTGTCCTTCTCACGTCCACAAAATCTCCTGTCTGCTCCCCTGACTATAGAGTCTCCAATGACGACAGCTCTCCTCTTCTCCATCCCACCCTTCTGCACCACAGGGTTGGACTCAGTGCCGGAGGCCCTGCCACCGTGGCTCACACCTGGTCGGTCGTCCCCGCCAACAGTATCCAGGACGGTAAACTTACTATTCAGGGGTGCTCTGCACTATCTGTCTGCTCACCTTCGCTTTCGACTTTTTTCTTAAAGATGTGCTGTGTGCCTCCCGGCTACCGTTGCATTCTCCGCGAATCGATATCTGTCCATGGCCTGGGGGTTGGGGTGGTGGGACACTGGGGTGTCATCTCATCATTGTCTGTTTCCATTAGAGCAGGCAGGTCATCTTCTTCTATCTCTGCCTGCGTCGATGTCAAAGGACAAGGTTCGTCGTCTGCTGTGGCTGATTGGAAGGCTTGCTTGACTGCTGAGCCTAGCGCATTTTTCTATCACACAGTTCTTCGTAAGGACTCAAACCATCCTGCAAATATCTCCTAAACCGACGTACCCTTTCAAAATTAAAGTCGTACTTTATCATTACTCATTTGGTTTCGATTGTTATCCTTTTTTCTTCCAATTGCATCAGCTCTTCATCTATCAGATCTTGGTCATGGGATGCCAAAACCTCTTCAACATCATGTTCGTCAGCTTCCACAAGCCAAACTCACTTTGTCCTTACTTTGTTCACCATGATCGAAATGCCTAATTATGTCTAGTTTTACGCTAAGTGTAACACCCTTATGAGCTCTTTCAGGCTTTTCCGATACCTTAGAACTCATCTTGCAAACAGCTGCTCACAGGCACGTGTTTAAACAATGCCGGTGAGAATCCGGGGGAGAGCGGCTCCGTGCTGATTTTTTCGCGCGCTGATTTTTTTTCGTAACAGTGAAAACACCTTCTGAAAACGAAAAGAGGGTACTAATGTAGGTCTTCCGTAGCAGTGAGGTTTCGTAAAGCGAACGTTCGAAAAGCGGGGGACACCTGTACAAGGATGTCCTTTCAGACCAGAAAGGACCTGAAATGAGGAGGAGGAGTCCAAGTCATCGGGTATATTTAAAGCGAAGGTTCATGATTAGTAAGGACATCAAAGATTATGTTGAGAAGGCATGAGAATGAGCCATGATCAAATGACGGAGCAGACTCGATGAGCTGAACGGTTCATTTCTGCTCCAATGTGTTATGGTCTCATTTCAGAACACGCAGGACCAATATGGTGGCATCTATAATTTCAGTGAGTTTAGCTTGGCAGCCAAGGAACTGAGGCAACATCCTCTTTCAATTTACAGTTCAAGCCACATACTGTCTTGACTGCAAAGTTCAAAAGTTCAAAGTAATTTATTATCAAAGTACATATATGCGTCCATATGCTACCCTTGATATATTAGGACAGCAGTACTTGACTTGCACTATTTCTTAATCACTATTCAGGATAGATATTAAGAATGTGCCCTGTCATTTAGTATAGGTGCTATATTTTGAAACTTCAAAACATTAAACTAATTCAAAGGAAGACACAGGAATCTGAAATGTAAGTCTAACTTTGAGTTTACTTTAAGCAAGGTGCACACGTATCACATAGTACCTTGATGATGTATACAACTCATGTAACATAATTCGTAATGAATTATTTAAACAAATAAAGAACGGTTAATCAACAACATATATACGAGATTACCCAAACATTACTGAAATGTCAAATACACAACAATAGGCATGAAGGATGACCATCTCCTGTGAATTAGTAGAGATAAACAAATCCTTGTTTGTGCTTCAACAAAGTGCATGTCAGATTTTCAAATTCCAAACTGATGAATAAACAAAATCTTGTTTGTCTGATTGTCTGGTTTAAAGCGGATTGAGAATCGCATCTGATTATGTAACAACAGGATGCCAGTGGTTGCAAGGAATGGAATTACAATATATTGACAGAGAGCATTTTTATTCTGCCTTTTAGCTGTGCAGTGCATTACTGCACTCCATTGTACAACTTTTGATACCTTTTACCATACTCCATATCACTAAGGATGCCCATCATCCCAGCTAGGCTCTCTTCTCACTGTTGCCATCGAGCAGGGCCGACAGCACCCTAAGGTCCAAGTCCACCACTTTCAGAAACAGCGTGATGATGGTGAGGACAATATCAGCAGGGGAGATGAGGCTGAGTACAGGGCTACGGTAGGAAACTTTATCACATGGTGTGAGCAGAATTATCTGCAGCTTAATGTGAAAAAGACTAAGGAGCTGGTGGTAGACCTGAGGAGAGCTAAGGTACTGGTGACCCCTGTTTCCATCCAGGGGGTCAGTGTGGACATGGTGGAGGATTACAAATACCTGGGGATACGAATTGACAATAAACTGGACAAGTCAAAGAACACTGAGGCTGTCTACAAGAAGGGTCAGAGCCGTCTTTACTTCCTGAAGAGACTGAGGTCCTTTAACATCTGTCGGACGATGCTGCGGATGTTCTACGAGTCTGTGGTGGCCAGTGCTATCATATTTGCTGTTGTGTGCTGGGCAGCAGGCTGAGGGTAGCAGACACCAACAGAGTCAACAAACTCATTCGTAAGCCCAGTGATGTTTTGGGTATGGAACTGGACTCTCTGACGGTGGTGTCTGAAAAGAGGATGCTGCCCAAGTTGCATGCTATCTTGGTCAATGTCTCCCATCCACTACATAATGTACTGGGTGGGCACAGGAGTACATTCAGCCAGAGATTCATTCCACCAAGATGCAGCACAGAGCGTCATAGGATGTCATTCCTGCCTGTGGCCATCAAACTTTACAACTCCTCCCTTGGAGGGTCAGACACCCTGTGCCGATAGGCTGGTCCTGGACTTATTTCATAATTTACTGGCATAATTTACATATTACTATTTAACTATTTATGGTTCTATGACTATTTATTATTTATGGTGCAACTAACGAAAACCAATTTCCCCCCGAGATCAATAAAGTATGACTATGAGTGAGGTTGATTTCTGGAGCATGTTGATATTAAGACAGAGTTATTAAAATACAATAGGACGGATAAGTCCCTGGGGCCTGACGGAATATTCCCCAGGCTACTCCATGAGGTGAAGGAAGAGTTTGCTGAGCCGCTGGCTAGGATCTTTATGTCCTCGTTATCCACAGGAATGGTACTGGAGGATTGGAGGGATGCGAATGTTGTCCCCTTGTTCAAAAAAGGTAATAGGGATAGTCCGGGTAATTGTAGACCAGTGAGCCTTACGTCTGTGGTGGGAAAGCTGTTGGAAAAGATTCTTAGAGATAGGATCTATGGGCATTTAGATAATCATGGTCTGATCAGGGACAGTCAGCGTGGCTTTGTGAAGGGCAGATCATGTCTAACAAGCCTGATAGAGTTCTTTCTTTGAGGAGGTGACCAGGCATATAGATGAGGGTAGTGCGGTGGATGTGATCTACATGGATTTTAGTAAGGTATTTGACAAGGTTCCACATGGTAGGCTTATTCAGAAAGTCAGAAGGTATGGGATCCAGGTAAGTTTGGCCAGGTGGATTCAGAATTGGCTTGCCTGCAGAAGGCAGAGGGTCGTGGTGGAGGGAGTACATTCGGATTGGAGGGTTGTGACTAGTGGTGTCCCACAAGGACCTCTACTTTTCGTGATTTTTATTAACGACCTGGATGTGGGGGTAGAAGGGTGGGTTGGGAAGTTTGCAGACGGCACAAAGGTTGGTGAGTTGTAGATAATGTAGAGGATTGTCAAAGATTGCAGAGAGACATTGATAGGTTGCAGAAGTGGGCTGAGAAGTGGCAGATGGAGTTCAACCCAGAGAAGAGTGAGATGGTATACTTTGGAAGGACAAACTCCAAGGCAAAGTACAAAGTAAATGGCCGGATACTTGGTAGTGTGGAGGAGCAGAGGGATTTCGGGGTACATGTCCACAGATTCCTGAAAGTTGCCTCACAGGTAGATAGGGTAGTTAAGAAAACTTATGGGGTGTTAGCTTTCATAAATCGAGGGATAGAGTTTAAGAGTAACGATATAATGATGCAGCTCTATAAAACTCTGGTTAGGCCTCACATGGAGTACCGTGTCCATTTCTGGTCACCTCACTATAGGTAGGATGTGGAAGCATTGGAAAGGGTACAGAGGAGAATTACCAGGATGCTACCTGGTTTAGAGAGTATGGATTATGATCAGGGATTAAGGGAGCTAGGGCTTTACTCTTTGGAGAGAAGGAGGAAGAGAGGAGACATGATAGAGGTGTACAAGATAATAAGAGGAATAGATAGAGTGGATAGCCAGCGCCTCTTCCCCAGGGCACCACTGCTCAATACAAGAGGACATGGCTTCAAGGTAAGGGGTGAGAAGATCAAGGGGGATATTAGAGGAAGGTTTTTTACTCAGAGAGTGGTTGGTGCCTGGAATGCAGTGCCTGAGTCAGTGGTGGAGGTAGATATACTCGTGAAGTTTAAGAGACTACTAGACAGGTATATGGAGGAACTTAATGTGGGTGGTTATATGGGAGGCAGGGTTTGAGGGTCGGCACAACAATGTGGGCCGAAAGGCCTGTACTGTGCTGTACTATTCTATGTTCTATTACCCTGCAACCATCAAGCTCCTGCATGAGTGTGGATAACTGCTCCCAGAACTGAACTGATTGCATGACCTATGGATTCACTTTTAAGGACTCTATAACTCATGTTCTCAGCGTTATTTATTTATTATTTTATTTTACATTTTGTATTTGTACAGTTTATTGTCTTTAACCCATTGTTTTCTTGTTCAACTTTGTGTGTAGTTTTTCATTGATTTGATTATGTCCTTTTTAGTTGTTCTGAATGTCTGCAAGAAAATGAATCTCAGGTTTGTATATGGTGACATATACTCATTTGCCACCTTATTAAGAACATCTGTACTCCTGTTTGTTAATGCAAATATCTAATCAGCCAATCATGTGGCAGCAACTCAATACATAAAAGCATGCAGACATGGTCTAGAGGTTCAGTTGTTGTTCAGACCATCCAACAGAGTGGGAAAGAAATATGATCTAAGTGATTTTGACTATGAATGTGAGTGCTAAACGGGGTAGTTTGAATATTTCAGAAACTGCTGATTGCTATGTTTTGTAACTCTAAAACATTAAATTATCGCAAGGAAAACAAGAGGAGTTGTGTATTTCGTTTTTGCTTTAAGCATTGCACGCACATATCACATGGTCGCATCATGACGAAGATTTTTCATGTATTTTTACATATAACCTTGAGCGAATTATTTAAAGAAATTAAGCATGCTTAATTAGCAACATATTCAAAAGGTTACTCAAATATTACCGAAATATTAAATACACAGCCCTCCTCTCTGCTTAGCTATAAACTCCAACTGGATACAGAATGAATCTCAACAATATACACAGTATACTATATAATACAAATATTGTATACAGACATCCACAGCATAGTAATTTTTAAGTCATCCTATTCAGGCTTAAAGATTTAATCGCTGTGGAGGATTTCTTTCTCTTGTGGGATAACGTGGCAGTGAAACAGTCATGTTCTGAGTCGTCCTCCTGTGGGTTATACAAGACGACTTTGAGACTGCAGGAAGAACTTCTGACAGTGGTAGGAACCTTCCTTCTCTAACAATTGACTCTGATCGATGTGTCATCTCAGATGATATCAGGCACAATCCCCACTCCGTAGGAAAGTGGTCCAGTTCGATCCTTAATCTTTCCCAGTATCCACATTTGATCACCTCTGTAGTCCCTTGCTGGGATTGCTGATCTAGGAGTGAAACATTGAGCTTCCTTGTTTAAAGAGCCTTTAATTTGTCTCAGCTGTCTGTCCTGCATACTCCTGAGATTAGATTTTAGCAGATCTATCTGAAGGCAAGGGGCGACCCAAGAACAGCATAAGCTGGTCAGTTGTTGGTTGTGGAGTGTGTTGCACTGCGGTATGCAAGGAGGAAATTGGGGAGCTTCTGATTCAGTGTCAGTGTAGGGTGTTCTGCTGATATTGCTTGCAGTGCATTCTTTAGACTGGAAAAACCTTTCTGCCAAGTCATTATCTCGGCTCTTAAACTTAATCCTGTAGTTGATGAAGGCCAATGAACCATATGCCTACTTAACCACAGAGTCAACATGCGCAGCTGCTTTGAGCGTCCTATGGACTCGGACTCCAAGATTCCTCTGATCCTCCACACTGCCAAGAGTCTTACCATTAATACTATATTCTGCCATCATATTTGACCTACCAAAATGAACCACTTCACACTTTCCTGGGTTGAACTCCATCTTCCACTTCTCAGCCAGTTTTGCATCCTATCAATGTCCCGCTGTAACCTCCGTCAGCCCTCCACACTATCCACAACACCCCCAACCTTTGTGTCATCAGCAAACTTACTATCCCATTCCTTCACTTCCTCATCCAGGTCATTTATAAAAATCATGAAGAGTAAGGGTCCCAGAACAGATCCCTTTGGCACACCACTGGTGACCAACCTCCATGCAGTATACGACCCATCTACAACCACTCTTCGCCTTCTGTGAGCAAGCCAGTTCTGGATCCACAAAGCAATGTCCCCTTGGATCCCATGCCTTCTTAATTTCTCAATAAGCCTTGCATGGGGTACCTTGTCAAATGCCTTGCAGAAATCCATATGCACTACATCTATTGCTTTACCATCATCAATGTGTTTAGTCACATCCTCAAAAAGTTCAGTCAGGCTCATAAGGCACGACTTGCCTTTGACAAAGCCATGCTGACTATTCCTAATCATAATATACCTCTCCAAATGTTCATAAACCCTATCTCTCAGGAACATCTTTCACAGAGACTCCCTAGACAATCTGTCCATGTCTTCCTCCTTTTCTACAGCCATGTGTGACGAAAGAGGGTTACAAAAGTACACATAGACTAAGATGTTAACTGTCCTGTGCTAGCACCACTGGGATCAACAGTTGATCTGCCACCTGTCTTCAGGAGAGAGAGTTAAGTAAGACAATGGAGCAGCATTTGGAAATGTTAATGAAGAGACGAGAGAGTTTAACGGAAGGAGGCACTGGTCTGAATATTGTCAAGACCGGCTCCTTTTGAACCCTGAACTATTTGAAGTGTGATGGACAGGCGATACCCCAGCAGGGGGATAAAAAGGGGCAAGTTCGCTAAGAAACCACACACGACACCACGAGGTAACGAGACCCTGGAAGCGGTGTGCCCCCACAAGTCGGTGGGAGTTTTGGAGGTCTGATTGTGGGACCAGCCATAGACGCACAGGGTGGAAAGATACGGTCGGCGGGAACCTGGTGTGTGTCCGTCCTTGCCTGGGTGCCGGGTTCACCGCTGAAGAACGATCATGTCTGGAACAGAGGGGTCACAGTCAGTGACCTCAGAAGACATTACAAAGGGCTCGCCCGAAAGCTAACTGCGAGGAATATCGAAGGTCTGTTTGGAATCCGATTTGCATATTCATTCGTTCTCTCTCTCTCTCCAACAGCACGACGGCGGTTACTGCGAACTGAACTAAACTGAACTCTGTCACTTGTGATTGATCATCTTACCCCTAGACTGTGATAGAGCTTGATTGACCCTATTATCCTAGTTCTGTGTACATGTATGTTTATTCATTGCTAACCTGTTGCATTTATATCCTTACTATTAGAGTACTATGTTGCTTACTTCTTTAATAAAACTTTCTTAGTTCTAGTAATCCAGACTCCAACTGAGTGGTCCAGTTCTGCTGGTTTGGCAACCCAGTTACGGGGTACGTAACATAAGTGGGGGCTCGTCCGGGATTTTGAATGCTAAATTTAGGACGGGGTAAATTGATTGGGTTAAAATTCCCGAAAGAAAGAAAAGGCAAACAGCAGAAATGAAGATTGAGGAATTTCTAAAGGCGCCGACCTTGGAGGCATTAGAGGATGCCAGGAAAGCGGAATTGGCAGCTGTGGCCAAACGGTTGAATCTTGTTAAGGGGAAGTTGACAATGAGGAGAGAGGAGATACACAGAGCTATCGTAGAGCACTATGTATCTAAAGATGTGTTTCCCCAAGGGGAGCTGGAGGTGATATCTATTGGAAAACCTGGTGGAGATGCAGTACAGATGCAGCTTGAAAAACTGAGACTCGAGCACGAGTTCCAGGTATGGCAATTAGAACACGAAGAGAAACAGTTAGAACGGCAAGAGAGAGAGAGGGACAAACAGTTGGAGCGAGAAGAGAAACAGAGGGAAAGGGAATTTGAGCTGGAGAGGTTAAAGATGATGGCAGAGCAGGGGCCCATGCCGAACCAAGGTGGAGGGTTCAAGGCGACCCAGGAGGTTAGGCTGGTTCCCCCATTTGACGATACCGATGTGGATCGGTACTTTCTCCATTTCGAAAAAGTTGCTGCAAGTCAGGACTGGCCGAGGGATAAGTGGTCTGTTTTGCTTCAGAGTGTACTTAAAGGAAAAGCCCAACAAGCTTACTCAGCTTTGTCCGCGGAAGATGCCCAGAGGTATGAGGTGGTGAAAGAGGCCATCCTCAGGATTTATGAGTTGGTCCCAGAGGCATACCGGCAGAGGTTCCGGAATGTTAGGAAGCAGTGGGACCGCACGTATTTAGAGTTTGCCCGTGAGATGCAGACGTATTTTGAGCGTTGGTGCGCCTCGAAGGGGGTAGATGGGGATTATGACAGACTGCTACAGCTGATCCTGATTGAGCAGTTTAAAGGCTGTGTCCTTGACGGTATGAGACCCTACCTAGATGAGAAAGAGGCAGACACTTTAGTGCTAAGTTAGCGGATGAGTACGCGTTGACACATAAAACGAAGTTTGCCCCGAGTAAAGGCTACCAGAAAGGTAGTCAGGATGGCGGGGACAGTCCACCAGAAAAGTCAGAAAATAAGCCGGGGACCAGTGAGAAGGATAAGGTAGACCGGGAGCAGTCTGGTAGGAAGTCTCCTGGGATCGTATATTATAATTGTGGGAAAGCCGGACACTTTGCGTCCAGGTGCTTTGCCCCAAAGAAGGAGACGGGAAAAGGAAAGGCGGCGTTTCCGACTGGCTGTATTGAGTTGGTAAACAAACCGCTAGGAGAGGAGAGGGCTAGCAAAGTTTAGGAAGGGCGCGAGTTGTTTATCTCGGCTGGATTGGTGTCGGAGAACGAGGGGTTAAACCCAGTTCCAGTGCGGATCTGGAGAGACACGGGAGCGTGTCAGTCATTGATATTGAAGAGTGTGTTAGAGTTTAGTTCAGAGACCCAGACTGGGGAGGTCAGGGTCAAAGGTATTGGGGAAGGGACAGAAGCAGTACCCTTGCACCAGATACACCTAAAAAGCGACTTGGTCTCTGGACGGGTCACGATCGGGGTGAGGCTCGAATTACCGATGAAAGGCGTGGAAATCTTACTCAGTAATGACCTCGCTGGCGGGGAGGTGTACCCAGCAGTGAGATTGACAGGGCCGCCTGTCAGCATTAAGGCCCCGCCCATGGACTCACAGGTTCATCCTGTTTGCGCAGTGACTCGCTGTATGTCCAGAGAGTCTGCTGAGACATTTCTACCAGCCTTGTACCAGGAGGAGGTAGAAAGTGAAAAGGAGGAGTGTATTGAGACAGGAGGAAGTGAGGGAGCTGAGGCAGACTTAGCATTAGCCAGGAAGGAATTTGTACAGGTGCAGGAGCTGAGGGTTTCGGTGGAGACAGCTCTCTCTGAAGCAGGATTAAAAAGAGAGCCAGTAGGCTATTGTGTGGAGGAGGGAGTGCTAAGGAAGAAAGGGAGACCAAGTACCGTACCCGCAGATGAGGAATGGGGGATGGTGCCAAAAATCTATGGGGATGAGATTCTTAACCTGGCCCACAAGATATCCCTCGGTGGACATTTTGGGGGGAGGGAAACAGTCGGCGGAATCATGAAAGAGGTTTACTGGCTGCACAGGAGGAAGGATGTTACTGACTATTGCAGACGTGAGTTAACACAGTTAGAAGCTATTAACATGTTAAAAGCCCACCACGGTCAGAGAACAGATCTAGCTGGTGATATCATGAAAATTAATGAGGCTAAGGTGCCACCTGATAAGGGGAGGACCCATTTTGAAAAGATAGGTGTGGTGCCGACCAAATGGGAGATGTCGATTGTGTTGACCCGTTTTGCTGATAAGGTCTCTTACCTAACCCCTGAACAAAGCGGGCCATTGATAAAGCTAATTAACCGGCACATGCACGTAGGTCTAGATGTCCTGAGGCGATGCAAAGAGCTGGGACATGGGGCTGTTGTCACATCAGGTCAGCCTAGTGAGCAACCTCCCTATAGAATGATTAATTCAGTGACAAACGGGCTAAAGAACACAGAAGTGTATATTGGCGATGTAATACGGCTGTCTGAAGCCAGCTTGATAGTGAACCTTGAAAAAAATGAGTTCGGCCACGCGAAGGTCACTTATCTGGGAATTGTGGTAACACAGGGGCAGCTGGCAGCGATGCAAGCTAAGGTGCGGGCTATCTCTGACATCCCAACCCTGACAGACAAGAGGGCCCTCAGAAGGCTCTTGGAGATGGTGGGGTACTGTAGGAAGTTTTGCAATAACTTTGTGTGTACTACCCCTCCCCCTCCTACTAAGCCCTTGCGAAAGAAAACTAAGTCGGGATGGGACGACCCTTGTTATCGTGGTCCAGGACGAAACCCAATGAGAGGTTACACTGATCACAATTCATCAGTGTTTTCGGCCACTATGAAGTTTGCTAAGTTGGAGCCTGGTTTAGAGGATTATTAAAATAAAACGTATAAAAGGGACAGAAAATGTGATTGCTGACTGTCTGTCCAGGTGTTGACAACTTAAAAAGTCTCTGTATTAGCCAAATAGCTGATGAAGATGTATATTTGTGTGTATCTAATAATGTATTCATGCTTATAATTTTTACCCCGGTAAAAATCCTTAAAGGGGAGGAGTGTGACGAAAGAGGGTTACAAAAGTACACATAGACTAAGATGTTAACTGTCCTGTGCTAGCACCACTGGGATCAACAGTTGATCTGCCACCTGTCTTCCGGAGAGAGAGATAAGTAAGACAACGGAGCAGCATTTGGAAATGTTAATGAAGAGACGAGAGAGTTTAACGGAAGGAGGCACCGGTCTGAATATTGTCAAGACCGGCTCCTTTTGAACCCTGAACTGTTTGAAGTGTGATGGACAGGCGATACCCCAGCAGGGGGATAAAAAGGGGCAAGTTCGCTAAGAAACCACACACGACACCACGAGGTAACGAGACCCTGGAAGCGGTGCGCCCCCACAAGTCGGTGGGAGTTTTGGAGGTCTGGTCGCGGGACCAGCCATAGACGCACAGGGTGGAAAGATACGGTTGGCGGGAACCTGGTGTGTGTCCGCCCTTGCCTGGGTGCCGGGTTCACCGCTGAAGAACGATCATGTCTGGAACGGAGGGGTCACAGTTGGTGACTTCAGAAGACATTACATAGGGCTCACCCGAAAGCTAACTGCGAGGAATATCGAAGGTCTGTTTGGAATCCAATTTGCATATTCATTCGTTCTCTCTCTCTCTCCAACAGCACGACGGCGGTTACTGCGAACTGAACTAAACTGAACTGTCACTTGTGATTGATCATCTTACCCCTAGACTGCGATAGAGCTTGATTGACCCTATTATCCTAGTTCTGTGTACATGTGTGTTTATTCATTGCTAACCTGTTGCATTTATATCCTTACTATTAGAGTACTGTGTTGCTTATTTCTTTAATAAAACTTTCTTAGTTCTAGTAATCCAGACTCCAACTGAGTGGTCCAGTTCTGCTGGTTTGGCAACCCAGTTACGGGGTACATAACACATGACACTGTCTCTGATCAGCTGTGCCGCACCCCCAACTCTTTTGCCTCCCTCCCTGTCCTTTCTGAAACATCTATAGCCTGGCACTCGAAGTAACCATTCCTACCCCTGAGCCATCCAAGTCTCTGTAATGGCCACAACATCATAGCTCCAAGTACTGATCCACACTCTAAATTCATCCGCTTTGTTCATAATACTACTTGCATTAAAATAGACACATCTCAAACTATCGGTCTGAGCGCATCCCTTCACAATCACCTGCCTATCCTCCCTCTCGCACTGTCTCCAAGCTTTCTCTATTTGTGAGCCAACCGCCTCTTCCTCCGTCTCTTCAGTTTGGTTCCTACCCCCGAGTAATTATGGTTTAAACTCTGCCCACTAGTCTTAGCAAACCTCCCTGCCAGGATATTGGTCCCCCTGGGATTCAAGTGCAACCCGCCCTTTTCATACAGATCACTCCTGCCCCAAAAGAGGTCCCAATGATCCAGAAATCTGAATCCCTGCTCCCTGCTCCAATCCTTCAGCCATGCAGTTATACTCCACCTCACTCTATTCCTATACTCACTGTCGCGTGGCACAGGCAGTAATCCCGAGATTACTACTTTGTGGTCCTACTTCTCAACTTCTTTCCTAACTCCCTGTAGCCTGCTTTCAGGACCTCTCCCCTTTTCCCGCATATGTTGTTGGTACCAATATGCACCACGACCTCTGGCTATTCTCCTTCCCACTTCAGGATATCTTGGACACGATCAGAAACATCCCGGAGCCTGGCACCTGGGAGGCAAACTACCATCCGTGCCTCTTTCCTGCGTCCACAGAATCGCCTGTCTGACCCCCTAACTATAGAGTCCCCTATCACTGCTGCCATCCTCTTCCTTTCCCTACCCCTCTGAGCCACAGGGCCAGACTCTGTGCCAGAGGCACGGCCACTGTTGCTTCCCCCAGGAAGGCTGTCTCTCCACACAACTCCACCCCCCCCCCCCGCCCACAGTAGAGGCTACTGGGAACACTTCTGGCCACTTTATAGCTGCATCCACTTGATGAAGTTTAAGGGAATGGGGGATTCTCAGATTCCTGTAAACAATGGATTAAGTACTGACTATGTCTGTGACTGCAGTGTATTTGAATAATGTGGATGGATGGAGATATTGAAGCTGTAACCAATAAGGAAAAGGCTGATATGTTTGTAGAGGTGTTTCAAGTGTTACACAGTTCTGGAGAGTTAGGTGATCTGAGAAAGGAAATTATGTTAAAGGAAAGTTGGAAATTGGACAGGAGTTTGGATAATAATAGCTCCATAAATTTTTTTTCTCCGTTCAGGAATTGCAGGAAGCTGTCCAATCAGGTTCAAACACTTCTCCTGGTAGGGATGGACTGCGTTATGAATTGCTTAAGCATTTAGATGACTCTGTATTAATAGAAATTCTAGCATTGTTTAATTCAGTCTGGAAAAAAGGAAAATTACCAGTAGAATGGAAGCATGCGGTAGTAGTTCCAGTTTTAAAGCCAGATCGTATTGGCCTATAGCTTTAACGTCAGAGCTTTGTAAAATTATGGAACGAATGGTCACCAACAGACTTGTTTATTTTTTGGAAAATAAGGGACA
The DNA here is from genome assembly GCF_963921235.1 of Mobula hypostoma. Taxonomy (NCBI): domain Eukaryota; kingdom Metazoa; phylum Chordata; class Chondrichthyes; order Myliobatiformes; family Myliobatidae; genus Mobula; species Mobula hypostoma. The sequence continues at coordinate 77,334,988 of NC_086105.1, read as the reverse complement.
TTTTGCTGCCTATCAAAATGGTTTTAGAACTGGAAGATCAACAATGGAATCTGTTGCCCTTTTAGATCATGATATTAAAGAAGCCTTTCAAAATAGAGAAGTAATGGTAGCTCTTTTTCTAGATATTGAAAGAGCGTATGACTCACTATGGAAGGATGGCTTATTAATTAAACTATGATTCAGGAATCAGAGGGAGAATGTTTAATTGGATCAAAGATTTCCTTAAGGATAGGACAATTCAAGTAAGAATAGGCGGAACAAGCTCCAAGTCAGTTACAATAGGTAATGGTACCACTCAAGGAAGTGTCATTAGTCCAGTTCTTTTTAATGTCATGATAAATGATATCTTTGATCAGGTAGGGACAGGATTTGGCAAATCATTGTTTGTAGATGATGATGCGATCTGGAAAAGAGGAAGAAATATCAAGTATATATTAAGGCAGGTACAAAAGGCTTTGTCAGTTGAAAACTGGGCTAATAAATGGGGTTTCAGAATTTCTGCTTCTAAGTCCAAATAGATGATTTTTGGCTTTCGAAGAAAGATTCCTGATTGTGAATTGTGTCCATGATTCTCCACCAGAAAGAGTCAAGGTATTCAAGTTTTTAAGGTGTCTGGTTTGATAAAAGACTTACTTGGAGGGTTCATATAGATAAAACAATGTGAAAGTGTGAAAAAGTTTTAAATGTTATGAGAAGTATTGCTGGATAAGACTGGGGAGCAGGGCGGGAAACTATGTACTTATGTATCTAGCTATGATTAGATCAGTTATTGATTATGTCTGTTTTGCTAATGGTTCTGCTGCTACGGCAGTGCTTGGAAAACTAGACACTGTGCAGTCCAAAGTACTTAGACTATGTTGTGGAGCTTTTAAAACAACATCAATCCCGGCATTATGTGTGGAGATGGGAGAAGTGCCTCTACATTTAAGATGAATTCAGTTGGGCCTGCAGTATTGGGTAAAACTAAATGGATTCAATCACAGCTGTCTGCCAAAGTGTCTTTTGCAGGGGAAGTCAGAGCGCCAAAGTAAAATTAAAAGATATCCATTTTTAGATTTGGTTAATAACTGGACTGTGAAGATGAAACTGACTGAGGAAGACAAAGTTGACCAAATTTGCTTGCCACCCATCCCTTTTTGGCTCTTGCCAGAAACAGAAGTAGACCTATTCCTTCTTTTTCAGCTTCAAGGAAGCAGTGCAATTTCATCAGCGTGTCACAATAGGTGTTGGGAATGGACCCAAATGCAAGACACAGACAATGAAGTACAAGGAACAGGACTTGACTAGAGTAGGGACATGACAGGATTACAGGCAAGGAGCAGGGACAAGAATGCAGACTTGGGCTAGGGAAAGCGGGACCAGGACTAGAAACCATGGTCTAGGAGACAAGGCTTCGACTCTGAGCCCAACACTGGACAAGGACCCAGAATCTGGGTCTTGCCTCAGGCTTGGACCCCAGAACCAGGCAAGGATATGACATGGCTTCAGGACAGGACGTGGCTGGGGTCTAGAGGCCTGAGCTTGGAGACAGGCTGGGGTCTTTGCTCTTGAGACTTGAGGCTGGGGACTTCAGGCTTGAGTTCTTGGAGCTTGGCTGCGGGATCCTTGAGCCTTGGGTTCTTGGAGCTTGGCTGCGGGATCCTTGAGCCTTGGGTTCTTGGAGCTTGGCTGCGGGATCCTTGAGCCTTGGGTTCTTGGAGCTTGGCTGCGGGATCCTTGAGGCCTGGGTTCTTGGAGCTTGGCTGCGGGATCCTTGAGCCTTGGGTTCTTGGAGCTTGGCTGCGGGATCCTTGAGGCTTGAAATGCAGAGGCTGATAACTCGGAGGCTGGAGCTGAGAGACCGACTGGGAACTGAACATTAACACAGAGCTGGGACTTGTCCTTCGAAAAGCCGGGACTCATCGTTAACACGACACCAACATGAGACAGGACAGTACATAGACACAGAGCCAGGACTTATACTTAGACAAGCTAGGACTCAACCTCTCCACACCAAGGTGGGACAGGTCCACCTGTTGGGTAATGGCAGAACGGCCAGACTTACCCAACAGAGGCAAAGATAAGACAAGACATGTCCCCCCCCACAGGGCAACGGCAAAATGGCCTGACTTACCCCACAGAGGCGAGGACAAGACAAGACAAGACATGACCCCCCGCAGGGCAAAAGTAGAACAGCCTGACTTACCCCAAAGAGGCAAGGACAAGAAGAGATAAACACCAAAGAATGACAGACAGTTCCATCTCTGCTTCAGGGTTGCTCCGAGTCACAGTTACAGCCAGCAACCTCCACTGGCTGCGGAAACAGCCAGATCCCTACCTAGCTCGGAGTGACTGACAGCCACTCAGCTGGCTCAGGAAACAGCTGAATCCATACCGCAAAGACTACTCCAACGAGTGGCAACAAGGCTTCATGAAGTGGTGGTCCTCCAACTAGGCCTAGAGATCACAAATGGTTTCACTAGCCTTCCATCAGCAGGTTGCTGCCAGGGAATCTTGACCAGACAAACCAGCAGCCCACACTGAACCCCAAGGCTACTTATATTCCAAGCCCAAAGATGGGAATCAGGAGCCTATGACTAACTCAACCAAACGAGGGACAGCTGGAAGACCCAGAGTCCTGAGTCCATGGACCGGACCATAAACCGGAATGTGGACTTCACAGATCGGACTATGACACCGCGTTGATCACAAATGAATATTTAAATAATAAACGGGGATCTTATCTGAAGATTTTTACTGATGACTCAGTGGATCCAGAGAGCAGTAAGGCAGGATTTGGGATGTATGTGTCTCAACTTGGAGTTAAGATTGGTCACCGGGTTTCAGATGGTGTTTCTGTCTTTGCAACAGAATTATTAGCAATCCTCTGGGCCTTATGGTGGATAGAAGACTCTCCACCACGTAGGGTTATCATCTGTTCGGATTCTGCTGCTGCCTTAGAGGCTATAAAAGGGAATAAATCAAAAGCTTGTCCTAACATAGTTATTGAGATTCTCTTAGTGTTGGTTAGAGTAGGGAAGATAGGTTGTGCAGTCAGATTTTCATGGATACCTGGGTGTGCTGGGGTGGAGGGAAATGAAATAGTGGATGGCATTGTAAAGTCTTCCTTACAGAGCAGGCAAGTAGAAATTAGAGTTCCCCTAAGAAGAGCAGAATTGAGAAGTAGGATTAAAAAAGATATAGAGAAGAAGTGGCAGGAGGATTGGAAAAATGAATTAAAGTGCAGGCATTATTTTTCTAGTCACTACTAATTAAAAAGGCCTCAGACTGTTACCTTTTAAGTGGTAGAAATATGGTGAAATTAACAAGACTTAGGTTGGGTCACTGTGGGCTAAACTATTATTTAAAGATAACAGGAAAACATCTTACTGGATTATGTGACTGTGGTAGTCCAGAAACAGTCCAGCATGTTTTGCTGAGCTGTAATTGATATAAAAGTGAAAGAAGCATGTTGTTCAAGAGGCTGTCTGGCTTAAATGTGTTTTGGTTTTCTATTAAATCCTTGTTTGGCCATCAAGAGAATCAACATCTTATTGAAGAGTTGATTATTCAGTTTATACGTGAGACTAGGTTATATTCGAGAATTTGAGTTCCTTGAAGTGCTATAATTATACATCCTGCGGAGGGCAGTAATACGCCTAGATGTGTCTAAACAGGAAGGAGAAGGAGAAGGAGAAGGAGAAGGAGGAGGAGGAGGAGGAGGAGGAGGAGAAGGAGGAGGAGGAGAAGGAGAAGGAGGAGGAGAAGGAGGAGGGGGAGGAGAAGGAGAAGGAGGAGGAGGAGGTGGTTTGGTTGTTGTTCAGAACAAACATCAGAATGGGGAAAAAATGTGATCTAAGTGACTTTGACCGTGGAATGATTTTTGGTGCGAGACGGAGTGGTTTGAGTATCTCAGTTACAGCTGATCTCCTGGAATTTTCGAGCACAATGGTCTCTGGAACAGGAGTTCCATTATCTTGTTGCATGACAGATATGACTCAAAAGGCCAAATAGCTTATTTCTTATTTTAACTTTCTTTTATTCATTTATATTGGTATATTATTTTCCGAGAAACCAAGGTAAAACGTGTAACATTAAACCAAGCCAATTGTTGCCATCTGAGTTCATTATTAAACAGGAGAACGCTGGATTCCTTCACAGCTTCGCCAAAACGCATTACCAAAAAGTACAGAGGTGCTATGTGCATGAGAGTAGCACTACTTGCAAATTCTCCTCTGGGACACAAATCGCATGGTTTTAGGAGTATATCTGTGTTATCCCATCCTCCGTATTCTTGCTATGTACACAAATGCAGATTAATATTTCAAGCTGATTATTTTGCCAGTTTCTTTGTTTTACTTTGTCAGCTATTTCTTTGAATGTATGGCATGTTTCTAGCATGATATCTTTTTATTTTTGTTTACATCTGATAGAAGCATTCAAGTAAACCAAAAAGTTTAATGCTAGATATCTATAATAAAAATTGAACTACAGGTTTATTCTGATGAAGGGTCGCAGACCTTAAGTGTTAATATAAAAACGCAAATGGTGAGACCCGACGCAGACTGGGAGGTTGTTTCGCTGAACACTTACGCTCTGTCCGCCAGAGAAAGCAGGATCTCCCAGTGGCCACACATTTTAATTCCACATCCCATTCCCATTCTGATATGTCTATCCACAGCCTCCTCTACTGTAAAGATGAAGCCACACTCAGGTTGGAAGAACAACACCTTATATTCCGTCTGGGTAGCCTCCAACCTGATGGCATGGACATTGACTTCTCAAAGTTCTGCTAATGTCCCACCTCCCCCTCGTACCCCATCCATTACTTATTTATATACACACATTCTTTTTCTTTTTCTCTCTCTCCTTTTTCTCCCTCTGTCCCTCTCACTATACCCCTTGCCCATCCTCTGGGTTTTCCCCCCTCCCCCTTTTCTTTCTTCCTAGGCCTCCTGTCCCATGATCCTCTCATATCCCTTTTGCCAATCAACTGTCCAGCTCTTGGCTCCATCCCTCCCCCTCCTGACTTCTCCTATCTCCCCCTCCCCCTCCCACTTTCAAATCTCTTACTAGCTCTTCTTTCAGTTAGTCCTGACGAAGGGTCTCGGCCCGAAATGTCGACTGTACCTCTTCCTAGAGATGCTGCCTGGCCTGCTGTGTTCACCAGCAACTTTGATGTGTGTTGCTTAAGTGTTAATTATGCTTTTTCCCTCAATAGACGTTGCCTGACTTGTTGAATAGTTTCAGTATTTTGTGTTTTAGTTCGGTGCCAAAGACTTTCTTTTTCTTTTCAAATCTTTTTATTGTTATATTATACAGGAAAAATAACATGACTACATAGAAGTAACAACACTTACAATGCCTCAAAAAAAATTATCTTAAAGATTGAAAAAAAAATTTGTGATAACAAAAAAAACCTACTAAGCAGAAAAATGAGAGAAAAAGAAAGAACCCATTAGGTGTACAACCCCGGAGTCATGTGTCATACAAAAAGCTTCTAAAAATAAACATCAAATCGCTAGCAAGAAAAGAAAATATACTAAAAAATTTACAATTAGATCATGGAAAAATTATATCAATTAACTCAAATGATAATAATGAGCAAATGAGCCCCATCTTTTCTCAAAGTCAAATAAAGGTTCAAAGGTTGGACTTCTAATTTTCTCCAAACTAAGACATAGCATCAGTTGAGAAAACCATTGTGACAAAGTGTGAGCTGATGTATCCTTCTACTTCAACAAAATGGCCCTCTTAGCTATCAATGTAACAAATGCAATAACATGTTGGTCAGACACAGAAATACCATGAATATTTTGAGGAATTATTCCAAAAAGCACAGTTAATTTATTAGGTTGTAAATTAATTTTAAGTGCTTTAGAAATTGTTGAAAAAACCGACTTCCAAAACTGTTCCAATATAGAACAAGACCAAAACATATGTGTCAGTGTAGCTATCTCAGATTTACATCTATCACAATGACTATCAACATGACAAAAGATTTTAGAAGGTCTGTCCTTTGTCAAATGATAACAATGTACAATTTTAAATTGAATCAATGAATGGCTAGCACAAATTGAAGAGTTAACCAACTTCAATATCCGCATCCAATCTTCCGTCATAAAAATCAAATTAAGTTCTTTTTCCCAATCCTGTTTAATCTTAAATAAAGGACGCTTATCCCATTGTAATAATAAATTATACATTCTTCCAATAGAACCCTTAATCAAAGGGTTCATATTCATAATAGTATCTAACAGGTCAGCCTCCAATATGTAAGGAAAATTTCTTAAATATTTTTGTAAAAAATGTCTAACTTGAAGGTATTGCAGAAAGTGTGAGTATGAGGTGCCAAAGACTAAATTGTTTCATTCCTCCTATTCAGCAAACCCAGTATGCAACGTGAACAAAATAAATCACTGTCGAAGAACCAAAGTGAAAGAGCTAAAGCAAAAAGTTCCGCATTTTATTCAAATGCACTCTTGCAGAGTGAAATTACATTATTTTTGGGTTGTGAACTGGGCGTTTTCCTAAAGAATGGGAGTCATGGTGTCAAAATGCGGTCCACACGCCCTGAATAGTTTTGTCTGACACACTATTTCCACACCGCTCCTCCAGCTGTTTGGTAGCAGAGCGTCATAATTGGGGCGATGGCGCATAGGGTGCCGGGAGTTGTCGTTCCGAGACCGCTCCGTCCAGTTGAAATTCCTTCATTTAGACTACAACGCCGACAGCGCGTGGGTGGAGCATGCGCGCTGCTCCTCTTGGAGCTGTCAGCGGCAGTCTCCCTTCGTCCCAGGCTGTGTATCAGCTGATTTGGAAATTTCAGACATTGGATTCGAGTTTAAAATCGGAACGCGGCGTTGGCCGGCCCCGACAATGATACATCTGGGCGGAGCTGGGTCTTGAATGAGTGTTAGGACTCTCGATCGCTGTGTCTGTCCCTTGTTTCCATTGCTCTATAATAAGCAGGGCATTTTTTTTGCAGTCGCTTTCTTTTTGCCTTCGCCATGCTGCTGACGAGGGTTCTGCGCCCGTCCCGGGCTCTGTTTTCCAGCCTGACTTCAGCGAGTAGACCGAAAAGCTGCAGGTCCCTCGCTCTTGATCCGTTGCTCACGCGGTCGAGCATGGCCGAGCTGGCTCCTTACCGGCAGGGATATGGCACCTATTCGTCCAAAGAGCCAGTGGAGCCCCTCTACACGGCTCAAGGAGCCCGCGACTTTGTGTACAGCCTGCACTCCAAGGAAAGGATAACTCTTCTTCAGGAGCTCCAGAGGTTCGAATCCATGGCTGCGGCACAAGGTAGGAGAGCAACATATGAGGGGCAGGACAATGCTGTAGGTAGGAGGGTTGAGCGGAAGTACACGAATAGGCTTTGTAACCGGATCGTTGCTAAGCGCTCGGATAGCTCAGCGAGGGACAGGCGGTGACTGGAGAAAGGCCGAGTCGTTTATAGGCCGGAGAGGGGGTTTATTTTTGGACAGCTTGAGAATGGTGCACACGTGGTTCGGCTGAAAGAGCGGTTAAGTTACGGTGTATTCGAGAAGTTATCCAAATGTGAGCCCAAGCACGGAAACATGAAAGCTTAGTCATTCTGATGGGGAAAATACATTATGAAATTTGGGGAAGTCTTTTCCTCAGGATTAGGAGTATCGAAATCAAATGAGCACGGATTAAGTTGAAACAAAGGAATTTTAACGTGAATCTGAGGAAACTTTAAGTGAGGTTGATATTTGCAGCTCGCTGCCGGAGGTGGTGGTGGATTCGAATTCAATAGCATAGAAGGATGAAGATGTAATGCGGACAAATGGGATTAGTGTACGCAGTTTAAAATGGTCGTGATGGGCCGAAAGGCCCGTTTCTCTTCTCCACTCCGTGACTCCATGTACACTTTGCAAAAGAAGTGGATGTGAAGGGCGGGGAAGCGGCTGTAAACTAACAGCTAACGGCCAGCGCAGATTTAACGTTAAATCTGTACCTTATCCTTGCAGTGTGAGGAATAGTTTATATCTTTCTTCCTGCGTTTGCAAAGGTAGACCTTGTAAAGCGATAGGATCATGGTCGCATTTGCTGTAAGGTTGTTAAATGGCAACGAAATTAAACAAAACCATTGAACCACAACGTGAATCAGGTATAATGGGATAATTTACTGTCTTCATTATAGATGGTGCTGAGAAATTACCTGCATAAACTTATACAGATCTGTCTTTTGTCGCTTTGTATTTATACTGAAATTTTTGTGGATGGAGGATTATTACACCTTGCATGTACTATGAGTGACTATACTGTATATACAGTGTTCTGCACATTGGTCCAAGACCGATGATGTATTGTTTAGCTGTACACACGTGTGGTTGAATGATAATAAACTTGAACTTTGGGCTTTTCACATGGAAACGCCTGTGGCAGCGCAGAGGCCTGTTTACATAGAACATAGAACATAGACAAAAGAACAGTACAGCACAGTACAGGCCCTTTGGCCCACAATGTTGTGCCGACCCTCAAACCCTGCCTCCCATATAACCCCCTACCTTAAATTCCTCCATATACCTGTCTAGTAGTTTCTTAAACTTCACTAGTGTATCTGCCTTGACCACTGACTCAGGCAGTGCATTCCACGCACTAACCACTCTCTGAATAAAAAAACGTTCCTCCAATATCCCCCTTAAACTTCCCACCCCTTACCTTAAAGCCATGTCCTTTTGTATTGAGCAGTGGTGCCCTGGGGAAGAGGCGCTGGCTATCCACTCCATCTATTCCTCTTATTATCTTGTACACCTCTATCATGTCTCCTCTCTTCCTCCTTCTCTACAAAGAGTAAAGCCCTAGCTCCCTTAATCTCTGATCATAATGCATACTCTCTAAACCACGCAGCATCCTGGTAAATAGAAACATAGAAAATAGGTGCAGGAGTAGGCCATTCGGCCCTTCGAGCCTGCACCGCCATTTATTATGATCATGGCTGATCATCCAACTCAGAACCCAGCCTTCCCTCCATACCCCCTGACCCCTGTAGCCACAAGGGCCATATCTAACTTCCTTTTAAACATAGCTAATGAACTGGCCTCAACAGTTTGCTGTGGCAGAGAATTCCACAGATTCACCACTCTCTGTGTGAAGAAGTTTTTCCTAATCTCGGTCCTAAAAGGCTTCCCCTCTATCCTCAAACTGTGACCCCTCGTTCTGGACCTCCCCAACATCGGGAACAATCTTCCCGCATCTAGCCTGTCCAATCCCTTTAGGATCTTATACGTTTCAATCAGATCCCCCCTCAATCTTCTAAATTCCAACGAGTACAAGCCCAGTTCATCCAGTCTTTCTTCATATGAAAGACCTGCCATCCCAGGAATCAATCTGGTGAACCTTCTTTGTACTCCCTCTATGGCAAAGATGTCTTTCCTCAGATTAGGGGACCAAAACTGCACACAATACTCCAGGTGTGGTCTCACCAAGGCCTTGTACAACTGCAGTAGTACCTCCCTGCTCCTGTACTCGAATCCTCTCGCTATAAATGCCAGCATACCGTTCGCCTTTTTCACCGCCTGCTGTACCTGCATGCCCACTTTCAATGACTGGTGTATAATGACACCCAGGTCTCGTTGCACCTCCCCTTTTCCTAATCGGCCACCATTCAGATAATAATCTGTTTTCCTATTTTTGCCACCAAAGTGGATAACTTCACATTTATCCACATTAAATTGCATCTGCCATGAGTTTGCCCACTCACCCAACCTATCCAAGTCACCCTGCATCCTCTTAGCATCCTCCTCACTGCTAACACTGCCACCCAGCTTCGTGTCATCCGCAAACTTGGAGATGCTGCATTTAATTCCCTCATCCAAGTCATTAATATATATTGTAAACAACTGGGGTCCCAGCACTGAGCCTTGCGGTACCCCACTAGTCACCGCCTGCCATTCTGAAAAGGTCCCGTTTATTCCCACTCTTTGCTTCCTGTCTGCTAACCAATTCTCCACCCACACCAATACCATACCCCCAATACCGTGTGCTTTAAGTTTGCACACTAATCTCCTATGTGGGACCTTGTCAAAAGCCTTTTGAAAATCCAAATATACCACATCCACTGGTTCTCCCCTATCCACTCTACTAGTTACATCCTCAAAAAATTCTATGAGATTCGTCAGACATGATTTTCCTTTCACAAATCCATGCTGACTTTGTCCAATCATTTCACCGCTTTCCAAATGTGCTGTTATCACATCCTTGATAACTGACTCCAGCAGTTTCCCCACCACCGACGTTAGGCTAACCGGCCTATAATTCCCCAGTTTCTCTCTCCCTCCTTTTTTAAAAAGTGGGGTTACATTAGCCACCCTCCAATCCTCAGGAACTAGTCCAGAATCTAACGAGTTTTGAAAAATTATCACTAATGCATCCACTATTTCTTGGGCTACTTCCTTAAGCACTCTGGGATGCAAATCTCCTCTGCACCCTTTCCAATGCTTCCACATCCTTCCTAGTGAGGCAACCAGAACTGGACACAGTACTCCAAGTGTGGCCTAACCAGAGTTTTATAGAGCCGCATCATTACATCGTGACTCTTAAACTCTGTCCCTGGACTTATGAAAACTAACACCCCATAAGTTTTCTTAACTACCCTATCCACCTGTGAGACAACTTTCAGGGATCTGTGGACATGTACCCCCCAGATCCCTCTGCTCCTCCACATTACCAAGTATCCTGCCATTTATTTTGTACTCTGCCTTGGAGTTTGTCCTTTCAAAGTGTACCACCTCACACTTCTCCGGGTTGAACTCCATCTGCCACTTCTCAGCCCACTTCTGCATCCCATCAATGTCTGTTTGCAATCTTTGACAATCCTCTACACTATCTACAACACCACCAACCTTTGTGTCGTCTGCAAACTTGCTAACCCACCCTTCTACCCCAACATCCAGGTCGTTAATAAAAATCACAGAAAGTAGAGGTCCCAGAACAGATCCTGTGGGACACCACTAGTCACAACCCTCCAATCTGAATGTACTCCCTCCACCACGACCCTCTGCCTTCTGCAGGCAAGCCAATTCTGAATCCACCTGGCCAAACTTCCCTGGATCCCATGCCTTCTGACTTTCTGAATAAGCCTACCGTGTGGATCCTTGTCAAATGCCTTACTAAAATCCATATCGATCACATCCACTGCACCACCCTCATCTATATGCCTGGTCACCTCCTCAAAGAACTCTATCAGGCTTGTTAGACACGATCTGCCCTTCACAAAGCCATGCTGACTGTCCCTGATCAGACCATGATTCTCTAAAATGCCCATAGATCCTATCTCTAAGAATCTTTTCCAGCAGCTTTCCCACCACAGATGTAAGGCTCACTGGTCTGTAATTACCCGGACTATCCCTACTACCTTTTTTGAACAAGGGGACAACATTTGCCTCCCTCCAATCCTCCAGTACCATTCCCGTGGACAATGAGGACATAAAGATCCTAGCCAGAGGCTCAGCAATCTCTTCCCTCGCCTCATGGAGCAGCCTGGGGAATATTCCGTCAGGCCCCGGGGACTTATCCGTCCTAATGTATTTTAACAACTCCAACACCTCCTCTCCCTTAATATCAACATGCTCCAGAACATCAGCCTCACTCACATTGTCCTCACCATTATCAAGTTCCCTCTCATTGGTGAATACCGAAGAGAAGTATTCATTGAGGACCTCGCTCACTTTCACAGCCTCCAGGCGCATCTTCCCACCTTTATCTCTAATCGGTCCTACCTTCACTCCCGTCATCCTTTTGTTCTTCACATAATTGAAGAATGCCTTGGGGTTTTCCTTTACCCTACTCGCCAAGGCCTTCTCATGCCCCTTCTTGGTCTTCTCGGTCTTCTCAGCCCCTTCTTAAGCTCCTTTCTTGCTTCCCTATATTCCTCAGTAGACCCATCTGATCCCTGCTTCCTAAACCTCATGTATGCTGCCTTCTTCCACCTGACTAGATTTTCCACCTCACTTGTCACCCACTTCACCCTACCATTCTTTATCTTCCTCACTGGGACAAATTTATCCCTAACATCCTGCAAGAGATCTCTAAACATCGACCACATGTCCTTAGTACATTTCCCTGCAAAAACATCATCCCAATTCACACCCGCAAGTTCTAGCCTTATAGCCTCATAATTTGCCCTTCCCCAATTAAAAATTTTCCTGTCCTCTTTGATTCTATCCTTTTCCATGATAATGCTAAAGGCCAGGGAGCGGTGGTCACCGTTCCCCGGATGCTCACCCACTGAGAGATCTGTGACCTGACCCGGTTCATTACCTAGTACTGGATCTAGTATGGCATTCCCCCTAGTCGGCCTGTCCACATACTGTGACAGGAATCCGTCCTGGACACACTTAACAAACTCTGCCCCATCTAAACCCTTGGAACTAATCAGGTGCCAATCAATATTAGGGAAGTTAAAGTCACCCATGATAACAACCTTGTTATTTTTGCACCTTTCCAAAATCTGCCTCCCAATCTGCTCCTCTGTATCTCTGCTGCTATCGGGGGCCTATAGAATAACCCCAATAGAGTAACTGCTCCCTTCCTGTTCCTGACTTCCAGCCATACTGACTCAAAAGAGGATCCTGCTACATTACCCACCCTTTCTGTAGCTGTAATAGTATCCCTGACCAGTAATGCCACCGCTCCTCCCCTTTTTCTGCCCTCTCTATCCCTTTTAAAGCACTGAAATCCAGGAATATTGAGAATGCATTCCTGCCCTGGTGCCAGCCAAGTCTCTTAAATGGCCACTACATCATAATTCCATGTATGTATCCAAGCTGTCAGTTCATCACCTTTGTTCCTGATGCTTCTTGCATTGAGGTACACACATTTCAAAGGCCTGTTAAGAATCGTTCTTAAAGTGGCTAGATAAGGCAGCTGTTCATTTAATTTATCCCCTACTTTTCCCCTGAAGGAAGTGGTTTCTTCTCTGTATGGGTATCGCTGTGTGGAACTTCATTGTCCCATCACACAGATCTCGTATCTGCATCAATATTTAAACAGATCTTTAAATCTGCAGTTGGTGTTAATGTTTTTTCAGCAGTCTTTGATAAGTTTACAGGATTTTGCATTTTTAGTGTAGCAGAAGAGAGAAGTGAGACAACCTTGAGATTTCCTGTTCAGACTATCATCGTTTAGCTAACATTGGAGTGATAGAATTCAGAGCATGAAGAACCAGGATGTTGACCAGTGTCTCCATAAATTCTACATCAGGACACTGATGGAGGTTGTAAATCATAAACCTATGGGATTCGGCAGATGCTGGAAATTCTGAGCAACATATAAAATGCTGGAGGAACTCAGCAGGTCAGGCAGCATCTATGGAGAGGAATAAACAGTTGATATATCGGGCTTGGACTCCTCATCAGGACTGGAAAGGATGGGGTGGGGTGGGGGGTAGAAACCAGAATAAGAAGGCGGTGGAAGGGGAAGGTGTACAAACTAACAGGTGATAGGTGAGAGAAGGTAAGGGGAAGATAAGTGGGTTGAATGAGAAGCTGAGGTGATTGGTGGAAGAGGTAAAGAACTGAAGAAGAAAACATGTTAAAAGATGGCAGTGGACCATAGGAAAAAAGGAAAGAGGAGGTACACCAGAGGGAGGTATTAGGCAGGTGACGAGATGAGAGAACCAGAATGGGGAATGAATAAAGAGAGAAGGGGGAGGGGAGAAATTACTGAAAGTTAGATATATTATTTGTAAATGGATCATTGCTATCAACAATAATATAAATGCTGAATGATGTCTGTCTGCATTCTTTCACCCAGTCCTAAGGTAAAACTGGGCAGGACTGGTTTATGAATTACAAAGAATAAGAATAGATGGGTAAGATGGAGTATTAATACGGGGAATGAGTCTCCACCCTGCTTTCATTTTCAGAGTGCAGTCATATTGTACAAAAGCCAGGGCTGCTAACACCATTCGCTTGTTAATCTGAGATCAAATTGTCTGAGGGGATACAACTTCGAATGGTTTCTTTTTTTTTCCTGGGTCTGTAGAGGAGGACCACTCCCAGATCCTCCCACTCCCTGTGCCTGGGAAAGTCCCTTGTCAGATGGTGATGAAGACCAAGATTGTTCAGCTGGATAAATGGTATTGCAACAACAACCTTGTACTTAGTGTTAGTACGACCAAGGAATTGATTGTGGGCCTCAGAAAGGGGAAGTCAATCGAGCACACACCAGTCATTGAGGGATCAGCAGTGGAAAAGGTGAACAGTTTCAAGTTCCTGGGTGTCATCATCTCTGAGTCAATCCTGGGCCCAACATATTGATGCAATTACAAAGACTGCATGCCAGTGGCTCTATTTCATGAGGACTCTGGTTTGTTATGTTGCCAAAGACTCAAGTAATTTTCTACAGATGTACCCTGGAGATCACTTTAACTGGTTGCGTCACTGTCTGGTATGGAGGGGCTACTTACAGAATCAGAAAAAGCTGCGGAGGGTTGCAAGCTCAGCCAGCTCCATCATGGGCACTATCCTCCTAAGTATCAAGGTCATCTTCAAAAGTGATGTCTCAAAACAGCATCCATCAATGCAAACCCCCATCAGCCAGGACAAGCGCTCTTCTCATTGCTGCCTTCTGGGAGGAGGTACAGAAGCCCGAAGAAACCCACTTAATGTTTTAGAAACGGCTTCTTCTCCAACAAATTTCTGAATGGACAATGAACCCAAGAACACTTCCTCATTATTTTTGCTCTGTTTTTGCATTAGCTAATTAAATTTAATTTTTCTTTTGTATAGAACATAGAATAGTACAGCACAGTACAGGCCCCTCAGCCCACATTGTGCTGACCCTCAAACCCTGCTTCCCATATAATCCCCCCCACCTTAAGTTCCTCCATATACCTGTCTAGGAGTTTTTTAAGTTTCACTAGTGTATCTGCCTCCACCACTGACTCAGGCAGTGTACTCCACGCACCAACCACTGTCTGAGTAAAAAACCTTCCTCTAATATCCCCCTTGAACTCCCACCCCTTACCTTAAAGCCATGTCCCCTTGTATCGAGCAGTGGTGTCGTGGGAAAGAGGCGCTGGCTATCCACTCTATCTATTCCTCTTAATATCTTGTATAACTCTATCATGTCTCCTCTCATCCTCCTCCTCTCCAAAGAGTAAAGCCCTAGCTCCCTTAATTTAATCTCTGATCATAATGCATACTTTCTAAACCAGGCAGCATCCTGGTAAATCTCCTCTGCACCCTTTCCAATGCTTCCACATCCTTCCCAGTGAGGCAACCAGAACTGGACACAGTACTCCAAGTGTGGCCTAACCAGAGTTTTATAGAGCTGCATCATTACATCATGACTCTTAAACTCTGTCCCTCGACTTATGAAAACTAACACCCCATAAGCTTTCTTATCTACCCTATCCACCTGTGAGGCAACTTTCAGGGATCTGTGGACTTGTACCCCCCAGATCCCTCTGCTCCTTCACACTACCAAGTATCCTGCCATTTACTTTGTACTCTGCCTTGGAGTTTGTCCTTTCAAAGTGTACCACCTCACACTTCTCCGGGTTGAACTCCATCTGCCACTTCTCAGCCCACTTCTGCAAACTATCAATGTCTCTCAGCAATCTTCGACAATCCTCTACATTATCGACAGCAGTACCAACCTTTGTGTCGTCTGCAAACTTGCCAACCCACCCTTCTACCCCCACATCCAGGGCGTTAATAAAAATCACGAAAAGTAGAGGTCCCAGAACCGATCCTTGTGGGACACCACTAGTCACAACCTTCCAATCCGAATGTACTCCCTCCACCACAACTCTCTGCCTTCTGCTGGCAAGCCAATTCTGAATCCACCTGGCCAAACTTCCCTGGATCCCATGCCTTCTGACTTTCTGAATAAGCCTACCATGTGGAACCTTGTCAAATGCCTTACTAAAATCCATATAGATCACATCCACTGTACTACTCTCATCTATATGCCTGGTCACCTCATCAAAGAACTCTATCAGGCTTGTTAGACACAAACTGCCCTTTACAAAGCCATGCTGAATGTCCCTGATCAGACCATGATTGTCTAAATGCCCAGAGATCCTATCTCTAAGAATCTTTTCCAACAGCTTTCCCACTACAGACGTAAGGCTCACTGGTCTACAATTACCCGGACTATCCCTACTACCTTTTTTGAACAAGGGGACAACATTCGCCTCCCTCCAATCCTCCGGTACCATTCCTGTAGACAACGAGGACATAAAGATCTTAGCCAGAGGCTCAGCAATCTCTTCTCTCACCTTGTGGAGCAGCCTGGGGAATATTCCGTCAGGCCCCAGGGACTTATCCGTCCTAATGTATTTTAATAACTCCAACACCAACTCTCCCTTAATATCAACATGTGCCAGATCATCAACCTCACTCACATTGTCCTCACCATCATCACGTTCCCTCTCATTGGTGAATATCAAAGAGAAGTATTCATTGAGGGCCTCACTCACTTCCACAGCCTCCAGGCACATCTTCCCACCTTTATCTCTAATCGGTCCTACCTCCACTCCTGTCATCCTTTTGTTCTTCACATAATTGAAGGATGCCTTGTGGTTTTCCTTTACCCTACTCCCCAAGGCCTTCTTATGCCCCCTTCTTGCTCTTCTCAGTCCATTAAGCTCCTTTCTTGCTACCCTATATTCCTCAGTAGACCCATCCGATCCTTGCTTCCTAATCCTCGTGTATGCTGCCTTCTTCCACCTGACTAGATTTTCCATCTCACTTGTCACCCATGGTTCCTTCATCCTACCATTCTTTATCTTCCTCACTGGGACAAATTTATCCCTAACATCCTGCAAGAGATCTCTAAACATCGACCACATATCGATAGTACACTTCCCTGCAAAAATATTATCCCATTTCACACCCGCAGGTTCTAGCCTTATAGCCTCATAATTTTCCCTTCCCCATTTAAAAAATTTCCTGTCCTCTCTGATGTTATCCTTTTCCATGATAATGCTGAAGGCCGGGGAGTGGTGGTCACTGTTCCCCAGATGCTCACCCACTGAGAGATCTGTGACCTGACCCAGTTCGTTATCTAATACTAGATCTAGTATGGCATTCCCCCTAGTCGGCCTGCCAACATACTGTGACAGGAATCCGTCCTGGACACACTTAACAAACTGTGCCCCATCTAAACCCTTGGAACTAATCAGGTGCTAATCAATATTAGGGAAGTTAAAGTCACCCATGATAACAACCCTGCTATTTTTGCACTTTTCCAAAATCTGCCTCCCAATCTGCTCCTCAGTATCTCTGCTGCTACCAGGGGGCCTATAGAATACTCCCAATAGAGTAACTGCTCCCTTCCTGTTCCTGACTTCCACCCATACTGACTCAAAAGAGTATGTACAGTGAATTCTGGATAATTGGGCCATGGGTTAATTGGGTCAGCTGCTTATTTGGGACAACTCTTAAAGAATAAAAACAAATCAAGAAACTAGCCAGGATTCCCTTTTATTTATTTGGGGCACTACATTGCTTAATTAGGATAGAGACAGTCAAGTGCACTTGTGTGGCCGTTGGATACTACACCATGCTTAAAGCCATCAGTCATATGTGCTTGTGTTATCTCTCTAGGCTGAAGGACACCAATTCAAGATCAGTGATTTTTGATCATTTTTAAATTTTGACCCTTGCCAAGATGCTATGAAAAGAATTGACACTAGCCAAAAAAAATTACACTACTGAACCAAGTTAAAAGCCATCTGTCTAACATTGCTTATCATCAGCTGGCAGAGATAACTGGAGTGGCAAAATCTACAATTGCAAAAGATGGTTGGTTGTCTCGATAATGGTAGTGCTGATGCTGTAAGTGCAGAAACGTAGAAATCTAGAAAATTCCCCAGCTTGCTTCAAAAATTTTGTGCAGGTGATATTCACAGTGTCGATGAAACAGGCCCTTTTTATTGTGCCAGCCTGGATTGTTCCCCTTGCTACAAATACGCAACACTATCAATTTCAAAGACAGCAATGGATCACAAAACTGTGTTGTGTTGTGCAAACATGTTAGGAACAGATGAAACAAATCTGGAAAATCTCCAGATGCTAGAAATCCAAAGCAGCACATATGAAATGCTGGAGGAACTCAGGTCAGACAGTATCTATGGAAAATAATAAACAGCTGATCTGATACATTGACTGTTTACTTTTTTTCCACAGATGCTGCCTGGTCAGCTGAGTTCCTCCAGCATTTTGTCTGTGTTGCTGATTTAAAGCAAGATGTTGGTTTTTGGGAAAAGCGTTATATTCGATGCTTGAAGGTGCTCAGAATGGAGAGTTTACCAATTGAGTACTATACCAATAAGGCCTGGATGACTTCTAAAATTTTAAGAAATGTCTGATGAGTTGGGATAAGAAGCTACATGGGAAATCAAGTAAAATTCTTCTGCTTGTTGACAATTGTGTAGCACACCCTGATGTAGAATGTTTGAGAAACATCTGTCTGGAATTTCTGCCTGCCAAAACAACATCCTTGGTGCAGCCAATGGATATGGGGGTCATTAAAAAGTTTAAAGACATAATGGAAAGTTGGCGAACCACATTCTCAAAGCCATTGAAGAAAATCTACTGCATCATCAATAGCCAAGGAAGTTAGTACAAACCTTTCACGCACATCTGCTCTCACTCCATCCTTCCGCCACCCCACTAAGAATAGGGTTCCCCTGGTCCTCACCTACCACCCCACCAGCCTCCGGGTCCAACATATTATTCTCCGTAACTTCCGCCACCTCCAACGGGATCCCACCACTAAGCACATCTTTCCCTCCCCACTTCTCTCTGCTTTCCGCAGGGATTGCTCCCTACGCGACTCCCTTGTCCATTCATCCCCCCGATCCCTCCCCACTGATCTCCCTCCTGGCACTAATCCTTGTAAGCAGAACAAGTGCTACACATGCCCTTACCCTTCCTCCCTTACCACCATTCAGGGCCCCAGACAGTCCTTTCAGGTGAGGCGACACTTCACCTGTGAGTCGGCTGGGGTGATATACTGTGTCCGGTGCTCCCGATGTGGCCTTCTATATATTGGCGAGACCCGACGCAGACTGGGAGACCGCTTTGCTGAACACCTACACTCTGTCCGCCAGAGAAAGCGAAATCTCCCAGTGGCCACACATTTTAATTCCACATCCCATTCCCATTCTGACATGTCTATCCACGGCCTCCTCTACTGTAAAGATGAAGCCACACTCAGGTTGGAGGAACAACACCTTATATTCCGTCTGGGTAGCCTCCAACCTGATGGCATGAACACTGACTTCTCAAACTTCCGCTAATGCCCCACCTGCCCCTCGTACCCCATCCGTTATTTATTTATATACACACATTCTTTCTCTCACTCTCCTTTTTCTCCCTCTGTCCCTCCGACTATACCCCTTGCCCATCCTCTGGGTTCCCCCCGCCTTGTCTTTCTCCCCGGACCTCCTGTCCCATGATTCTCTCATATCCCCTTTTGCCAATCACCTGTCCAGCTCTTGGCTCCATCCCTCCCCCTCCTGTCTTCTCCCATCATTTTGGATCTCCCCCTCCCCCTCCCACTTTCAAATCTCTTACTAACTCTTCCTTCAGTTAGTCCTGACAAAGGGTCTCTGCCTGAAACGTCAACTTTACCTCTTCCTAGAGATGCTGCCTGGCCTGCTGCGTTCACCAGCAACTTTGATATGTGTTGCACAAACCTTTTACAAGCAGTACAGTTTGTCACTGATAGTTGATGAGAGATGAGCGGCAAAGCAATTCAGAACTGTTTTGCTCACTGCGGTTTCAAGTATTCATCTTTGCAAATGCCAGAAATGGCTGGGAGTGAAAATGAAACAATTTCACCACTTAATGTTAGAAACTGTGAAGAATTTGAAGTTAGCAACAATCATCTTGAATGTTACAATGAAAATGAAGATTTGGGGGATGCAATCAAAATATCAATGCAAAGAATACAAAGACAAGCAAGGTGAAGAAGATGACACAACTGAACCTGAGCTAGTGACTATGCAGGATGCCAGGAAGTCTATTGTTGGACTGAAAAACTTGGGCATGTAGATATTAAGGAAGAGGATGTGCTGGAGCTTTTGGAAAGCCTCAAGTTGGATAAGTCTCTGGGACCGGACAAAATGTACCCCAGGCTACTGTGGGAAGCGAGCGAGGAGACGGCTGAGCCTCTGACAATGATCTTTGCATCATCAATGAGGACAGGAGAGGTTCCGGAGGATTGAAGGGCTGTGGATGTTGTCCCTTATTCGAAAAATGGAGTAGAGATAGCCCAGGAAATTGTAGGCCCGTGAGTCTTACTTCAGTGGTTGGTAAGTTGATGGAGAAGATCCAGAGAGGCAGGATTTATGAACACTTGGGGGAGAGGCATAATATGATTAGGATTAGTCAACATGGTTTTGTCAAAGGCAGGTCGTGCCTTACGAGCCTGATTGAACTTTTTGAGGATGTGACTAAACACGTTGATGAAGGTAGAGCTGTAGATGTAGTGTATATGGATTTTAGCAAGGCATTTGATAAGATACCTCATGCAAGGCTTATTGAGAAAGTAAGGAGGCATGGGATGCAAGGGGACATTGCTTTGTGGATCCAGAACTGGCTTGCCCATAGAAGGCAAAGAGTGGTTGTAGATGGGTCATATTCTGTGTGGAAGTCGGTGACCAGTTGTGTGCCTCAGGGATCTGCTCTGGGACCCTTACTCTATGTGATTTTTATAAATGACCTGGATGAGGAAGTGGAGGGATGGGTTAGTGAATTTGCTGATGACACAAACGTTGGAGGTGTTGTGGATAGTGTGGAGGGCTGTCAGAGGTTACAGTGGGACACTGATAGGATGCAAAACTGGGCTGAGAAGTGGCAGATGGAGTTCAACCCAGATAAATGTGAGGTGGTTCATTTTGGTCGGTCAAATATGATGGCAGAATATAGCATTAACGTTAAGACTTTTGGCAGTGTGGAGGATCAGAGGGATCTTGGGATCCGAGTCCATAGGACACTGAAAGCTGCTGTGCAGGTTGACTCTGTGGTTAAGAAGGCATACGGTGTATTGGCCTTCATCAATCGTGGGATTGAGTTTAAGGGCTGAGAGGTAATGTTGCAGCTATATAGGACCCTGGTCAGACCCCACTTGGAGTACTGTGCTCAGTTCTGGTCGCCTCACTACAGGAAGGACGTGGAAACCATGGAATGGGTGCAGAGGAGATTTACAAGGATGTTGTCTGGATTGGGGATCATGTCTTATGAGAATAGGTTGAGAGAACTCGGCCTTTTCTCCTTTGAGAGATAATGAGAGGCATTGATTGTGTGGATAGTCAGAGGCTTTTCCCCAGGGCTGAAATGGCTAGCATGAGAGGGCATAGTTTTAAGGTGCTTGGAAGTAGGTACAGAGATGTCAGGGGGAAGTTTTTTTTATGCAGAGTGGTGAGTGCGTGGAGTGGGCTGCTGGCGGTGGAGGCGGAATTGATAGGGTCTTTTAAGAGACTCATGCCGTGTGCAGTCTGAAATGCCAACTAAATGGTTGAACTTGCTGTCTCTGCTTTAACTCAAAAATCCCTCCCCGTCTATTTCCCAATAAATTTCTATACTATGGTATAAAATTTATCATCTACCTTCAGCAACCAGCCTTCCTGAACTTGGATCCATGCAGCGTTGCGGGCGGTGCAGTCCTTTGTTGGGAAAGCTTCTACCCACCGAGTGAAGTGATCCGTAATTACTAGACAGTAGCTTCTCCCCCTGCGTTTTGGCAGGGGCCCTGTGAAGTCTATCTGGATGTTTTCCCAGGGTCCCTCGGCCTAGGCTGATTTGCCAGCTGTAGCTTTCTGCCCTTACCAGGGTTATGCTGGGCACAAATGATACAACAGCGGCAGAATTTCTCAACATCCCTGGCCACCACCAGTCCTGCTGGAGGGTTGTGATCATGCTCTGCCTTCCCTGTTGCATCACCCCATGATATAACTTTAGTAGTATCTGTCTAATACAGGGTGGGGCCACCGTGACTCTTTCCTCCCCATGTGTCCAGCACCCATTTGGTCCCTTCTTTGCTCCTTTTCTCCTCCATTTTCCCTTCTCTTCTCCGTCTACCTCTTCATATAATTTTACTAGGCTGGCTTCTGTCGTTTCCTCCTGCATACTTGCAATTTCAATTGCCTCTTGTTCCTCTGCTGCCTTTTTCGCAGCCACATCTGCCTACGGAGGATCTGGGAAAACTGTATGTTCTGGAGTGGCTGCAGTCTCCCTGAGTATCCCCTGGTGTTTTTGTTCCTTCGCTATACCCTGGACAGCGGTCAGTGTGTCAGTTCGTATAGGGTCCTGCTTAGGGGGTTTATACAGACCCTCCTCTATTTTAACTGGGTCTATCTTTACTTGACCACAATCTTGCTTGTGTGTAGCCCACACTGCTGGGAACTGCTGACAAGGTAATCCATAGACCCCATCTGGGCCGCAGTCTCCTATGATTGGGGCAGCTGCGACTGTTGCTGTGTGTCCTGTTGGTTGTATGCGTTCGCTGCCCCTGACTCGTCCATACTATTTCTCCCTTTCCCGAATCTATAACAACTCCTGCTTCCCCTAGGATGTCTATTCCAAGGATCATGCCCTCATTATTTGGACATACCCAGAAATACACTGGAGGCTGGACTCCTCCAATTTCTAGTATTTGCTTCTCGCTTCTTTCTGCTTTTACTGTTTTCCCTCCTACACCCCTGATATAACTGGCCTGTCCGGTTGTTGGTAAGGGTAAGTCTGTTATCGATACTGATGCCCCTGTGTCCACTAACATATTGCATTTCTGTCCCCCTAACAATGCTGTTGTGTACATCCGCGGGTCACCAGCTCTGGCAGTGGAGCCTGCTGCCACATCTTTTTCTGCCCCAAGAGGCGCCATTACTAGCTCTTTGATCTGATCGACAGACTGGTTGCTGATGGGGTGAGTGACTGGGTGTCTGCCGTGATCTTCGCTTGGGTTTTCCCCCTCCCTTTTGGTCACTGTCTCCAGCCATGTCTCGATAAGCCAAACCTGTAGCATATCAACTCCTTCACTGTCTTATACCTGGTTCGGCAGTCCTTTGCTAGGTACCCTGGCTGCTGGCAAGCAAAACAAACTCTCCAGGACGTCACAGCAGCTGCATCCACTATACCTACTTTACGATTTCTCTTGCCTTTTCTTTGGTCTATGTCACTGGCCCACGAAACTATCGCAGAGTAGGTGAATCCTACTGTTATGCCTAAATCTAAAACGTCTTGGTGAGCTGAGCTCAGGCCTTCCTTCAGCATTTTTAGGAAGACTGGGTCATCCCTCCCTGGATTATCCAACCCTGAATACTCCTCGTACACTCAGTATTTACGTTCTGCATAATCCATGGCTGTCTCGTCAGGCCTCTGGGTCACTGCCATTATTGTTCCCCAGCTACTCTCGCCTCTCCCCAGTCGCTACCTCACTTCCCCTTTAAAAGAGCGATATCTTCCTTCATTACTGGTCCTCCCCTTTGTTGCCCATGTACCATCCGGCACCCCCTGGGCCATACTGTCCCACATATTCCTCGGGCACTTGGCTTTCACTAACACATGTATATCTTTAGGGTGCATCTGGTGAATTTCAACCATTTCCTCGAGCTTGCGCCAGAACTCTGAATTCCCACAGGCGACTTTAAGTGAGGGCAACTTGGACAAAATGCTCTGTTTCTCCCCGGGGGTGAAGGGCTTATGAACAGTCGTAATCAAGGTCAAGGGCTGGCTCGGATCGGCAGGGTTCTCAACCTGACGTTGCCTGACTTCAATAGTTGCCATTCTGGTAGATCCATCTGGGTAAAACCTCTTCTTGAGATATCCCCACACTACGTAAAATATAAAAGACGGGTAGATTTTAAACAGTACATACTTAAAAACTGCAGAGTATGTATTCCACAATTTGCAACTTTTGAGTACCCGAACTCATGATGCCTGCTGTATTCCTTTGCATCACACTTGCAAACGCATACACTAAAATGCAGCTTCCCGAACGAGTATACACGCCCCTACTCTGGCGTCTTGAACTGTGCTGTTGGGTACCACCTTTCGCAACTGGTGGTCCAAGTCTCACCAGGTAAACATGCAAAGTTTCCTCACTTATATAAGCACACATGCACACGCACACACTACTTTTATATCTACCAGTTCAGCTGTCCACGTTCGTGATACCTTGTGTTCCCGTGTGTCCACCGACCGAACAGATCCAAGTGTGAGTGTTATTTTAGAAAAGTACTCACCAACTTAGACTGCTAGGAATGCTGGGCATACGACGGGTCCCGAAGTATCCCACTCCTGACACCAAATGTTGTAGCGTGGATGAAATTACCGGAGAGACAGAGTCACTGGTAGATACAAAGCAGCTTCTTTATTCGACACAACAAGGTACAGCAGGCATCATACGGACAGAGACGCTTTCGGTAGAAAGGTCTGTTAGCTCAATGTGGGCTCGATATTTATATGCTAAACACAAAGGCAATCACTACTTAAAGTTATAGACAATGCATAGACAATGCTTCCTTTTGAAGCTACATACAAACATCACACCTTCGGACTTCATCTTTTCCTTCCGATGCCAACATGTCTGGGTTGGTATCCACAGCCTTTAGGAATGCAAGTTAAGTCTATGATACATTTATTTGGCATTTTACGTGCTAACATAGAAGACAATTAATATTTATAATGTATAGATAATACTGTCTTTGAAACTACAGCATCAGGTCAAACTACGGTGCCGGAAACATCTGGTATTCACACCTTTTTAGGAAACGCATTGTTGTGGATTCAATCCACAGTCCTTTGTCAAATAGAAGTCTAGTGGCCAAAGTCATTTAAGTGTAAACAAATTACCTACCCAAAAACTCACTCTAACATCCTGGATGGGTGCATGGAGCTTAGAAAAATAGAGGGCTATGGGTAAAGCCTAGGTAGTTCTAAGGTAGGGACATGTTTGGCACAGCTTTGTGGGCTAAAGGGCCTGTATTGTGCTGCAGATTTTCTATGTTTCTATGTAACATTATGTTGGAAGGCAATGAAGGTAGTCCATTATCTTAACTAGGTGTCTGTGCTGATTTTGATCATTTACAGTCAATCAAAAGAACACCAGTGTATACATGATAAATTCCTCAGTCAGTTAACCATTATGAACTAATACACCAATAGTTTTATTGTACTGTTGTGTTCTAATGTTCTGTATTTCATATAAATACATAGTGCGTTGATAAAGTATTTAGTCCCCGACCCTTTGTAATACTCACAAATGAGTATTGCAACCAGGGATTTTGATCAATTTAACTGAGAATTTTTCAGTTTGTAGTTTGTCGTTTTTTAATATATGTGCTTAACCATTTCCATGAAGCTTTGGATATTTAGCACAGCTGCTTTATTGGGCCGAATCATACTGGTCCCAATGTACCCAATTAACTAGAATCCACTATATTTAATAGTTTTTACATATTGCTCTGTACTGCTGCAACAAAACAGCAAATTTCATGATATAGGTCAGTGATATTAAACCTGATTCTGATTCTGACCTGCATCCCAGGATTGCCTGTTTCTTGTTCCTCAGCCACTGTAAGGGGCTGAAAACATTTGCTACAGAAAATGCTGGAGATATTCTGTGATTCAGTTAGCAACTACAGAGAGAGGAAAAACTATTAGCAGAGAATCATTTTCAAACATCAACAGTTCCCTTCCCCAGATGCTGCCTGATCACTGGGTATCTCCTTCAGATGTCCACTTTCTGGATTCCGTTGTGACATTTGTTACTTGGTTAGTTTAAATGTTTTCAGCATTGGAGTCACTTTTACATCCTATCATTCTGGGATAGCAGAAACCACAGGGAGTCGAGGTAGTTTAAACAAAGGGAAATACTAACACAATCAATATTTCTATAGAAAGTGGTGGATACAGCCCAGTCCATCACAGGCAAAGTCCTCCCCACCATTGACCACACCTACAAGGAGCAGTATTGCAAGAAAGCAGCATCCATCGTCAGGAGCCCCACTATCCAGGTCATGCTAAGGAGTTGGTGCAGGAAGGAGTACTTCAGATTTTTGGATCATTGGGCTTTCTTCTAGAGAAAGTGGGTCTTGTACAGAAGGGACAGTTTACACCTGAACTAGAGGGGCTAACATCCTCGTAGGAAGGTTTACTAGTGCTGCATGGTGGGGGGGGGGGCGGGGAAGGGGAGGGTTTAAGCTAGAGATGCAGGTGAATGGGAAACAAAGCACCAGAACAGATAGTGGCGTGGTTGTGGAGAAAGATTTTGTAAAGCCTACATACCAGGTCAGGAATCAAAAGTTTGAGCATGGTGGGACTAATGTTCTGAGCTACATATATTTCAATGGAAGGAGTATTGTAGGAAAGGCAGATGAGCTTAGCGCATGGATCAGCACATGGAATTACAACATTGTAGCCATTTGTGAGACTTGGTTGCAGGAGGGGCAGGACTGGCAGCTCAAAGTTCCAGAGTTCTGTTTGTTTCAGATGTAATAAAGGGGGAGGGGTGGCATTACTAATCAGGGAAAATGTCAGGGCATTGCTCAGACAGGACTGACAGAAAAGCTTGTCTAGTGAGGCGTTACGGAGGAATAAGAAAGGTCTGACCACGTTAAAAGGAATATATTATAGACCATTCAACACTTTGTGGGATTTAGAGGAGCAAATTTGTAGAGAATGTTGCAAGAAACAAAGGTTGTGATAGTAGGTGATTTTAACTTTCCACATATTTTCTGGGACTCCCATACAATAAAATGGCTGGATGGGAAGCCATTGCTCTGGAGTGTTTGATGACTCTGGGCCTCTGTTTACTGGCATTCAGAAGAATGAGGGGCTGTCATTGAAACCTATCGAATGTTGCAAGCCTTGATAGAATATATTTGACAAGGATGTTTCCTGTGGTGGGGGAGTCTAATCCATCACAGAGGAGGTACAGGAGCCTGAAGACACACTCTCAACATTTTAGGAACAGCTTCTCCTCCACCATCAGATTTTTGAATGACCCATGAAGACTACCTCACTATTCTGCTCTCCTCTTTTCATGACTGTTCTTGTATTACTTTTGGTAACAACAGTTTTTTTCATGTATTTCGCTGTGCTGCTGTCATGATATCCTGATTACGATTCAGCTTGTCTTTCAATGTCCTATGAGATTTGATGGAATGCCATTGAATCTGAGTCAGGGGTGAAGGATAACTTCCAAATTGCATCACCATTTCACCATATGAAAATGTAACTTTCCACCATTACTTATGCACGCAATGCGTGTAAGGCCGAAGAGCAGAATTGGGCCATTTGGCAAATCAAGTCCTCTCTGCTATTCCACCATGGCTGATTTATTATCCCTCTTAACCCTTTCTCCTGCCTTCACCCCATAACCTTTGACACCCTAACTAGTCATGATCCTATCGACCTCCGCTTTAAATGCTCCCAATGATTTGGCCTTCACAGGTTTGGTTCCACAGATCCATCACTTTCTGGCTAAAGAAATTTCTCTTCACCTCTGTTCTAAAGAGATGTCCTTCTGTTCTGAGGCTGTGCTCTCTGGTCCAAGACTTCCCCACATTGAAACTTCTATTCTACCTAGGCCTTTCAATATTTGTCAGGTTTAATGAGATATTATAAGTTCCAGTGAGTATAGTCCCTGAGCCATCAAACCTTCCCCATACATTAACCCTTTCATTGCCAGGAGCATTCTTGTGAACCTTACTTAATTCATACTTAAAAAGCTATAATCAGGGAGTCACTTCATTGTTTGGTGGATCTTCTGTAACAATGGACTAAATAAAGCAAACGATGACCTCAGACCCAGAGAGGGAAATGGAAAATAAGTGGTCAGAAATCATGATGAAGCAGATTAATGAAAATTATGAAAGTTGTAATTTTTTTTAAAGAGAAACTCTAAGCAAGTGCAATGACAAAAAACCATGTAGTAAACCTTACAATTTTATGGGCATCTTTAACTACTGACTGTACAGCCAAGTGACAGGAATAGGTAACAGGAATAATGACAATAATACATGGCCCATGGTGTATTGGAGATGAACTTCCAGGAAAGTATAAACACTGATCAGAACTACTCCCTTCAATTCCCTCCTTTTTGCTGAGCCGTTAATTTTATGTGAGTTAATCTCTTTGAACTTTGTGCTTCTTAATCACTCTATCTTTGACTTCATATGCTGCTTGCATTGAATATAATAACCCAGTTACCTATTATACCACTTCTGTTAAAGTCAAAAGTTAAAGTAAATTTATTATTAAAGTATGTACACACTCAGTAACAATGTTTCCGGGATGAAAATTTGCTTCACCATGATCTGCACCATCGCCGTAATAATGGTGGTCAGCTATTAGAAACGGAACAATAGGGTGCAATTTTATTGATTATGTATAATTTCAAGCTTAAAGATTTTAGTTCCTTTCAAAACCATGTCAGAAATAAAGGTCAAATTGTATTTGTTCAAAATGCTGGTTTGATTTCAACATTTAAGAGAAGTTTGGATGTACATACATGGGGAAAGATATGCATGGCTATAGACCAGGTGCAGGTCATTGAGACTAGGCAGAATAAAAGTTTGACATTGACTAGATGGGCTGAAGGACCTGTTTCTCTGCAGTAATGCTCTATGACTAAGTAAGACATTTAATGATAAATTATTACATTTCTTGTTTCTTAGCAAAACACTTACAGTGAAGAACTAATTTGCAATTATGAACTCAACTTAGTGGGTTTCAGGTTTAGTCTGTTTACAATGTTGGATAGATTTGGACTTTGTCCTGAACTCTGCAATAAAATAAGCAGTTGACTTCTGCATATGTCAGAATTTGCTAGCACATTTTTACATTCTGCCAGTGCACTTTGTCTGCATTGAGTGGATTCCTGTGACCTGTGATGAACTGGACAGACAGACTGAAGTCTACTCTATTTACAGCAAGATCAAAATGGTCACGAACTGAGCCATCGACTCGACATAATACACATACTACAAATTTAAGTATCTCCCCTCCAACTATTTAGCTGAACCACATTTTAAACCTCAAACAAATCAGCTAACAGCCAAGTAGAAGCAATTATTTAAATGAAGCTGAACAATGAGATTCAGATTTGGAGTTGGGTTTATTGTCACTGATGTACTCAGTGGCTACTTTATTAGCTACCTGCTATGCCTAAGAAAGAAGCCACTGAGAATACATTCGTAGCCTTCTGCTCTTGTAGCCCATCCACTTCAAAGTTCCACATATTGTGTGTTCAGCGATACTAATCAGCACACTACTGTTGTAATACATGGTTAGCTGAGTACTGTCTCCTTCCTGTCAGCTTCAACCAATCTGGTTATTCTCCTCTGACCTTTCTCATTTAAAAAAAAAGTGTTTTCTCCCACAGAACTGGTGCTCTTGATTGGTTTTTTTTCACACCATTCTCTGTGAGCTCTAGAGACTGTTGTGCGTGAAAATCCCAGGAGATCAACAGTTTCACAGATACTCAAACCACCCTGTCTGGCACCAACAATCATTTCACAGTCAAAGTCACTTTGGTCACATTTCTTCCCCATTCTGATATTCATCTGAACAACAACTGAATCTCTTGACCATGTCTGCATGCTTTTATGCATTGAGTTGTTCACACATGACTGGCTGATTAGATACTTGCATTAATAAGCAACTGTACTTAATAAAGTGGCTTCTGAGTGTATGACACCATATACTACATAGAAACATAGAAATCCTACAGCGCAATACAGGCCCTTTGTCCCACAAAGTTGTGCTGAACATGTTGCTACCTTAGAAATTACTAGGGTTACCCATAGCCCTCTATTTTTCTAAGCTCCATGTACCTATCCAAAAGTCTCTTAAAAGACCTTGTCTTACCCCTGACATCTCCTCTGTAACTACTCCCAAGCACCTTAAACCTTAGTCCTGACGAAGGGTCTCGGCCTGAAACGTCGATTGCACCTCTTCCTAGAGATGCTGCTTGGCCTGCTGCGTTCACCAGCAACTTTGATGTATGTTGCTTGAATTTCCAGCATCTGCAGAATTCCTGTTGTTTACCTTAAACCTGTGCCCTCTTGTGGCAGCCATTTCAGCCCTGGGAAAAAGCCCCTGACTATCCACACGATCAGTGCCTCTCATCATCTTCTACGCCTCTATCAGGTCACCTCTCATCCTCCATCGCTCCAAGGAGAAAAGGCTGAGTTCACTCAACCTGTTTTCCTAAGGTATGCTCCCCAATCCAGGCAACATCCTTGTAAATCCCCTCTGCACCCTTTCTATGGTTTCCACATCCTTCCTGGAGTGAGGCGACCAGAACTGAGTACAGTACTCTGAGTGGGGTCTGACCAGGGTCCTATATAGCTGCAACATTACCTCTCAGCTCCTAAATTCAATTCCACGATTGATGAAGGCCAATACACTATACACCGCCTTAACCACAGAGTCAACCTGCACAGCTGCTTTGAGCGTCCTATGGACTCGAACCCCAAGATCCCTCTGATCCTCCAACCTTGAGATTCTACCTTGAGATTCATTTTCTTGCAGGCATTTACAGAGAAATAAATGTATATGATACAATTCATGAAAAAAAACCAAAATAAGACAAACTGTGCAAATAAAATAAATGATACTGAGAATGTGAGTTGTAGAGTCCTTGAAAGTGAGTCTGCAGGTTGTGGAATCAGTTCAGTGTTGAGCTGAGTGAAGTTATCTACGATGATTTAGGAGCCTGGTGATCATATGGTTAATAACCTTTCCTTAACCTGAAGGTGTGGGACCTAAGGCTCCTTTACCATTTGCCTGATGATAGCAGCAAGAAGAGAGCATAGTCTGGATAGTGAGTCTCCTTGATGATGAATACTACTTTCTTGTGGCAATGCTCCTTGTACCACTTTCTTTAGACTTTCCCATTTTTGGATATTGGTTTTCCCTACGGGCCATGATGCAACTAGTTGGGATACTCTCCACCGTGCATTGTAGAGGTCGTACAGTGGGGGGTGAGGTGAACCTATTCTCAAACATAGCTAAACCTTTCAGACAACAAAAAATTGTTGCAACTTATCAATGAGCATGCTTTTGAGATAAGAGTTGATGGAGAGAGAACATTCTAAACTAGATGATTTTCATCAGTGTCGCTTTTATGAAGCGTGTAACTTGGGTAACACTGTTTTGAAAATGCAATGTGTATGGGGCAGCACAGTTGCATAGCAGTTAGTACAATTGTTCTTACGGTACCATTGATCAGAGATCGGGTTTGATTCCTGCTGCTCCCTGTAAGGAGTTTGTATATACATGCCGTGGCCGTGTGGGTTTCCTGCTGATGGTATCCCGTATTCCAAAAGTGTTTGACTTGGTGAGTTGTGGGAATGCTATGTTGGTGCTGGAAGTGTGGCGACACTTGCAGTCTGCCAGCAGCACAATACTTGGACAGTGTTGAAATTAGATGCAAAGTAAGTGTCTTATCAAAGTACATATATGTCACCATATGCTACCCTGAGATTCATTTTCTTGCAGACGTAATTAAAAAATATAAACAAAAATAATAAGTAAGCAATAAGTATCAAGAGCATGAAATGAAGAGTCCTGGAAAGTGAGTCAATGATGGGGCAACTGAAGTTGAGGGAAATTATCCCTTTTGGTTCAAGTGCTTGATGGTTGAGGGATAGTAGCTGTTCCTGAGCCTGGTGGCATATGTCCTGAGGCCCCTGGACCTCCTTCCTGATGGCAGCAGTGAGAAGAGAGCATGTCCTGTATGGTGATGGGTCCCTGATGATGGATTCTGATTTCCCGTGACAACGCTTTATGTAGAAGTGCTCAGTGGCGAGGAGGGCTTTGCTCATGACGAATTGGGCTATATCACTACCTTGCATATGATTTTCTGTTCAAGAGCATTGGTGTTTCTATACCAGCCTGTGATGCAGTCAGTCAATATACTCCACTACACATCTATAGAAGTATATTGATGGGCTTCACTGTATGCTTAGATGTTTTGGTGTACATTTTACAAATAAAGCTAAGCTTTAATCATTTATGTGATATTACTATTGTTGTTAGTATAATGCACATTTTAAATAGAATTTGAGGAAAAATCCATTTGCCAGGAAAAATAAAGCAGATATATAAAAGTCCATGCAAGTTATCACTTTGGCAAAGTAAAAAATCTAAAAAACTACACTCCCTTCAGCCAGAATGAAGACACCATGATGTAACTCTAGGACCTTATTCTCTTGAAAGTACAGCCTCAGTCACCTCCTTGTCTGAATTCCTGAATAAAAATAACACAAGTTTGTATTTCATCCCCATCCCATCCAAAATATTCACAACAGCTTTAACCAACTTCTGCTGCATTTCTGCTCATGACTATCTGCTGACAATTACAAAATGAAGTCTCCATATAACTGCTCACTGCATAAAATTAGTGACAGCTCTTCAAATTGAAAAGTTGGTTTTAAAAAGAAAGCAGCCCCATCATCAAGGACATCCATCATCTATGCCATGCTGTCTTCTCAGGCAGGAGGGACAGGAGCCTTAGGTCCCATACTACCAGGTTGAGGACCATTATTATCCTTCAACCATCAGGCTCCCGAACTCATACCAGACGATGGTGCAACTAGTTAGAATGCTTTCTACAGCACATCTGTAGAAATTTGTGAGAGTCCTTGGTGACATACCAAAACTCCTCAAGCTCTTAACGAAATATAGCTGCTATCATGTCTTCTTTGTAACTGCTTCAATATGTTGGGCCCGGGATAGATTTTCAGAGATGTTGATACCCAGGTACTTGATACTGCTCACCTTTTTCCACTGGTGATCTCTTGCGGAGGGCTGGTGTGCGTGTTCTTTTGACTTCCCTTTCTTGAAGTTCATAATTAATTCCTTGATCCTTGTCAGTTTTTTTTGTGTGTAATTTTTCATTGATTCTATTGTATTTCATTGTTCTACTGTGCCTGCAAGAAAATGAATCTCAGGGTAGTAGATGGTGATATAAACATCTTTGATAATACATTTACTTTGAGCTTGGAAACTGGTTTCATTGTGCAAATGGGAAAAATATAATTTAAAATTGTTTCATTCACAAAGAGTCAGAAACCAATTAAAACTTGTTTTTAGAAATAATGTGTAGATCCGAAGTTGTATGTTTGAGAGTGAATAAAATTTAATTTGGCTTCCTCATCATTTTATCTTATTTATCCTTTACTCAGCTGTCCAGTTCAATTCATTATAGAAACATAGAAATCTACAGCACGTTACAGACCCTTTGGTCCACAGTCTTCTATCTGTAGCACATTCAGACTGCATATACCTGTCCAAAGTCTTTTTATCATTTCAGCTGTTTACATATTTTATAGCCAAGCTATCTAACAAGTGCAATTACTGATTGTGCAAAATTTCACTGAATATGATACAACTGCGTATCCATTTCGGTTACTGTAGTACTTGACATGCACCAGTGCAGATTATGATTGAAAATCAACTACAACATAATGTGGCTTTAGTCTGGATACTAATGATATGGCAAGGATTTGAATTCCTTGGCAGGTGCACGGGGGATAGTGATAACAGTGAGACTCCAACCGTTTCACTGATTTCCAAGCTGTTATAAGACCAAGTTCAAAAGCGCATGTATTATCAGTATAGTCTAAACGTTTAGGAGATAATGTGATGGCTATAGCCTGGTGCCTATTCTAATCAGAAAGACTAAATGAAAAACTGTTAATTTATCACTGAACTTGTGGCTATTAGGCCATAGTCATCACATTAAAGTGTATGTCAACCCCTGCAGTATCATGCTGTGAGAACTAATCAGCAAAAGGCTATTTAGGGAGACCATATGTTGCAATGTGACTTTACTTCAAACACATCGTTTTACAGTTCATATTCTTTTTATGTAATGTTTTGATTCCTGGCCAAGCCTCAAGTATTTGACGGTCAAACGACCACATGCTCTTGTAAAACATTTTTAGGATTAAACTAGACAACTGGGTGACCTGTTGGGGCACCTTTTGAGAGAAAGGTAGAGAAATGTGATGTGCTTTGGAAATTAAAGAAGAAGAACTCAGTGTATTAAAGAAGAAAGACGGGTAGCAAGACAGATATTGCTCCTCCTCGTTTAACGAAGGACACTTTTTATGACAACGTCTCTCACAATAATTACTCTGTGCCGCATATTCTTGAGTTGATCTTTCCTTTTCTCCTCTGTGTCTTCCTCTCTCCTCCTTCTCTGCCTGTTTTTGTCATTCTGGAGACATGCAGCCCTTTGATCCCTCATCTTTTCATCTCTTCTACCATTTGTTTTTTCCCTCTGATCCTGGAGCCGTGCGGCCCTGGCCTGATCGGATTCTTGTTCTCTCCTCTGTCTGTGGCTATTGTTGTCATTTTGGAGACGTGAGTGCCCGTCCTCCTCTGTCTTGTCTTTCACCTTTTTTGTCCTGACTCTTTGATCCTGGAGTCGTGCGGCCCTGGCCTCATCCGATTGTTGTTCTCTCGCTTTCCTTGCCGCTTCCCGGCGACGTTTGCATAATCTCTTGACCATAATGTCCCCCTTCTCTTTCCACGTGACATAGTTAGGCTATCCATATATTTTTACCCTAATGCTTGATAGAAGATAGGAAGCAGTAAGACCAAAGCGTCCAAGATGCTGTTGTTTCTTGATGATGTGGTTGGTGCTCTCCTAAATGGACCTGATAGCCCTGCCCTTTTGCTGCGGTTGGTGTGGCTGCTGTGAGCATCATGAGGCGCTGCTGAGGCTGGCCGCGCGCATGCGTCGAGCTCTGGCGTCCCGATTTCCATGATGGACGATCGGGTCTTGGGTGAAAGGCAGCCTGTTGATTTTTGGCGAATGAGCAATTTTATACGAATATATAACCCTGAACTTAACCTGCATTCTGTAAGTTAGTGCATTTTAATTAAATTTAGCCAAAAAAAAAGTGCCGCAGTAATGCACCGTTTGCTCTAATTGAAGGTCACAAACAGACGGACAAAGCATGAGAATTTTAGTAGTATATAGATACAGTCAAGCTCCAATAATCTTGGGACTTCAGTGTTGGACAAGCATATCTTCTAAACTGTTGGGTGCCAGTCCAGTTAATACTTCTGTTAGAGTGGCAGTGTAGTGTAGCGGTTAGCACAACTGCTTTACAGCGTGAGCTGTGAGGTCAGTGTTCAGTTCTTGCAGCTGTCTATAAGGATATTCTCCTATGACCACATGGATTTCCTTCACGTGTTCTACTCCCCCTCCCCCCACCACATTCCAAAGATGTACGAGTAAGGGTTAGTGAGTGAAATGGGCCTGTTATGTTGGCATTGGAAGTGTGCCGACACTTGTGGGCTGCCACCAGCGCAATCCTTGCTGATTTGATTTGACATCAACGATGCATTTCACTGTGTGTTTCGATGTATATGTGGCAAATAAAGCCAATCTGTTAAGATCTCTTACCCCAACATGCTTGCATTTCACTATTTAATATGTTGCATAATAGTAATGATGAATTTTCCAGGTGAGTTTAAGAGGAACAGAAAATGTACAGGCTGTTAGGTACCATCTCTCAACACAACTGTACTTGTGTCCAAATGGCAATCCCAGTACCTCCTGCTCACCAGACCCCTGGATCTGGCCACACTCTGGCGGAGGTCATTGATGATAGATTCTACATTTTTGCGAGAGCACTCCATGTAGATGTGCTCAGTAGTGGTGAAGGTTTAACCCATGATGTATGGGGCTGTTTCCACTACTTTTTGTAGACTTTTCCATTCAAGGGCATTGTTGTTTCCATACAGGCCATGATGCAACCAGTCACTATACTCTCCACCACACATCTATAAGAGTTTGTCAAAGCCTTTGGTGGTATGTAAACTGCAGTCAGGATCATGAGGAGAACTCTCCTGGGAATGATAAAGGTAGGCACTTAA
This sequence comes from Mobula hypostoma, assembly GCF_963921235.1. NCBI lineage: Eukaryota > Metazoa > Chordata > Chondrichthyes > Myliobatiformes > Myliobatidae > Mobula > Mobula hypostoma. The sequence goes on along the minus strand of NC_086105.1, from coordinate 77,299,124 downwards.
TCATTTGGTGTCCCAGGTTGGGGGAACGAGAGTGTGACAAGACCATGATGTCTGAGCACCATGAGGAATTTATCTTGAAACACAGAATCCTACTTCTGCCCTCTTCAAATCATCAGATGTGTCAAGAAGCCCTCTGGTCTTACCAGTGTATCCTGCTGGTCTTACGAATGTATCCTGCATGGTAAGAGTGAGCCACGTCTCTGTGAAACGCAGAACACAACGATTCCTCATTCCCCTCCGATACAGCAATCTTGCCCTTAGATCTTCAGTTTTGTTCTCCAGTGACCACGAGACTGATACTGGGTAGAGGAAGTTTTACACCCCGCTGTTTTACTCCATCTTGGAGTCCTCCCCTCTTCCAGCTAGGCGATATACCTTTGTCCACTTAAAAGTGACATACTTGTATTCATGAAAGTTAAGTCTACTGATTCCTTCAGATGATTGTGAAATTGCTTGGTTGTTAAGAAAGTTTGAAAGTACATTGCTTAATGGGAAATGATCGGCTGCAGATCGCAGTGAGAGTAGTTGAAAAGAAGTGTATTGAGAAGTTTTGTAAGCTGCCAGCAAAATGTTGCTGTGTTTCACCAGCCCCATCAGAAGTTTTATTTTACCTTTGTACATATGTCACCATTTACTACCTTGAGATTCATTTTCTGGCAGGCATTCATAGGAACATAAAGAAATACAATAGAATTTATGAAAAATCTAAATATAAATAAAGATATCACTTGTGGACCCCATACCCTATCAATTAAAGTGGGAAAAGGCTGTACCACTGCATCATCCTGTCTGAAACAGAAACAAATTGAGTTTGTCCCACTAATACTCAGAGTCAAAATTGAAGTAAATTTATTATCAAAGTACGGATCTGTCACCGTATACTAACCTGAGATTAATTTTCTTGCAGGCATTTGCAGTAGAACAATAAAATACAGTAGAATCAACAAAAAACTACACATACAAAAATTGACAAACAACCAATGTGCAAAAGAAGATAAAGTCAAGTTCAAGTTTAATTATTGTTCAACCATACACATGAATAAACAAACAGAACAATTTTCCTCTGTGATCAAGGTGCAAAACACAGTACCAGTGGTCATACACTGCACACAACACATGTAGTATATATATTTGCAATAGCAGAAAAACATAAATTGCAAAGAAAACATAAAAAAAAAATCTAGCCCAAGTCCCTGAATGTTGTGGCTTGTAGATTGATGATGCATGGATGTTGTCCTGGAGCCCACAACAGTTCATTAGTTTGTGCAAGTACAGTGGCAGATGAGCACAATCCAGTCTGTTTTCCATTGAGCGAACACTGACGGGAGAGACCAACCCCCAACAGAGCCCAGGAACCAACAGTACAGAGCCAGCTCCCTTTCCTGGTGGCTGAAACAGGTGACCAGGAGGCATGAGAGATGGTCTGCATGATAATTGAGGCTTTGCACCTTTCCCACTGCTGGTCTTGTCAATGGACCAGTGATTCAGACTCACAGTATTCTATGTTAACAATGGCCAACTGAGTCAGGCAAAAAGATCCAAATTTTATTTGAACTCTGTCATTTATCTGTGATGTGAGCAGCAGCAGTAGTATTTGTCATCCTGCTATTTCTGGGAATAGTTTACAAAATGCCCCACAGAAGAAGTTCTCAAATGGCAGGGCCAGGCAACTGTGGCTGACCAGGGAAGTTAAACATAGAAATCTACATCACATTACAGGTCCTTCAGCCCACAATGTTGTGCCAACCATGTAACCTACTCTAGAAACCATCTAGAATTGCCCTACTGCATAGCCCTCTATTTTACTAAGCTCCACGTACCTATCTGAGAGTCTCTTAAAAGATCCTATTATATCCGCCTCTACCACCATTGCTGGTTGTGCATTCCACGCACCCACCACTCTCTGTGTGGAAAAACTTACCCCTGACACCTCCCTTGTACCTGCTTCTAAGCACCTTAAAACTACACCCCTTGTGTTGGCCAATTCAGCCCTGGAAAAATGCCTCTAGCTATCTACATGATCAATGCCTCTCATCATCTTGTACACCTTTATAAGGTCACCTCTCATCCTCTGTTGCCCCAAGGAGAAAATGCCAAGTTCACTCAACCTGTTTTCATAAGGCATGCTCTCCAATCCAGACAATATCCTTGTAAACCTCCTCTACAGCATCCACATCCTTCCAGAGGTGACCAGAACTGAGCACAGTACTCCAAGTGGGGTCTAACTGAGGTCTTGTATAGCTGTACCATGACATCACAGCTCTTTAACTCAATCCCACAGTTGATGAAGGCCAACACACCATACGCCTGCTTAATAACACTGTAAACCTGCGCAGCAGCTTTGAGTGTCCCATGGACACGGAACCCAAGATCTCTCTGATCTTCCACACTGCCAAGAGTCTTACCATTAATATTATATTCTGTTTTACATTTGACATATTGAAATGAACCACTTCACACTTATCTGGGTTGAACTCCAACTGCCACTTCTCAGCCCAGTTTTGCATCTTATCAATGTTGTGCTGTAACCTCTAACAACACTCCAGACTATTCCCAACACCCCCAACTTGCGTGTCATCCGCAAACTTAATAACTCACCCTTCTACTTCCTCATCCAGCTCATTAATAGAAATCACAAAGAGGAGGGGTCCCAAAACAGATCCCTATGGAACACCACTAGTCACAGTCCTCCATGCAGAATACAAACCATCCACAACCACCCTTTGCAAGCCAATTTTGGATCCACAAAGCAAGGTCTTCTTGGATCCCATGCCTCCTTACTTTCTGAATGAGCTTCGCATAGGGAACCTCATCAAATACCTTACTGAAATCCATATACTCTACATATTCCTTCGCAACCACCCTTCATCAATGTATTTTGTTACATCCTCAAAGAATTTAATCAGATTTGTAGGGCATGACCTGCCCTTGACAAAGCCATGCTGACTATTCTTAATCAAATTATCTCTCCAAATGCTCATAAATTCTGCCTCTCAGAATCCTCTCCAACAGCTTGCCCACTACTGAAGTAAGACTCACTGGTCTATAATTTCCTGGGTTATCTCTACTCTGGAACAACGTTTGCAAACTTCCAATCCTCTGGTACTTCTCCTATCTCTATTGATGATGCAAAGATCATTGTCAGAGTTTCAGCAATCTCCTCCCTTGCTTCCAACAGTAGCCTGGGGTATATCTCTTCCTGTCCCAGCGACTTATCTAACTTATTACCTTTAAAAAGTTCCAGCACATCTTCTTTCTTAATGTCTATATACTTGAGCGTTTCAGTCCACTGTAAGTCATCCCCACAATTGCCAAGGTCCTTTTCACTGCTGAGTACTGAAACATAGTATACATTAAGTACCTCCACAACCTCCTCCAGCTCCATGCACGTTTCCACTATCGCTCCTGATTGTTCCTTTTCTCACACGGCTTGTCCTCTTGCTCTTCATATACTTGTAGAATGCCTTGGAGTTTTCCTTAATCCTGCTCGCCAAGTCCTTCTCAAGGTCTTCTCATTCTTGAGCTACTTCCTGGCACCTTTGTAACTTTGTAGAGCTCTGACAGTACCTAGTTTCTTGAACCTTTCATAAGTTTTTATTTTCTTCTTAACTAGATTTTCTACATTCTTTGTACACCCTGGTTCTTTTATCCTACCATCTTTTTCCTGCCTCAATGGAACATACCTATACAGAACACCATGCAAATGTTCCCTGAACATACCTATGCTAACCTTGACCATCCCATCATTAATCTCCAAGTACCTCAAACCCTCATCCTTGACAACAGACTCCAACAACTTCCCCACAACTGAAGTCAGGAAGACAAAAGGGAGGAAATTGTAGGCCAATTGGCCTAACCTCAGTGATTGGGAAAGTGTTGGAGTCCATTATTGAGGATTAGCGGTACTTGGAGACTAATGATTTAAGTCAAAGTCAGCATGGTTTCTGTAAAGGGAGATCTTGCCAGACAAATCTGTTAGAATTCTTTGAGGAAGTAACAAGCAGGATGGACAAAGGAGAGGCAGTGGATGTCATTTAATTAGTTTTCAGAAGACATTTGATAACATGCCTCACGTGAGGCTGCTTAACAAGATAAAATCCTATGGCGTTACAGGAAAGATTCTGGCATGGATAGAGGATTAGCTGACAGGCAGGAGGCAGCGAGTGGGAATAAAGGAGGCCTTTTCTGGTTGGTTTTTAGTGACTAGTACCCTGACCTGGAGTTACACACTGACTGCGGTTCTTTGCTAGAATGGGACTCGCTCTCGGGGTTTTACAACCGGCCGTTGTTGTTCGTCACGCCAAGCGTCTGGCCAGATTTGGAAACCTAGGATCTTGGGGCTCTGGAGACAGATGGATCGAGGGTTGGAGTCATGACAGGAGACACGTGTGTCATCAGGGGAGTCGGAATATCTGTGGTTGTGCGCCCAAGAAAAAGCGATGTGATGGACTTTTAATATCATAAACCAGCGAGTTGTTTGTTATGTCTTCTCGCTCACTGGGAAAACGGAGACACCTCCTTCTCCCTTACTAGGGAGAGAGAGACCTGTGGTATGTCGAATACTGGGTGAAACGCAAAGTCTTCGGTGTAACTGCAAGTCTGTGCCTTTGCTGTTGCCTTGCTCACGTTTGAGTGCTCAGTGGAGGGTCCCGAAGCTTTTTTTGCCGGTGGGGGAGGGGGGATTGTTGCTTGCTGCTGCAGGAGTGGGGGAGCTGGGGGGGGGGACTTTGAGGTTCTAATATTTAACTGTTGTTCATTCTTTGGGGTACTCCTCTGTTTTCATGGATGGCTGCGAAGAAAAAGCATTTCAGGATGTATACATTTCTCTGACACTAAATTGTACCTTTCAACCTTTGAACTAGTGATGTTCCTCAGCGATCAGTATTGGGACTGCTACTTTTCACATTGTTTGTCAATGATTTAGACAATGGAATTGATGGCTTTGTGATTGATAGTGTTATAATTGATGGCTAGCAGCTACGCACAGTGCACATGTCATTCAATTGTACTTAATTTTAACTATTTATGAATCATTGAAGTCCTCGATCTATCACTCTGAAGAGAAAATGACGATCACAGCACTGGAAGAATCAGTGCACTTATTTTGTCGATGCCTAAAAATTAATTGTAATAATCACTCCATATTGTACTCATTAGCTAGGAAACAAAACAATGGTGAGATATGATGAATAATACGTCCCTTTCTCCAAACAAGATTTTGAACATACTAGTACAACGGCCTCTTTATTAGTTGCACATGTACACTTCATTAATGCAAATCTAATTAGCCAATCATGTGGTGGCAATTCAATACATAAGAGCATTCAGACATGGTCAAGGGGTTCAATTATTGTTCAGACCAAATATCAGAATGGGGTAGAAATGTGATCTAAGTGACTTTGACTGTGGAGTGATTGTTGGTGCTAAACAGGATGGTTTGCGCCTCCTGGGATTTTCCTCTAGAGTTGTGAGAAACAAAAAACATCCAGTGAGCAGCAGTTCTGTGGGTGCAAACACTTTGTTAATGACAGAGGTCAGAGCAACTGGTTCAAGCTGACAGTAACTCAACTAACCACACATTACAACAGTGGTGTGCAGAAAATCATCTCTCAATGCACAACTGCTCGAACCTTGAAGTGAATGGGCTACAACAGCAGAAGATCACACTGGCTCCACACCTGTACCTAATAAAGTGGCTGAGTGTGCTGTATTGTACCTCTGATTAGAAGGATGAAAGGTATGAGTGCTGTGGTGAGTTATTTCATTAACCTTTGAGAAATGCATTAGGTGTGCTACCTCCATTTCAAATGTTCATAATAAGGTGCTTGTATTTAAATTTGTAGCAACCCCTGGACACCGCTATCCTAAAGCCCAGATTGTCGTAAGTGGGAAGTGGAGTGAGCAGGCAGCTGCAGGTGATGCTGGTTGCTTTGTTGTATGTTGGTGTGCCTGTTTGAGCCCCAATGGCAGATTGCTGTAGTGCTTTGGCATGCTGTCACTGGCTAACCTGTGGTCCTGCAGTTTAGTTGTCTTTTTAAAAAAAAAGTTGCTGGTGTTTATGCAATTAGAGCTTTGCAGTTGCTTTGTCTTTGTCTTTCTGTGCTTGTTTGGATACCAGAACAGATATTCAGAAATTTAGTTTGTATATTTTTCTTTCCTATTGCTGCCAAGTGAACATTAACTGTTGCCCTGTGACTGTCATAATTATGTGCTATAAATATGTGTCATAAATAAGTGTTAATCTGTCAATATTGCATGTTGTGAACTGGTGTGCTTGTGTCTTTATTTTGAGCCTAACATGTTGGGTTTGGAAGTACTGTTGCAATTTTCCAAACACATCACACCGATGCAATTAAACCACCTTCTGGTTGTAGGTCAGAGAAGTTTCACTTTGATATACAAGTTATGTAGAGGCTTAGCCTTATCATAGTACACGAAAGTACATAAGCAGGCCTTTTGGCCAATCTATTCGGTGCTAATTCGTTACTCTGCTGAATTCCATTGCCCCACACCTGTAGAATCATAGAGCACTACAGTGCAGAAGCAGGCATTTTGGCCCATTACTGTAGGTCATATAAAAGCAGAGACTATTCGACCTTCTATTGAAACTTCTAGTTGCACATGATTCAGGATAAAACTTAGAGAAGCTATTTTTCATCTCAGCATGTTATGTTACAATGGGAAGGAGTTGCTATTTCTAGACATCACGATACTTGGAGTGTGTCTCTGAGGTGCTGTAAAGTAGCCAATTTTTCACAATTATAAATACAGTGGTGTCCAATAATGATGCTGCTCTGTATTTCCAGCATCAGCAGAATCTCTCGTCTTAATGATGTTCAAAGGCTTTTACCGTGCCTCCACTTTTATAATTGCACAGCTTGTCATAGCAGGTTTGCTTCCCCAGGGCAGGTACCAATTCTGATCATTATAAAAGTGTTGTTGCTTCATGGTTGTCATTAAGCACCTCAGGCTATAGTGTGCCATCTCAATGGATGAGTAGTAATGCACAATTGGCTGCTATTTAGTGGCTCACTTTTGCAAATGTTTATAGCACACATTGGGCTACTTTGAAGATTCACCTATGCTTAATTTTTCACAACTTGCTTGCGATTATAGCAATCTAAAAGTGAATTTAATGCAAAATCTGAGTAAAGAATGATCAGTGATAAGGTTTATTCACCATACATGTACATCGCCATGTATTAGGAATTTGCTGAGGTGTGTAGGTCAGTGCAACTCCTGCAACTAAAAAAAAATCAATGATTATAAGCTTGGAGAATTAAATAAAAAATAAACTTGGAGGTTGAAGTACAGATACAATAAATATGCATAAATACCACAGGCTCGGCCAGCATGTGTTCATTGAGGGGAAGACAACTTCTGGCCCTGCCAAACTGAGAAATCTCGTTTGGGTGGCTGCTGTGTAATGTGTTGCCCGGTTACAAATCCGCACCGCAAAATATCAGACAGTACACCATATGCAATTAAATGATTGAACTTTATAAATCTTAATCTGAATATATGGTTAGTAAAGAAAATAAAAGGGGAAAAGGGCCCAGTTTAAGGAAAATTCAAAAGTGCACGTTAGAGCTCACTGATATGGCCATTCATCAACCATCGACCTCTTCCGAGCATTGCTGACCTTCGGACCCTCGCTCCCTCGCTCCCAGTCCACTCTGTATGGTGGTGTACCAGCTCTCTTCACCAGTGCCTCCCTTCTTCTCTTGCTGACAAAGACTACGAAGATCTCTCTTCCAGACCCACAAGAAAGAACAACATCCCTCTCATTGGATAGCACACATTCCAAGGCCCTATTTTCTCTTGTCATAACCCAAACATTGCTGCTACAGAGAAACGATTACATTAGCAGTGATACTTTACAGCGTGTTACACAATGTAAACAACATGATAAACAGTGGTTTAGTGTGTCTAAGGTGCAGTAATGGGGGTGATCGATAGAGGGGGTTGGGGAGGGCTAACTCAGATTAACTAACTGGGGGAAAAAGTTTTAAAATGGTGTGAAGTTTTTTTTTGTTTTAATAGCCTGATAGCACTTGCCAGAAAGGAGCTTTTGGAAAAGGCAGTTTGCTGTGTGGGCAATGATTTGTCTATGTCTGAGCCAGGGCCTCGACAGAGACTGCAGTTTAGTGCTATCTTGACTGGCACGTTATTTAAAGGTGAGATGCCTATGTCTAATGGTCTTGTATGTCAGTGTACTAAATCTGATTCTGATTCAATATTGTGAAATGTTGACTCTGTCGACTCTGCATTTCCCTCGGCAGTTGCTGCCTGAAGTGCTAAGTTTCTTCAGCATTCTGCTTTTAGCATCTTCCAAACTTGGGCAGCACAGTAGCGGAATGGTCAGTGTTATGCTATTTGAACGCCAGTGACCTGGGTTCAATTCTCACTGCTGTGGGTAAAGAGTTTGTATGTTCTCCCCATGACCCTGTTGGTTTCCTCCCACTTTCCAAAGAGGTACAGATTGGTTACAATGGGTATCATTGGCTCTTCACTCAACCCTGAAACATCCGGACAGTAAAGGTGTAAAGGTGTTTACATCAGGATGCCCTTTATCGACTAAAGCTCAGCATTCAATACCGTCATTCCTTCAAAACTAATCAATAAGCTTTAAGACCTTGACCTCAATAACTCCTTGTGCAAATGGATCCTCGATTTCCTCACTTGCAGACACCGGTCAGTTTGGATTGGCAACACCAGCCTCCTCCACAATCTCCATCAGGACAGGTACACCACAAGGCTCTGTGCTTAATTCCCTACTGTACTCGCTTTACAATTATGACTGTGTGGCATAGCACAACTCCAATGCCATATTTAAGTTTGCTGATGACACCACTGTCGTAGGCTGAATCAGCATATAGGAGGGAGATTGAAAATCTGGCTGAGTGGTGCTGCAACAACAACCTCTCACCCAATGTCAGCAAGACCAAGGAGATGATTATAGACTTCAGGGGGAGGAAACTGGAGATCTATGAGTCAATCCTCATTAGGAGATCAATGGTGGAGAGGGTCAGCAGCTTTAAATTCCTTGGTGTTATCATTTCAGAGGACCTGTCTTGGGACCACCATATAAGTGCAATTGTAAAGAATGTACAGAAGTGCTTTACATCTAAAACTTTGACAAACTTGTGTAGGTATGTAATGGAGAGTATACTGACTGACTGCATCTCAGCCTGGTATTGAAACACCAGTGCCTTTGAATGGAAAAGCTTACAAAAGGTAGTGGATACTGCCCAATCCATCACGGTTAAAGCCTTCTCCACCACTGAGCACATCTACACAGTGTTGTCACAGGATAGCAGCATCCATCTTCAGGGTCTGCCAGCATCTAGGCCAAGCTGTCTTCTGGCTGCTGCCACCAGAATGAAAGTACAGAAGGCTCAAGATTCACCACCAGGTTCAGAAACAGTTATTACCCCTCCAGGCTCTTGAAATGGAGAAGATAACTTCACTCAACTTCACTGGCCCCATCACTGAACTGTTCCCACAACCTGTGGACTCACTTTCAAGAACTCTTGTGTTCTCGATATTTATTGCTTGTTTATTTATTATTATTAATATTTTTTCTTTCATTTTGTATTTGCTCAGTTTGTTGGTTTTTTTTGCACGCTAGGTGTCCACCCCTGTTAGTGTGATCTTTTTGAGTCTGTCTGGAAGAAAATGAATCTCAGGGTTGTATACGGTAACATATATGTACTTTGATAATAAATTTACTTTGGGCAGTGCGGGCTTATTGGGCAGGAATGGTTATTGTGCTGCATCTCTAAATAAGTAAAAAAAAAATAAGAGCGAAAATAGCAACAACACACACAAAATGCTGGTGCGCAGCAGGCCAGGCAGCATCTATAGGAAGAAGTACAGTCAATGTTTCGGGTCGAGACCCTTCGTCAGGACTAACGGAAAAAAGAGATAGTAAGAGATTTGAAAGTGGGAGGGGGAGGGGGAGACCTGAAAAAATAGGAGAAGACAGGAGGGGCAGGGATGAAGCCAAGAGCTGAGAAGTTGATTGGCAAAAGGGATACAAGGCTGGAGAAGGGGAATATCATGGGGGACAGAAGGCTTTGGAAGAAAGAAAGGGGGAAGGGAGCACCAGAGGAAGATGGAGAACAGGCAAGGAGTTATTGTGAGAGGGAAAGAGAGAAAATAAATAAGTAGATTAGGGATGGAGTGAGAAGGGGAGGAGAGGTGTTCACGGAAGTTAGAGAAATCAATGTTCATGTCATCAGGTTGGTGGCTACCCACACGGAATACAGGTTGTTGTTGTTCCTCCAACCTGAGTGTGGCTTCATCTCGACAGTAGAGGAGGCCATGGATTGACATATCGGAATGGAAATGGGACGTGGAATTAAAATGTGTGGCCACTGGGAGATCCTGCTTTCTCTGGCGGACAGAGTGTAAGTGTTCAGTGAAATGGTCTCCCAGTCTGCATCGGATCTCACCAATATATAGAAGGCCACACCGGAAGCAGTAGACGCAGTATATCACCCAGCCGACTCACAGGTGAAGTGTCGCCTCACCTGGAAGGACTGTCTGGGGCTCTGAATGGTGATAAGGGAGGAAGTGTAAGGGCATGTGTTGTACTTGTTCCGCTTACAAGGATAAGTGCCAGGAGGGAGATTGGTGGGGAGGGATGGGGGGGACGAATGGACAAGGGAGTCGTGTAGGGAGCGATCCCTGCGGAAAGCAGAAAGGGGGAGGAGGGAAAGATGTGCTTGGTGGTGGGATCCCGTTGGAGATAGCGGAAGTTACGGAGAATAATGCCTGGCTGGCCTGCTGCGTTCCACCAGCATTTTGTGTGTGTTGCTTGAATTTCCAGCATCTGCAGATTTTCTCATGTTTGTGAAAATAGCAGGATTGTTTCATGAATTTATTCTTAACTGTAAAATAAAGTATGCTGTCACAAGAATTAAGAATGTGAGATAGAAGTAGATGGTCCCTTGAACCTGTCTTAATACTTTATAAGATGGCTGATCATGCCCTTAATTTATTAATTTTGCATTTTGTAACTTACAATACATTTTTATGTATTGCACTGTACAGCTGCCACAAAACAAAAAATTTCGCAACTTGATTAGTCAAGCTGTAAGGGGCTTCTTTGTTATGTTAACTGCTGAGAAAGTGCTTCTCTCTCGCAGCTTGTTTGGGTTATATTACTGATAAGAGCATTGTATTCATTTGCTAACCAACTGGGATAGATGTTATTCTTTCTTGTGTGTCTGTAAGCTATTGTTTCACGGGCTTTGGGGCAGAAGGCGATGGGGACAGAGAGAGGAGACGTGATGCTGTAAGCTGGGTGGCAGGACGGAACCCGAGCGGGAGTCCGAGGCCCAGGGTCTTCAGCGAGGAGAGGAGATGAGGACAGACTCGTGTGGAGCGTCTGGTCGACCACTGTGGTTGGTCCCAGGCGGCGGGTTGAGGAGGTCGGAGGGGATTGAATGGTTGAAAGAAGACTCCGTTAATTGAGCTCCAACTGTTGCACACGAAGTGGTTGAACTTTGATAAGTTTGGCGCCTTTTACTTTCCTTTTATTCGTTAGTCTTGCAAGACCATGGATCTGCGCCTGGAAAGTCTTCACTCTCCAGGGCGCAGGCCTGGGCAAGGTTGTGTGGAAGACTGGCAGTTGCCCATGCTGCAAGTCTCCCCTCTCCACGACACCGATGTTGTCCAAGGGAAGGGCATTAGGACCCATACAGCTCGTTGCAGAGCACTGTGTGATTAAGTGCCTTGCTCAAGGACACAACACGCTGCATCGGCTGGGGCTCGAACTCACGACCTTCATATCGCTAGTCAAACACCTTAACCACTTGGCCACGTGTCCTTTTATATTTTATCTCTATTAATTACATAGTTCCAGTAAGATCTATAAAGTATAATCATTTAATCGTATATGGTGTATTGTCTGTTATTTGACGGGGTGGGGTACATCACACAGCATCCACACAAACTTGATTACCCAGTTTGGAGGGATCGAGGGCTGCTCCCCCCAGACGAAAGTGAGCTGAGCGAGCCTGAGGCTTACCGGGGGGCTACAAAGCCATCAAAGATTCTTGGGAGAAGGCAGGAGAATGGGGTTAAGAGGGATAAGTCATCAGCCATGATGGAATGGCGGAGCAGACTCAATGAGCTGAATGGCTTAATTCTGCTCCCTGTGTCCAATGGTCTTGTATGCTATTTATACTAAACCTGATGCTGATTCAGTATTGTACCTGGTGGAGTTTTGGGCTCCTCATCTAACAAAAGGTGTGCTGGCATTGGAGAAGGTTCAGAGGCGGATCACAAGGATGATTCCAGGAATGAAAGGGTTATCATACGAGGAACATTTGATAGCTCTGTTTCTGTACTCAGAGTTTAGAAGGGTGGGAGGAGGGAGAATCTCATTGAAACCTTTTCAATGTTGAAAGGCTTAGACAGAGGAGATGTGAGAAGGATGTTTCCCATGGTGGGGAAATGTAGGACAAGGGGGCACAGCCTCAGGGTAGAGGGGCGTATATTTAAAACAGAGATGCCATTAAATTTCTTTAGCCAGAAGATGGTGAATTTGTGGAATTTGTTACCACAGGCAGCTGTGGAGGCCAGGACAGAAGGTGTATTTAAGGCAGAGCTTGATGGGTTCTTGATTGGGCACAGCATCAAAGCTTTCAAGGAGAAGGCTGGGGTGTGAGGCTGAGGAGAGAATAAAGGGATCAACCATGATTGAATAGTGGAGCAGACTCGATGGGCCAAATGCCCTATTTCTTCTCCTATGTCTTATAGTCTCATGGTGTTAATTACAGCATTTCAGCTCACATTTCTTCAGATATTTTTTAATGAGTTTCCTTCTTGTCCATATCCATACATTTGAGGTGGCATTTTGATCTGTATAATGAAAATGTTAATTTTGCAGCCATACCTCACTTGTTCTCCATTTGCCCTCCATCTGATTTGTTTTTTTTTGTATTTCAAAGTGGGTCATTTATTTTTAAGTTAAATTTGCATATTTTTCATTTTTTCCCTCTACAGAATTGCTAATTCTTTCCCTGTTGAAATGCCTTTCACCTGTTAACATATTTCCTCAGGAGTTCTATATTTCTAGCACTTCGTTATTTTTCCACTTTGTTTTTATATTGTATATTATATATCACATTTAAGACTGTTATTAAGTTTGTTTACCTTAATATTTGCTGCACTTTCTCAGCACAGTCATGACATATTTCACTGTATGCTTCAATGTTCTAATGTACATGAGACAAAAAGAAGCTAATCTTCCAATCTTCACTTCTCGAACATTAAAGCTGCTCTGTCTCTTGAGCATTATACTTTTTTTAAGCTTCTCCACATTTTAAATTAGCATCAGACTGTTAATAATTTTGTGTCTTTGTAATTTTTGCAGCACTTTCTCAGGACTATTACTGTGCATTTCAGATAATTGAAATCAGGACCGGCTTTATTAGCGTTGAAATTTGTTGTTTTGAGGTAGCAGTATAGTGCAATACATCAAATATGCTATAAATTGCAATAAGAAATATATATAAAAAGAACTAAGTAGTGCAAAAAGTGACCAAAAATAGTGAGGTAGTATTAATGGGTTCATTGTCCGTTCAGAAATCTGATGGTGGAGGGGAAAAAGCTGTTCCTAAAATGTTGAGCGTACTTCTTCACTGATGGCAGTAATGAGAAGGGGGCATGCCTGCGTGTTGGGGGTCCTTAATGATGGATGCTGCCTTTTTGAGTTATCACCTTTTGAAGTTGTCACTGTATGCTTCGATGTACTTGTGACAAATAAAGCTAAACCTCTTTTCTTCACTATTCTAAAAGCCGCTGCATTTCTCCTGAGCATTGAACTTTGCCTCCACACTTCTTAAGCTTCTCCATATTGAACAGATTTTGACTTTGTCTCGCTGTAACCCATGTGTTCAACAAAGTTTGTTTCTTTTATATTTGTAGTGTTACATTGTCCTTTTAAAAAAAAATCTGTTCCATTATCTTTTTCAAATAGGGCCTCCATAGATGCTGTCTGACCTGCTGAGTTCCTCCAGCATTTTATGTATGTTGCTCAAGAAACAATTAAATCTGTTCATAAGTTCAATGCAGAAATTTTTTGAGGTATATTCATTCAAAAACATGCCACACATGGTGACAAGTTTGAGACTGAGTGTTACATAGATTAACTCATTACTCTAAATTACCACTTTTGGCTTTTGACGGTAATTCCTCAAATGTTTCTCAGCCTACAACCTTCCATTGTCTCGTATCTACAGAAGAATGTAATTTGGTCCATCAAAGTCCAAAGTAAATTTATTATCAAAGTACATATATCTCATCATATGTTACCTTGTGATTCATTTTCTTGCAGGCATTCATGGTACAACAAAGAAATACAATACATTCAATGAAAAATTGCACACACAGGCTAACAAACAACCAATTTGCAAAACAATACAAACCATGCCAAGTAAAAAATGTAAATAAATAGTATTGAGGACATGAGCTATCGAGTTCTTGAAAGTGACTCCATAGGTTGTGGAATCAGTTCAAAGTTCTTCTTCTTCTTCGTCTTGTTTTACGGCGGTTGGCACCCAGTTTAGTGGTGCATTACTGCCACCTTCTGCTCCAGAGTGTGCAATAGACGTACATTCTAAATCCCTTCACCCAATCTCTCTCTCTCTCTCTCACTCACACTCACACTCACACTCACACACACACACACACACACACACACGTACCCTAACCTACACTTTATACTCCCATCTTTGGCCATCCTAGTACCTTATTTTTTATATCCTATAAAAAAGCCCTGTATCCCTTAAGAAAGCTAAAAATACCCTGACCTGTGCTCTCTCACTCATGCCCAGCAACCCTTTTAATGTGAATTCCTGCACCCCCAATTCCCTTAGATTAATTCTCATCATCTCTCTCTGTATCCCATACTTCCTGCAACTCAGAACTACATGTTCTATTGACTCCTCTTCCTGAAGTTCCTCACACAATCCTGTCTGGTGTTTCCCTATCATTTTCAATGTTTTGTTTAATGCACAGTGCCCCAGCCTTAACTTAGTCCACACAGTTTCCTCTCTTCTGTATCCACTACCTACCCTAGTACCTGCAACACTCTTTTGTATTTGATATAAATGCCTCCCTTTCCCCTCCCTGTCCCACCTTTCTTGCCACATTTGGTTGATTTTTTCCCAGATTACACACTTAACCTCTGCTTTACTGATACTACTGTGCATTTCTGTATTTTCTTTCTTTAACGCCCTCTTTGCCAACTCATCCACCTTCTCATTCTCCTTCACCCCTACATGTGCTCGAACCCATAGAAATTTTACCTGACCTCCCTGATCTGCAATTTTTGTGACTTCATAAAGTACATCTTGCCGACTGTTTGAGTGAAAAGACCTTAAACTTGCTAGAACTGAGGATGAATCAGAGCATATCAACAATTTGACTTGTCTAGCTTTCTCCACCCATCGCAAGGCAACCAACACTGCCAGCATCTCCACTGTATACACCTCTAACTTATTAGATGTTCTATTGCTGATTCCAATTTCTTTTGCTGGTATAGCCACCCCAAACCCTGTCACTCCTGTTTCAGGTTCCTTAGCACTGAGTATGATCACTATACTTTTCCATCACATGACAGTTAAATGCACTTGCCAAATCAGTTTTATATTTTCCTTTCCTTTTTACCTCTAACAAATGCCAGTCTATGTCAGGCCATACAATCTTCCATGGAGCTACAACCGGATTAACTGCTGAAGGACTTATCCTTAGATCAAACACTCCACATTCTTTAGCAATATCATTCCCTACCCAACTAAAGTAGAGAAACCTCCCATTTTCCCAGCACTCCTGCAGCACTCCTCTTGCAGGGTGAGAATCAATGTGCCCCTGCAAATTAGCCCAGTAGTTTGCCATCAATTGCATCCTTCTTAGTTCCAAAGGCATTACTCCCATTTCTACCTGTAGGGCTGATACTGGTGATGTTTTAAAAGCCCCCTCAAAGCCCGAGCCTGAATCACATCCAGTTTCCGTATAAGAGACCTAGCTGCTGATCCATGTGCTATATTTCCGTAGTCCAACAGAGATCTTACTAAAGCCACATACCTTCTCTTCAACGCTGAACAACTTGCTCCCCATTCCCTACCAGTCAAACATCTCATCGTATTTATTACTTTTTTACATTTGTCCTCAACTTTCCTGATATGGTCTGCCCATGTTAATCGTGAATCTTTAGCCAGAGGATGATGAATCAGCTCAAAGTTGAGGCAAGTGAAGCTCCTCATGCTGGTTCAGGAGCCTGATGGTTGGAGGGTCATAACTGTTCCTGAACCTGTTGATGTGGAACCTATAGCTCCTGTACTTCCTTCCCAATGGCAGCAGCAATCCCATTCTCCTACTTATTCCCACAAGACTATAAGACATAAGAGACATAAGAACAGAATTAGTCCATTCGGCCCATCGGCTCTGCTCCCCCATTTCAACATGGCAGATTTATTATCCCTCTCAACCCCATTCTCCTGCTGATCTCTGTAACCTCCACAGATTCATCATTCTCTAGCTAAAGAAATTCCTCATCTCTGTTCTAAAGGGACATCCTTCTATTTTGATGCTGTGCCCTTTGGTTCCAGACTCAATTACATCCTCTCCACATCCTCTGTATCTAGGCCTTTAGATATTTGACAGATTTCAATGAGATCTCCCCTCATTCTTCCTTATTCCAGCGAGTACAGGCCCAGAGCCATAAATGCTCCTCACACGCTAACCCTTTCATTCCCAGAATCATTCTTGTGAACCTCCTGTGGATCCTATCTAATGCCAGCCCACTGCTCTATTCTCTCTACACCCATGATTGATTGGCTAGGCACATCTATAAATTTACTGATGACACAACTGTTGTTGGCAGGATTTCAGATGGTGCTGAGGAGGTGTACAGGAGTGGGACGGATCAGCTGGCTGACACAACTATTGTTGGCAGGTTTTCAGATGGTGCTGAGGAGGTGTACAGGAGTGGGACAGATCAGCTGGCTGACACAACTATTGTTGGCAGGATTTCAGATGGTGCTGAGGAGGTGTACAGGAGTGGGACAGATCAGCTGGCTGAGTGGTGTTGCAGCAGCAGCCTTGCACTCAATGTCAGTAAGACCAAGCAATTGATTGTGGATTTTAGGAAGAGAAGTCGAGGGAACAACATCAGTCCTCATTGAGGGATCAGCTTTGGAAAGGGTGACCAGCTTCAAGTTCCTGGGGGGTCAACATCTTTGAGGATCTACAAGATATTGATGTAATTACGAAGAAGGTATTACAGCAGCTATATTTCATTAGGAGTTTGAAGCGAATTGGTATGTCATCAAAGACATTTGCAAACTTTGACAGATGTACCATGGAGAACATTCTAACTGGTTACATCAGCATCTGGTATGGAGGGGCCATTGCACAGCATTGTAAAAAGCTGCAGAAAGTTGTGAATTCTGTTAGCTTCATCTTGTGCACTAGCCTCCCCTGCACTGAGGGAATCTTCAAAAGACGATGCCTCAAAAAGGTGGCATCCATCATTAAGGACCCCCATTACTGAGGAAATCCCTCATTGGTACCATCATGGAAGAGTTACAGGAACCTGATGACATACACTCAACGTTTCAGGAACAACGTGTTCCCTCTGCCATCAGATTTCTGAATGGACAATGAACCCATGGGCCTCAGTATTTTTCACTCTCTTTTTGCACAAGTTATTTAATTTTCTTTATTTGTATATATTTATTGTAATTTAGTTTTTATTGCAATGTACTGCTGCTGTAAAATAACAAATTTCACAACGTATGCCAGTGATATTAAACCTGATTCGGATGCCCCTGACCTCTTGGGTCAAAAAGGCTGAGAGAATGATCAGGGTCTCTCTTCAACCCATTCGAGATATTTATCAGGGGTGCTGCATATGCAGGGACCTTAGCATTGTCAGTGATCCCTCCCATCCACCCAGCAATCTCTTTGATCCCCTACCATCAGGCAGGAGGTACCGTAGCATTAGAACAAGAGCTGTTAGGATGGCAAACAGCTTTTTCATCCGTGCTGTAAGAGTAGTGAATGCCCTACCACCACCTAGGTCTCATCATGTCTGAAGGTCAGTATTGTTATACTGTTTACTTTTTAACCTGTATGGTATATGCACCTTATTGTTAATGTATGTGTGTGGTGTGTTAGTTACTGCATTGTGCATGTTACTGTATTGTGCACCCTGGTCCGGAGGAACATTGTCTCGTTTGGCAGTATACATATGTATAGTTGAATGACAATAAACTTGAACATGAATGCAAACATCACAATTGTCTTCCTTACCCTCAAATTAACCTTTATGGAATCCTGTACAAGGACTCCCAAGCTACTTTGCACCTCTGAATTTTGTATTTTCTTCCTGTTTAGAAAATAGTCTACACCTTTACTTCTTCACTAGTCTACACTATATTCCATCTTCCACTTCTTTGCCTATTCTCCAGTCTGTCTACATGCTCCTGCAGAATCCGTTTCCTCAACACTGCTTGCCCCTCCACCCCCCCACGACCCCACGTATCTTCATACTGTCCACAAACTGGGCCAAATATCCCAGGAGTAGGAGGAGAATATGGCGACGTGACACAGCTTGCGCGGCCACTCCGGTGAATGATATCTGTAATCTGTCAAGTAGGGTGCCGTGCACAATCCTAATTTGATGGAGACAGACGTGAGAGAATGGAGGAACATCTGGAGAAACTTCTGAAATGCCTTTTTCACTGCTGCTGTTACTGTGTGATCCAGAATCTCCGGAGGGGAAGGCCCTGAGTCTTCGACTTTGCTTGTTGCTCGGCGGCCGGGACGGGGTCAAAGAGCTTGGCAGAGATGGTGCTCGGTGTCGAAGGGTTGCTCGGAGGCTCGAAGTTTTCGGACGGACTCAGAGTCGGCTGTGGTCAGGTGCTTCCAATGCATCGACAGTTGCTGGTGCCTGGAGGTTTATGGCAGAGAGAGTTTCTCCCTTCTGCCACCTGCTACCGGGGACTATCGGGAGTCGATCGGAACATTGAGACTTTTTTACCATTCCCATGGTCTATTCTTTATCAAATTATGGTATTGCTTTGCACTGCTGTAAGAATAGGTTATAATTATGTGGTCTTGTCAGTGTTAGTCTTTGGTTTGTCCTGTTTTTTTTGTGCTATCACTCTGGAGGAACATTGTATCATTTCTTAATGCATGCATGCATTTCTAAATGACAATAAACGAGGACTGAGTGTCCTCATAATCTAATCTAATCTAATATCTGTCAATTCCATCATCCAAAAATCATTGACATGTAACATGAAAAGAAGTGGTCCCAATAAAGACCCTATGGAATACTGCTAGTCACAGGCAGCCAACTAGAAAAGGCTCCCTTTATTCCCACTCTTTGCCTCCTGCCAGTCAGCTAATCTTCTATCCATGCTAGTATCTTTCCTGCAATTCCATGGGCCCTTATCTTGTTAAGCAGTCTCATCTGCGGCACCTTGTCAAAGGCCTTCTGAAAACCCAAGTAGACAACATCCACTGACTCTCCGTTGTCTATCCTGTTTGTTATTTCCACAAAGAATTCCAACAGATTTGTCAGGCAAGATTTCCCCTTAAGGAAACTATGCTTGTCTATTTTATCATGAGCCTCCAATTACCCTGAAACTTTATCCTTCGAAATCGATTCCAACATTTTCCCAATCATTGGTCTGACTAACTGACCTATAACTTCCTTTATCTGCCTCTCTCCCTCATTCCTTTATTCTCTCTTGTACTCATCAACCTCATTCTAATGCTCCTGTCCCAATCTAGTTCAAGTTTACTTGTCATTCAACTGTACATGAATACCCATGGATATACCTTATGTGTAATTTAGGGTAATTAGTAAATCTATTTAGCACCCAGTGTCAGTTGCTGCATATCACGTTGCTTGGCATATTTTTTGCTTTAACATATATTTTAAAAGTTCTGCCTTGAATGTATGAGTTGAAGCGGTTCTTGAGCAACACACGCATAATGCTGGAGGAACTCAGCAGGTCAGGCAGCATCTATGGAGAGGAACAAACAATCAGTGTTTTAAGTCGAGATCTTTCATCAGTTCACCAGTTCCTCTACACTTTTGTTTGTGTTGTGTATATTTCAATATATTGCAGGGAGTGTATCTCAATTTTTTCTATTAGTAAACTTTGGGTGATGTCTCTCACCTACCCAACCCTCATTTGCTTTCACCCATCACCTGTCAGCTTGTACTCCTGCCCCTCTTCCTACCTTTTTCTGACTTCTTTGCCCTTCTCTTGTGTTTTTGAAATGGTTCTTATTTTCATTGCTCTTCTTGTATCACTGCCTACATCCCAGACAACCAATTCTTTTTAACCTTTCAATTTAGACTGCAGTTAATTTCAGATGCTGTTGCAACAATTAATGTTCTGATATTAAAACAATAGATCAAATATTGAAATTGAAATTTCTGCTATTGAGATTGATCTTTCAGCTGAATGCCCAGTGGTATTTGTCTCTAAAGCTGGCCAGAAAACCATCCATTTTAATATTTTCCCCTACAGGTGTTAACTTCATTTCTTTGTTTTTGCCTCTGAATACAAAGATTTGTCTTTAAACAGTATCAGAATTCCCTCATCATGATTTACTCTTTATGCACAATTTGTTTCATATCTATACAATATCTAAATGTTGTTTGCTGTTGTATGTCATCTGACTGCCACACCACAGCAAATTCCTAATACATGTAAATACATATGGTGAATAAAGTTGATCCTTTAGTACCTTTCTCTTGAGTACAGTGTTTAGTTATTTTGGTTACATTACACTCCCTTTGTAACACAAGATGCCACTCTTTAGACCTGTACATCTGCTTGTTAATGCAAATATTGAGCAGTTTTGGGCCCTTATCTAAGAAAAGATATGCTGGCTTAAGAGCATCCAGAGGAAATTCATGAGTATTGAAAGTGTTAATATTTGAGGAGTGTTTGACGGCTCTGGGACTCACTGGAGCTTAGAAGAATTGTGTGAGGGTGGTTTCATTGAAACATATTGAATGGCCTAAATCGAGTGGATGTGGAGTGGATGTTTATTATAGTGGAAGAGTTGAAGACCAGAAGGAACAGTCTCAGAATGGAGGGACATCCATTTAGAACAGAGATTCAGAGAAATTACTTTAGTCAGAGGGTGGTAAATCTGTGGAATTTGTTGCCAAGGGTGCTGTAGAGGCCAAGTCTTTGGGTGCATTTAAGGCAGAGATAGATAGGTTCTTGATTAGCCAGGGCATCAAAGGGTATGGGGAGAAGGAAGAAGAGTGGGGATGACTGGAAGAATTGGATCAGCCCATGATTGAATGGCGGAGCAGACTTGATGGGCCAAATGGCCTACTTCTGCTCCTATATCTTGTGTTTTAATTTATTTAGTCTGAAGGTAGTACATCTGTAGAATTCATTGCTGCAGATGGCTGTGGAGGCCAAATCATTCATTGCATTTAAAGTTGAGGTTGGTAGGTTTTTGATTATTCAGGGCATCAAAGATTACGGGGAGAAGGGAGGAGAATGCAGTTGAGAGGGATAATAAATCAGACACAACGGAATGACAGAACAGCTTGATGGGCTGAATGGCCTAATTCTGCTCTCATGTCTTGTGTTCTTATGGTGTAATCAAGATGATGAAGTAAGAAGCTGGAAGGTGATAGGTGGAAAAGGTAAAGGGCTGAAGAAGAATGAATTTGTTAGGAGAAGAGTGTGGACCATAGGAAAAGGGGAAGGAGGAGGGGAGCCAGAGGGAGGTGATGAGTACGTGAGGAAAAAGGGGTAAAAGGGAAGTCAGAATGGGGAATGGGGAAAAAAGAGGAGGGGGAACTTAATGGAAGTTAGAGAAATCGATGTTCATGCCATCAGCTTGCAGGCTATCCAGAGAGAATGAGGTGTTGCTCTTCCAATCTGAGAGTGGCCTTGTCGTGGCAGCAGAGGAAGCCATGGACCAACATGTTGGAATGGGAAGAGGAATTGAAATGTGTGACCACTGGCTTATCTTGCCTGTGGCAGACAAAATGAAGATGCTTAACAAAGCGGTCCCTAAAACTACTTAGGATCTCAATGATGTAGAGGAAGAGCACCGGATTTAATGGTAACAGTTCTTTTTCAGGAAAATTATACAGATGTAAGAATTTCCTCTTTCTCTTTGCAGGAGAAATGCAAGTTAGCCCTCCATCATCAGCACAGCAGAGATATGGTAATGTAATTGTTATATAAGCATGTCCTTTTCAAAGTTTAATGTTTATCGTATGCTTGCAAGTTAATAATACTGAATGAGACCAAAAGACTATAATGCATAGGAGTATATTGGCCATTCAGCTCATTGAGTGTGCTGTGTCATTCCATCATGGCTGATTTATTATCCCTTTCAATCCCATTAGTCATGTTCAAAGAACGCTAGAGCACACAAACAGGCACTTCAGGCTATCTGTACATTCTGAACAGTTAATCTACCTAATCCTATTGGCCTGCACCTAGACCATAGCCCTCCATATCCCTCTCGATACCTATCCTAGTATCTCAAATAAATTTGAATTAGAAACATAGAAAACCTTCAACTCAATACAGGCCCTTTGGCCCACAAAGCTGTGCCGAACATGTCCTCACCTTAGAACTACCTAGGCTTACCCATAGCCCTCTATTTGTCTAAATTCCACGTACCTATCCAGGAGTCTTTTAAAAGACCCTATCGTATCCACCTCCACCATTGTCGCAGCAGCCCATTCCACGCACTCACCACTCTCTGCGAGTTTTAAAAAAAACCTTGCTTCTTGTACCTTAAATCTATGCCCTCTCGTGCTAGCCATTTCAGTCCTGGGGAAAAAGCCCCTGACTATCCACACGATCAAGTGGGGTCTGACTAGTGTCCAATATAGCTGTAACATTACCTCTCGGCTCTTAAACTCAATCCCACACTTGATGAAGACCAATGCACCGTATGCCTTCTTAACCACAGAGTCAACCTGCACAGCAGCTTTGAGTGCCCTATGGACTCGAACCCCAAGATCTTTCTGATCCTCCACACTACCGGTGAGTCGGCTGGGCTGATATACGGCATCCGGTGCTCCCAATGTGGCCTTTTATATATTGGCGAGACCCGACGCAGACTGGGAGACCGCTTTGCTGAACATCTACGCTCTGTACGCCAGAAAAAGCAGGACCTCCCAGTGGCCACACATTTTAATTCCACATCCCATTCCCATTCTGACATGTCTATCCACGGCCTCCTCTACTGTAAAGATGAAGCCACACTCAGGTTGGAGGAACAACACCTTATATTCCGTCTGGGTAGTCTCCAACCTGATGGCATGAACATCGACTTCTCTAACTTCTGCTAATGCCCCACCTCCCCCTCGTACCCCATCTGTTACTTATTTTTAGACACACATTCTTTCTCTCACTCTCCTTTTTCTCCCTCTGTCCCTCTGAATATACCCCTTGCCCATCCTCTGGGTCCCCCCCCCCGCCCCCGTCTTTCTTCCCGGACCTCCTGTCCCGTGATCCTCTCGTATCCCTTTTGCCTATCACCTGTCCAGCTCTTGGCTCCATCCCTCCCCCTCCTGTCTTCTCCTATCATTTTGGATCTCCCCCTCCCCCTCCCCCTCCAACTTTCAAATCTGTTACTCACTCTTCCTTCAGTTAGTCCTGACGAAGGGTCTCGGCCTGAAACATCGACTGCACCTCTTCCTAGAGATGCTGCCTGGCCTGCTGCGTTCACCAGCAACTTTTATGTGTGTTGGGGATAGCAAAGTCCTTCCTTCAAGAACATTAGTGAATTAGAAGACATTTTATGATAACATGGTTGTTCGTTGATTCGAAACTTATTCCTGTTAAACTTTTGGTAAGCAATGGGATGAAAGCTTATGGGAACTGAAGGTTGTGGTAGTTCAGCCATGTTCATTTGATAAGTTAGAGCAAGCTCCTGGGGCCAAGTGACCTTTCTGTTCCATGTTCAGATGGATTCCTAAGAAGACCAGCCAAGTTTCCTATTAAGGAAGAATGTTTTGCCCATTCAATCCAAACCCTACACTAGTACTTTGATTCATCTTTTAAACCAATTATTGTTTGTGGCTACTACAGTTATGAGGGATCAATTTGCCTTTGCCATTAGTTGGGATTCCATGGTTCATTGTACAGGATAAAAGAAAACTGGAAGGAAAGGAATAGATCAAAATACAATGGAATTGCAGAATCACAGAAGCTCCTGGACACCAAATGAGCCCATTTAGACTATTGTGCCCGTACTGATCAACAAAGAAGGAATCTACCTTCCTGCACTTGTTATAAAGCCCTCCGGGTTACAGTACTTGCACTGCACGTCCAAGTCTAAAGGTGATGAGAGTTTCTGCCTCCATCACCTTTTCAGCAAGGGGTGGACTACTGACCTATGAGGGACCCCATTGGCAATAATATTACAGTCACAAAAGGGCTCATCAACCATTGTCATTTTCTCCCTGAATTTGAGTGTATTTTAGTTGCAATCTGCCTGCATTGGGTCTCGCTGGGAGACCGTTTCGCTGAACACCTACGCTCTGTCCGCCAGAGAAAGCAGGAGCTCCCAGTGGCCACACATTTTAATTCCATGTCCCATTCCCATTCTGACATGTCTATCCACGGCCTCCTCTACTGTCAAGATGAAGCCACACTCAGGTTGGAGGAACAACACCTTATATTCCATCTGGGTAGCTTCCAACCTGATGGCATGAACATTGACTTCCCTAATTTCTGTTAATGCCCCACCTCCCCTTCGTACCCCATCCATTATTTATTTATTTATTCTTTCTCTCTTTCTCTCTTTCTCTCTTTCCCTCCCCCCTCCCTCTCTCTCCTTTTTCTCCCCCTCCCTCTCTCTCCTTTTTCTCACTCTGTCCCTCTCACTATACTCCTTGCCCATCCAATGGGCTTCCCCCTTCCCCCTTTTCTTTCTCCCTAGGCCTCCTGTCCCATGATCCTCTGATATCCCTTTGCCAATCAACTGTCCAGCTGTTAGCTCCATCCCTCCCCCTCCTGTCTTCTCCTATCATTTCAACTTTGACTGTACCTCTTCCTAGAGATGCTGCCTCGCCTGCTGCGTTCACCAGCAATTTTTATGTGCGTTGCTTGAAATTCCAGCATCTGCAGATTTCCTCGTGTTTGCGTTTTTAGACTCTCCCTTGAATATTGGTTTTCAGTTTATGGACAGGTTGTGACAAGAACAATAATTTGAGAAACACTTGAACTTACCGGTATCACAGTTTATCAATGTGTTCCTTTTCTCCAAAGAGAGCTTGATCATCAAAAACTACAATCCATAACCCAACACTTTGGTATCTCGGACAGAATCTCTCTCAACAGTGAAGAAGAGACCTTCTCGTAAAATTAAGACAAAAGCATTTCAAAATGGGGGACAAGCCTGGGGGGCTCCTGGCGCGGCAGCTTAGGGGCGCCCAGGCCTTAAGGTCAATTCACTGCACTAGATCGAGGGTGGGTATCCTGTTAACCAACCCTAAGGAGGTAAATGACTGTTTTAAAGAATTTTACAGTGAACTCTACACCTCTAAATGCAATGCCACTCAATCTGATTTGAATAACTTTGATTCTCTTGTAATGCCGAAACTTAGTGACGCTGCTAGGGAGGACTTAGATTCTGACTTCACATTGGAAGAAATAACTTCTGCCATTAGGTCATTTCCGTCCAGCAAGGCAGATGGGCCAGATGGGTTTGGCTGTGAATTTTATAAGAAATTTTGGGATATCCTTGCCCCACTTCTCCTCAGAATGATATCTTGCTCTAAGAGAGATAAAGCCTTGCCTAAAACATTGTATGAGGCTAACATTTCCCTCATTCTAAAGAATGGTAAAGAGGAAACAGACCTGGTCAGCTATAGGCCCATTGCACTCCAGAATTTCGATAGAAAGGTAATTACTAAAATGCTGGCTAATGGACTAAATAGGCATTTGTCATCTATCATTCATCCTGATCAGACATGATTTATCCTGGGTAGGTTCTCTTTTTCCAATGTCAGATACTTCCTTAGTACTATATATGCTGATCATGAGAAAGCTAATGGGGCAGCAATCTTATCCCTTGATGCACAGAAGGCTTTTGACCAGATTGAGTGGCCTTACATGTTTGAGTCACTGTACAGGTTTGGGTTCAGCAAGTCATTTATATCCTGGGTAAAACTGATATATACCAGCCCAGTGTGTTCTATTATAACCAGCGGTGACAATTCAACTCTGTTTCCCCTACACCGTTCATTTCAGCAGGTTTGCTCTCTCTCGCTGGCCCATTTTGCCATCACGGTAGAGCCCCTTGCCCTAAAAATAAGAAGTCACCCAAATATTGTGGGTTTGAAAGTGGGAGGTATTGAAACACTTATTAGTTTATATGCCAACAATGTGATGCTCTGCTTACAAAACTAGAAAAGTCAGTCCCTCTTCTTCTAGATTTAGTCACCTCTTTTGGCAGACTATCAGGATACTCACTCACTTGGACAAAAAGTGACTTTGTGCCCCTCTCCAATGTCTACACATGGGTTTGTTTTGGAAAGTGTCCCATTCAAAGTACTTAAAGATCACTTTACTTATCTTGGCTTGGCAATCCCCAAAGATCCTAATTTAATATTTAAATTAAATTTCACGGAGTTTATTTAAAAACTTAAACAGAACATAGAAAGTTGGAAAACCCTACCTCTGTCCATAATTGGTCATGTAAATTCAATTAAAATGGTTTTCCTTCCTAGGTTTCTCTACCTTTGTCAAAATCTACCCATTTTTCTTACATCAGCCTTCTTTAAAGAGTTGGACTCCATAATTTTGGCTTATATCTGGAATTATAAGAATCACAGGATTTCGAAAATTCATTTACAAAAGCCCAAGTCTGAAGGAGGGCTGGGATTACCTGTATTTAGACACTATTATCGGGCTGTCAATGCTAGGGCTTTAATGTTTTGGCAACAGGGGGCTCTGGATAACCTAGCCCCTGGGGCTCCCTTGTGGCTATGTATGGAGTCTAACTCTGTTGTCAATTCCTCCTTGCCAGCCATGCTGTTGTCTAAGTTAGAAAAGCCTGGGACTTCAAAAAAATTAAGTTTTGTTTTGAAAAATTCCGTCAGAATTCTAAATCAGATTAGGAGTGTTCTGAATTTACAAGAGACCTCTGTACAAACACCAATCTGTTTCAATCACTCCTTTCTACCCTCATGGTCAGATAAAACCTACCATGCTTGGAGGGAGAAGGGTCTAGTTTCTATTGAAGACCTGTACATAGAAGGACAGTTTGCAACATTTAGTCTGCTGAGAGAGAGATTTCAGCTGCCTCATTCGCACTTTTTTTGTTACTTACAAATTAGACACTACATTTAATCTAAGATTTGTAATTTTGAAATTTTTCCAGGGAAACATTTTTTTTTTGTTATTTTAAAGAGCCCTCCTGACTCCAAGCATCTTGTTTCTAAGTTTGTTCGTTTGTTCGATGATTGCATTGTAGCATCTACTGTGAAGATTAGAGACGCCTGGAGAGAGGAGTTGGGCTTTGAATTATCTGAAGCTGCCTGGGACAAGAGTTTGTCTATGATACAGGCTTGCTCTGTTAACAGCAGACACCAACTGATCCAGTTTAAAGTTGTCCACCGTCTCCACTACTCTGAGTTTAGATTGCACAGGATTACCCTTCGGTCTCACTAATGTGTGATAGCCAAGGGACGGACGCCACATTGTCACACACCTTTTGGTTTTGCCCATTACTGACTGGATTTTGGTCCAAAATATTTGACTGGTACTGTCTCGCCATCTTCAGCTGTTTGCAATCTACTATTTGCTTCTCTACAGCCATACAACAGTCTCTGATGCTGGGAATGACTGTCGCCAAAAGACTTATCTTGAGGGAATGGAAATCACCCTCTCTCCCTTCCTTTCAGAGATGGATGGCTGATATGACCTCAGTCATACAGATGGAGAAACTTAGGTTCTTGAGAATCAATTCAATTAGAAAATTTTCGGCTATCTGGGATCCATTTCTTGCCTACCCGAACGAGGCCGGGGGCAGATGAGCTCTCAAGGCCCTCATTTGAGATGTAATGTTTAGTATTTTTGAGCACTTTGTACAATAGGCATCCCTCTAATGTTATGTCCCTTTTTCTTTTGTTTATTTCATTTTTACAGATGTCTGAAGTGGTATGTTCTTGTTGATTTCATTGTTTTTTTTTAAAGTAGTAAAAAAAACAGTGAAGGAGAGGATTGATCCTGTAACAAGAGTGGGAGACCAGCAGCTCACTGTTCCAATATAACAATCTTCGGTGTTGCTGCTCCAGGCCCCCTGAAACAGGAACTGACAATCAATCTCTCTCGTTCTCTCTCTCGTGCTCTCCAGCGTGAATAAATCAGTCTGATGGGCTGGTGGAGGAAGCTGTCCCGGAGCCTGTTGGTCCTGATTTTTATGCTGCGGTACTGTTTCCCGGATGGTAGCAGCTGGAACAGTTTGTGGTTGGGGTGACTTGGGTCCCCAAAGATCTTTCCCACTATTCGGGATATTTACAGAGACAGGTGCTTAAAAGGACCTGTCTCTGTAAATATCCCGAATAGTGGGAAGTTCACACCTACAGATGCGCCTGGCTGTCCGCAACACTCTCTGCATGGTCCTGCAATTGAGGGAAGTACAGTTCCTGTACCAGGCAGTGATGTAGCCAGTCAAGATGGTCTCAATTATGTCCCTGTAGAAAGTCCTTAAGATTTGGGGGCCCATGCCAAACTTCCTCAACCATCTGAGGTGAAAGAGGTGCTGTTGTGCCTTTTTCACCACACAGCTGGTGTGTACACACCACGTGAGGTCCTCAGTGATGTGGATGCCAAGCAACTTAAAGCTGTTTATCGTCTCAACCCCAGATCCTTTGATGTCAATAAGGGTTAGCCCGTCTCCATTCCTCCTGTAGTCTACAACCAGCTCCTTTGTTTTTGCGACATTGAGGGAGAGGTTGTTTTCTTGACACCACTGTGTCAGGGGTGTTGAAATCAAACCCCTATCCACTGCTTCCACTGGCAGCTTCTTCCACATTCACCACCCACAGAGTGAAGGGATTCCCCTTAAACATTTCAACTTTCTCCCTTGACTCATGACCTCTAGTTTACTCTCATCCAATGCAAAAGGCCTGTTTGCATTTACCTTATCTATGCCACTCATTTTATATACCGCTATCAAATCTCCCTTCAACCTTCTACGTTCTAGGGAATGAAGTTCTAATCTATTCAACTTTTCCCTATAACTCAGATCCTCAAGTCACGGCAACATCTTTGTAAATTTTCTCTGTACCCTTTCAATCTTATTTACATCCTTCCTGTAGGTAGTGGACCAAACTGCACACTGTGCTCCAAATTAGGCCTCACCAACTTATACAACTTCAACATAACATCCCATTTCCTGTACCTTTATACTTTGAATTATGAAGGTCAATGTGCCAGAAGCTTTCTTTACAACCCTATCTACCTGTGATGCCATTCTCAAGGAATTATGGATCTGTATTTCAGATCCCTCTGTTCTACTGCACTCCTCAGTACCTTACCGCTCACCCATATAAGATCTACCCTGGTTGGTCCTCCAAAAATGCAACACTTGTCTGCATTAACTTTCATCTGCCATTTTTCAGCCCATTTTTCCAGCTGGTTCAAATCCCACTGCAAGATTTGATGGTCTTCTTTGTTGTCCACTACACCCCAAATCTTGGTGTCGTCTGCAATTATACTAATCCGGTTAACTACATTATCATCAAGAGCATTGATGTGGATGACAAACAGCAAAGGACCCAGCACCGATCCTTGCAATACTCCACTAGTCACAGGCCTCCAGTCAGAGAGGCAAATATTGCCCACATACGTTCACATTTCGGTGGTGAATTTAATAGCATCATGCTATTAAATATAAATATACCTCCCATCTCGCAAACAATTGCCAAACCATGTCAGAGTTTTGTAATTAAAAAGATAGATTTTGAGATGAGCAAAGATCAATTTCCTCTGATGACAAGGTGGCACCAGCCACCCTTCTATTTCTGTGTTGTGGGGAATCAGATTGTGACTTGATCAGATCTCCATTGCAGAAGTACCAAAGTAAAAATGAAAGCAGAGGAAGTTAAGAATACAAAATTAAAAAGCAATGAAAATTGTAAAAAAGCAAACATACTTATACATTTATTTATGATATTAGAATACTCAATTTTTAGAATGCAAAATTATAAAGCAATGAAAATTATAAAGAAGCGAATATACTTAAATATTTATTTACAATATTGGAGTACATTCTCTTTCATATTAGGTAATTCAGATGCTAAATTAAATGTTAAATCAGTGTTGAAAAAGATTAAGATCTTGAAAGTTACTTGAGTTCCTGCTGAGTTTTTTTTTGTGTGCAACATGTTTGTAGTGAGTGACCAGGATTAGCTGTAATATCATGCTGTAATTGACATATTATTTAGGGAAAAAACCTTTTATACAATTCTGTTTTAATCTTGCAGTGTTTCTTCACAGTGCAATTCCTTTTATTGGGTTTGGCTTCCTCGATAATGCAATAATGATTGTTGCTGTAAGTATTTCTACTTTGCATCCTTGATTTTTTTTAATTCAATTATCTCACTGATAAGAACAATAGGCACTAAGGAACGTTGTGCTGTTGTACAAGTCAGATGGAAGCTTGCCTATAAATGATAGTGCCAGTGCAGAAACATCAGCTCAAGTAACTGTCCCACCATGTACATACTTTGTGATTAAGAGGTTTTGTAGTGGAGCAATAGGTTAAGTGAGTGGGCTAAGGTCTGGCAGATGGAATACAATGTTGGTAAATGCGAGATCATCCACTTTGGAAGGAAAAATAGAAGAGAAGATTATTATTTAAATGGTGAAAGATTGCAGCATGCTGTTGTGCAGAGGGGAGTGCTTGTTCATGAATCGCAAAAGTAACGAACTGGGTCAGGTCACAGATCTCTCAGTGGGTGAGCATCTGGAGGACAGTGACCACCACTCCCTGGCCTTTAGCATTATCATGGAAAAAGATAGAATCAGAGAGGACAGGAAAATTTTTAATTGGGAAGGGCAAATTATGAGGCTATAAGGCTAGAACTTGCGGGTGTGAATTGGGATGATGTTTTTGCAGGGAAATGTACTAAGGACATGTGGTCGATGTTTAGAGATCTCTTGCAGGATGTTAGGGATAAATTTGTCCCGGTGAGGAAGATAAAGAATGGTAGGGTGAAGGAACCATGGGTGACAAGTAATTTGGAAAATCTAGTCAGGTGGAAGAAGGCAGCATACATGAGGTTTAGGAAGCAAGGATCAGATGGGTCTATTGAGGAATATAGGGTAGCAAGAAAAGAGCTTAAGAAGGGGCTGAGAAGAGCAAGAAGGGGGCATGAGAAGGCCTTGGCGAGTAGGGTAAAGGAAAACCCCAAGGCATTCTTCAATTATGTGAAGAAAAAAGGATGACAGGAGTGAAGGTAGGACCAATTAGAGATAAAGGTGGGAATATGTGCCTGGAGGCTGTGGAAGTGAGCGAAGTCCTCAATGAATACTTCTCTTTGGTATTCACCAATGAGAGGGAACTTGATGACGGTGAGGACAATGTGAGTGAGGCTGATGTTCTGGAGCATGTTGATATTAAGGGAGAGTTGGTGTTGGCGTTGTTAAAATACATTAGGACGGATAAGTCCCCGGGGCCTGACGGAATATTCCCCAGGCTGCTCCATGAGGCGAGGGAGGGGATTGCTGAGCCTCTGGCTAGGATCTTTATGTCCTTGTTGTCCATGGGAATGGTACCGGAGGATTGGAGGGAGGCAAATGTTGTCTCCTTGTTCAAAACAGGTAGTAGGGATAGTCTGGGTAATTATAGACCAGTGAGCCTTACGTCTGTGGTGGGAAAGCTGTTGGAAAAGATTCTTAGAGATAGGATCTCTGGGCATTTAGAGAATCATGGTCTGATCAGGGACAGTCATCATGGCTTTGTGAAGGGCAGATCGTGTCTAACCTACCTGATAGAGTTCTTTGAGGAGGTGATCAGGCATATAGATGAGGGTAGTGCAGTGGATGTGATCTACATGGATTTTAGTAAGGCATTTGACAAGGTTCCACATGGTAGGCTTATTCAGAAAGTCAGAAGGCATGGGATCCAGGGAAGTTTGGCCAGGTGGATTCAGAATTGGCTTGCCTGCAGAAGGCAGAAGATCGTGATGGAGGGAGTACATTTGGATTGGATGGTTATGACTTGTAGTGTCCCACCAGGATCGGTTCTGGGACCTCTACTTTTTGTGATTTTTTATTAACGACCTGGATGTGAGGGTAGAAGGGTGGGTTGACAAGTTTGCAGATGACACAAAGGTTGGTGGTGTTGTAGATAGTGTAGAGGATTGTCAAAGATTGCAGAGAGACATTGATAGGATGCAGAAGTGGGCTGAGAAGTGGCAGATGGAGTTCAACCCGGAGAATGTGAGGTGGTACACTTTGGAAGGACAAACTCCAAGGCAGAGTACAAAGTAAATGGCAGGACACTTGGTAGTGCGGAGGAGCAGAAGGATCTGGGGGTACATGTCCACAGAACCCTGAAAGTTGCCTCACAAGTAGATAGGGTAGTTAAGAAAGCTTATGGAGTGTTAGCTTTCATAAGTCAAGGGATAGAGTTTAAGAGTCGCGAGGTAATGATGCAGCTCTATAAAACTCTGGTTAGGCCACACTTGGAGTACTGTGTCCACTTCTGGTCACCTCACTATAGGAAGTATGTGGAAGCATTGGAAAGGGGACAGAGGAGATTTACCAGGATGCTGCCTGGTTTAGAGAGTATGGATTATGATCAGAGATTAAGGGCGCTAGGGCTTTACTCTTTGGAGAGAAGGAAGATGAGAGGAGAGATGATAGAAGAATACAAGATATTAAGAGGAGTAGATAGAGTGGATAGCCAGCGCCTCTTCCCCAGGGCACCACTGCTCAATACAAGAGGACATGACTTTAAGGTAAGGGGTGGGATATTCAAGGGGGATATTGGAGGAAGGTTTTTTTCCTCAGAGAGTGGTTGATGTGTGGAATGCACTACCTGAGTCAGTGGTGGAGGCAGATACACTAGTGAAATTTAAGAGACTACTAGACAGGTATATGGAGGAATTTAAGGTGGGGGGTTATATGGGAGGCAGGGTTTAAGGGTCGACATAATGTTATGGGCTGAAGGGCCTGTACTGTGCTGAACTATTCTATATTCTATTTAAAAGTTGGCTTGCAGGTACAACAGGTTATTAAGAAGGCAAGCGGAATGTTGGCCTTCATTGCTAGAGAGATTGAGTTCAAGAGCAGGGAGGTCATGCTGCAGCTACACAGTTTACTGGTGAGGCCGCACCTGGAGTACTGTGTGCAGTTCTGGTTTCCATACTTGAGGAATGATATACTGGCTTTGGAGGCAGTGCAGAGGAGGTTCACCAGGTTGATTCCAAGCATAAAGGGGTTAACCTCTGAGGAGAGATTGAGTTGCCTGGGACTATACTCTCTGGAGTTCAGAAGAATGAGAGGGGCTCTTATAGAAACATACAAAATTTTGAAAGGGATAGATAAGATAGAAGTAGGAAAGTTGTTTCCATTGGTAGGTGAGACTAGAAACAGGGGACATTGCCTCAAGATTCAGGGGAGAAGATTTAGGACAGAGATCAGGAGAAAGTGTTTTTCCCAGAGAGTGGTGAATCTGTGGAATTCTCTGCCCAGGGAAGCAGTTGAGGTTTCCTTACTAAATATATTTAAGAAACAGTTAGATAGGTTTTTACATAATAAGGGAATTAAGGGTTATGGGGAAAAGACAGGTAGATGGAGCTGAGTTTACTGACAGATCAGCCAAGATCTTATTGAATGGTGGGGCAGGCTCGATGGGCTGAATGGCCTACTCCTGCTCCTATTTCTCATGTTCTTATCTTCTAATGTAGAATGCTACATCACAGTGTAGTAGACCACGTATTTCAGCTGAAGATGTTTCCAGTTGGGTTCCACAAGCTGCAGAACAAACGCCGGGGCTTCTTTGTGATCTAGTGGAGGATTATTTGTCATTTGTGCATCTCTCAGGAGTCAGTCTTTGGATATACGTCATGTGCCTCTAATTAAAATTTAACTATATTTGAAAAGTTTAACTAAATTAAACTATGAACTAAGGCCTAAACTATGAACCAAGGGTCCATCTATGAAATAGAAATGGGGACTTGGGAGTAGAATTAACATAGTACTGAAATATGAAATATATTTGAAAATTAATTGGGCCATTGGTTAATCAGGACGGCCTCTGATTTGGGATAACTCTGAAAGAACAAAAACTAATTGAGGAAGTTGCTGGGATTCCCCTTGCTTAGTTAAGACATTATGCTGCCTCCTTGAGGAGGAGACTTGTCAACAAGTTCTGAGTAGCTTCAGTCATGCTGCACACCAGTTAGAACTATTCCAAGATTGAAGCGAACAGTTTTTAAATAGCATCAGTTGCATGTGTTTGTGTTCAAAAGCAGTGATTTTTGTTACCGATAGTTGGCGAGAAATAAGCAGTAAGATAATTCAGAACTGTTTTGCTCACTGTGGTTTCAAGCAGTCAGGCTTGGAGATGCTAGAAATGGCTGGGAGTGAAAATGAAACGATTTCACTACTTCAACAAATTAAGAACTACAAAGAATTTGAAGGTATTGACAATCATCTTGAATGTTACAATAAAAATGTGGATTTGGAGGATTCAATCATCAATAGCATTGTATGAAAGCAGTCAATTATCTGCAGTAGGTGTCTGCACTGATTTTGTTCATTGTGTACACTGGATGAATTCCTCTATCAATAACTATTAGGAATTAATGCATAGTTTTATAGTACTGTAGTATTCTTGTGTTTTAAATTTGTTCTATATTTCATTTAAATGCATAATTTGTTAACTCATTTTGTCTCTTTTATACTTTTCAACTTTCATGAAACTTTGGCTAATTGAGGCAGCCGCTTCAATGGGCTAAGATTTACTGGCCCTGATGTGTCCCAATTAACTTGAATCCACTGTACATCGAACTTTGTAATTCCCTGTAGTAAATATTTAAAAAATTTATGCACAGAATTAGTTTTTAGGCCATGAGCTTGTTGACCAGTAATGAATATTTAATATTTTGCTCTTAACCTCCTGCAACAGTTTTCAAAATACTGTGCAGGATTAGTTTATTCAACTTGAACTTTTTGCCAGTTGACTGATTTTTTTTGAGGTACAATTGGAAACCAATACTCCCTTGTCTGGCCCCTCCTGTCTGAGTGACTTGGATTTCCAAGATTGACTGTATCTATGCACACTTAAAGGTGTCTGTCAATTTCACAATGTAATTAGACCATAAGACATGGGAGCAGAATTAGGCCATTTGGCCCATTGAGTCTGCTTCGCTATTCAATCATGGCTGATCCTTTTTACCCCTCCCCAGCCTTCTCACTGTAACTTTTGATGTTGTGTCCAATCAAGAACCTATCAAGCTCTACCTTAAATACACCCAATGGCCTGGCCTCCACAGCTGCCTGTGGTAATAAATTCCACAAATTCACCACCCTCTGGCTAAAGAAATTTTTCCGCATCACTGTTTTAAATGGACGCCCATCTAATCTGAAGCTGTGCTCTCTTGTCCTAGACATCCCCACCGTGGGAAACATTATTTCCACATCTACTCTGTCTAGATCTTTCAACATTTGAAAGGTTGTAATGAGATTCCACCTCCATCCTTATAAATATCAGCAAGTGCAGACCCAGAGCTATCAAATGTTTCTCATATGATAACCCTTCCATTCCCGCAATCATCCTTGTGAAACTCTTCTGAACCCTCTCCTGAACCCCCTCCAAGGCCAGCACATATTTTCGTAGATGAGGAGCCCAAAACTATTCACAATACTCAAGGTGAGGCCTCACCAGTGCCTTACAAAGCCTCAGCATCACTTCCTTGCTCTTGTATTCTAGACTTCTTGAAATGAATGCTAATGTTGCATTTGCCCTCCTCACCACTGACACTGCCTGCAAGTTAATCTTTAGGATGTTCTGCAAGAGCCAGAGAAGTGCTACAGTATAGGGACTCAAGTGACCCGAAGGTGGCTAGAGCAGGGATCCAAGTAAGTACTGGCAGGAAGTGGAGGGCAGAGGAAACTGTTCAGGAGGCAGACGCGAGGCT
The DNA here is from genome assembly GCF_963921235.1 of Mobula hypostoma. Lineage (NCBI taxonomy): Eukaryota > Metazoa > Chordata > Chondrichthyes > Myliobatiformes > Myliobatidae > Mobula > Mobula hypostoma. Next base: position 77,262,928 of record NC_086105.1, on the reverse strand, counting down.
GCGTCACAGGAGGCTGGTGGGAGTGGTCACACAAGGCCGAGCTGGGCTAGGATCCTTTCCAACTCCCCAAATGGACACCAGAGGGAAGGAAAGGCGTCGTCTAGTTCAAGAGGAGGTGAGAGCAGTAGTGGAGGAGATGAGAGCCTGCAAGGTGGTGGGAATGAAGCAACAGGGAGCTTGGACAAGATGGGAGAATGCGGTTGAAAGGAAAGTGACCTGGGCTGATCTTTGGAAAGCCGAACCACACCGCATCCAATTTCTCATCCAGACAGTGTACGATGTGCTTCCAAGCCCATCAAACCTGCACACATGGGGCAAGCCAGAGTCATCTGCGTGCCCCCTGTGCTCCAAGCGAGGAACCCTGGAGCACATCCCCAGCGGCTGTGCAAGGGCACTTGGTGAGGGACGGTACAGGTGGAGGCATGATCAGGTCCTGAAGACCATCGCTGAAGCCGTCAGCGCAGGAGTTGAGTGGGCGAAGCGGTCCCGACCCTCCAGGCAGACCATTGCCTTTGTCAGAGCTGGGGAGCAGACAATACCTGCCAAAAGAACATCTGCAGGCATTCTGACCTCTGCAAGGGACTGGCAGCTGTTGATGGACCTCGAAGGGCAGCTGAAGTTCCCCAACCATATCGCAGCCACCACCCTGCCACCAGACATTGTCCTAGTGTCTGAGTCTACTAAGCAACTGGTGCTGCTGGAGCTGACAGTCCCATGGGAAGATAGCTTGGAGGAGGCCTTTGAAAGGAAGCTCTCCAAGTACACAGGACTGGTCAGCAACTGTCAGCAGACTGGATGGAGAGCGAGGTGTCTCCCAGTGGAGGTTGGTTGTAGGGGATTCGTAGCCTGTTCTTTAGTTAGAGCCTTCAGCATTTTGGGCGTCGAGGGACAGAGGAAGAGGAGAGCCATCCGCAGTACCACCGATGCAGCAGAGAGGGCCTCAAGATGGCTGTGGCTCAAAAGAGGGGAGCCATGGAGTCATAAGTAGCTAGCCATCTGGACACAAGCTGGGGTCTGATCAGCCCCGGCTGGGTCATCTGGAGGAGGTTGTATGATGTTGAAAGACCCAAAACACCCGATGATTCCAGGAACATCACTGAAGATGTGTCCAGAAGCATCAATAGATGTATGTACACAGTGCACCAAAGCTTCTGAAAAAGCATTTCAGGATGTATATTGTATAGATTTCTCTGACATTAAATTGGACCTTTGAACCTTTGAACAGGGACTCCCAAGTCCCTTTGCATCTCAGATTTTTTAGATTTTCTCCGTTTAGAAAATTGTCTGTACATTTATTTCTTCTGCGAAAGTGCATGACCATGCATTTTCTAACATTGTATTTCACTTGCCACTTTCTTGCCCATTCTCCTAATCTGTCTGTCCTTCTGCAGCCTACCTGTTTCCTCAACACTACCTGCCCCTCCACCAATCTTTGTATCATCTGTGAACTTGGCAACAACACCATCTATTCCATCATCCAAATCATTGACATGCAACATAAAAACAAGTGATCCCAACACCAACCCCTGTCACTGGTAGCCAACCAGAAAAGGATCCTTTCATTCCCACTCGCTGCCTCCTACCAATCAGCCAATGCTCTAACCATGCCAGTAACTTTCCTGTAATACCATGGGCTGTTAACTTGGTAAGGAGCCTCATGTGTGGCACCTTGTCAAAGGCTTACTGGAAGGCCAAATATACTGCATCCACTGCCTCCCCTTTATTTGTAATCTCCTCAAAGAATTCCAACAGGTTCGTTAGACAAGATTTTCCTTTAAGGAAACGATGCTGACTTTGTCCTATCTTGTCCTGTGTCACCAAGTACTCCATAACCTCATCCTTAACAGTTGACTCCAACATCTTCCCAACCATTGAGGTCAGGCTAACTGGTCTATAATTTCCTTTCTGCTGCCTTCCTCCTTTCTTAAAGAGTGGAATGACATTTGCAGTTTTCCAGTCCTCTGTCAGGTTCAGTTCATCTGGTCCAGGTGACTTATGTACCCTTAGGTCTTTCAGCTCTTTGAGCACCTTCTCCCTTGTAATAGAAACTGCACTCACTTCTCTACCATCACACCCTTCAACATCTGGCACACTGCTAGTATCTTCCATGGTGAAGTCTGGTGTAAAATACTCATTTAGTTCATCTGCCATCTCCTTGTCCCCATTATTATTCCTCTGGCCTCATTTTCTAGCGGTCCTATATCCATTCTCACCTCTCTTTTATTTTTACATATTTGAAAAAGCTTTTACTATCCACTTTGATACTGTTTGCTAGCTTGCTGTCATATTTCATCTTTTCCCTCCCAATGATTCATTTAGTTGCTCTCTGTACATTTTTTTGAAGCTTCCCAACCCTCTGTCTTCTTGCTAATTTTGCTTTGTTGTATGCCCTCTCTTTGCTTTTACATTAGCTTTCTCTTCAAATTATGGCTAATTATTTTAACTAAGTTGAAACAATGGTAAAATTAGTCCATAGTTGGTTTCCTTTTCGAGTTCTGTAAGGGTTGAATTCATAAGTTTGTTATATTTTGCCAGAAGAAGTTTGTGTTGTTTTGGGCTAAAATTTGTGCAAAGAAAATAAGATTTTTGAATCAATAATTGAATTCCAGTTGCATTCCTTGCTAAAATGTAAAAGCCTGCAACAAAGAATACAATTACATATTTTGTTCTGGGAGGCTATATATTGTAGTAATCTTAAAATGCTTTTCTAAAGAAAGCAGCTGTGGGGGGTTCACAGTTGTGCTTGCTTTAGTCATTTTCAGGCAACGTTACTTGATGTTCTGTTTTCCAGGGAACGCAAATCGAGTTGTCCATTGGGGTTATTTTTGGAATTTCTACAATGGCAGGTGAGCATTCCTGAATTGGATTTAATCCAATCAAATTGTTTGTACATGATCTGGATCTGTTTTTCTTTATGGCATAGAAGAAGGCCAAATACATTGGCTCATGGAAATCCCACTATCCCACTCATTTCCACGTAATCTATTCTCGAAGTTCAAAAGTTCAAAATAAATAAATTATCGAAGCAAATATATGTCATTTTCTTGCAGGCATTCAGGTTAGAACAAAGAACTACAATAGAATCAATGAAAAACTACATACATCGCCTGACAAACAATCAATGTGCAAATACAAAGATAATAAAAATAAATAGGCAACTAAATATTGAGAACATGAGTTGTAGAGTCCTTGAAATTGTGTCCTTGAACCTGGCAGTATGTTTCCATCAATACCTCCAACCATCAAGAAACAATTTACAATGGCCAATTAACCTTAAAATCTGCATGCAATTGGAAACCAAAACCTAGGCAGCACCAGAAGTCAGAATTGAACACAGGTAGCCAGTGATGTGAAAGAGCAGCTTTCAGTACTTCCAGTACTTTCTGTTTCAGAGGTGTACTTTGAAACTTATTGATCCCAAAAGAATGCACAAATTACTTCTGGCAAAAAAGTGCTTTCCTGGAATGGTTACAGAAACGGGATAAAATTATGTTTGAGGTCTGCAGGCCTTTGTATGACTGGATTGGAAGCTATTTATGATCACGAGATTCTGCAGTTGCTGGAAAACTTGAGCAAAGCACATATTGCTGGAGGAACTCAGCAGGTCAGGGTAATAAATAGTCAATCTTTTGGGCCGAGACTCTTCATCGGGACTGGAAATGAAGGGGGAAGAAGTCAGAAAATAAGAAGGTCGGGGAAGGGGAAGGGGAAGGAGAAGGAGCAGAACTGGCCAGTGATTGGTGTGACCAAATGAGGGCAATGAAGTAGGAAGCTGGGAGTTGATAGGTGGAAGAAGTAAAGTGCTATGGAAGAAAGAATCTGAAAGGAGAGGACAGTAGATAATGGAAGAAAGCGAAGGAGAAAGGGCACCAAAGGGAAATGATAGACAGATGAGGAGAAGAGAAGACGTGAGAGGAGAATCAGAGAGAAGTGGGAAAGGTGAGAAATTGCCAGGTATTAGAGAAGTTACTAGATGTTGGAGGAGTCAGGCATAATGTAAGTGATGCTCCTTCAGCCTGAGTGTAGCCTCACCGTGGCAGTAGAAGTAGCCATAGTCTAACAGGTTGGAATGGGACTGGGAAGTCAAATTGAAGTGGAATGCTACTGGGAAATCCTGCCTTTTGTGGAGGACAGAACGAAGATTCTCAATGAAGTGGCGTCCTAATCCATATCTGGTCCCTACTGAGTCCGTTAGTGTCATCTGGTGTATCCGATGCCCCCTCTATGCTGATGAGATCCCTTCCTTTCCACTCCTGATGAAAAGTTGACTGTTTGTTTCCCTTCATAGACGCTGCCTGACCTGCTGAGTTCCTCCAGCTCTTTGTGTGTTATTCAACTATTCATGAAACTTTTGCATCTACCATGTGTTTAAAAAAAGTTATTCTCCTCCTTTGTTTATTTTGGATATACTTGAACCTGTGTCTTGTTATCACATAACTATGTAGACACCTGTGCATAGATGTTGGTGTTTACCCTCTTCAGTTGAGTTCATGTGTGTGTTGTGTAGTGTAAACAACAATTACCTGAAAAGTTCACAATATTGGCCAAAGGTATGTTTCAAGCATAGTAGTTGCCACATGAATTTATGTAGTTGGATGGGACTGTTGTATTTTGTGTCAGGACTCATTACAAAATCTGCAGCTGTGATATTATTACCGGGAATTCTCGAAGGGCAGCTGAAGTTCCCCAACCATATCGCAGCCACCACCCTGGCACCAGACATTGTCCTAGTGTCTGAGTCTACTAAGCAAGTGATGCTGCTGGAGCTGACAGTCCCATGGGAAGATAGCTTGGAAGAGGCCTTTGAAAGGAAGCTCTCCAAGTATGCAGGACTGGTCAGCAACTGTCAGCAGGCTGGAAGGAAAGCGAGGTGTCTCCCAGTGGAGGTTGGTTGTAGGGGATTCGTAGCCCGATCCTTAGTTAGAGCCTTTAGCATTTTGGGCATCGAGGGAGAGAGGAAGAGGAGAGCCATCCGCAGTACCACCGATGCGGCAGAGAGGGCCTCAAGATGGCTGTGGCTCAAAAGAGGGGAGCTATGGAGTCATAAGTAGCTAGCCATCTGGACACAAGCTGGGGTCTGATCAGCCCCGGCTGGGTCATCTGGAGGAGGTTGTATGATGTTGAAAGACCCAAAACACCCGATGATTCCAGGAACATCACTGAAGATGTGTCCAGAAGCATCAATAGATGTATGTACACAGCACTGTGAAGCATACCTATGTTTAAGCAAAGCTCCCAAGGCAGCTACAATAGGAGAGAAAAGTTCAAAGTAAAGTTATCATCATACTATTCAATACTATATACTACCTTGAAATTCATTTACTTGCAGGAATTTACTGGAAAAACAGTGGAATTTACAATAAAAACAAGTCATAAATGACCAGTGTGCAAAAGAAGTCAAATTGTGCAAATAAAAAGAATTGAGAGTGTAAGTTGTCGGGTCTGTGAAAGTGAGTCTGTAGGTTGTAGAATCACTTCAGAGTTGTGGTGAGCGAAGTTATCCACACCAGTACAGGAGCCTGATTGATGTAGGGTGGTCACTGTTCTTGAACCAGGTGGTGTGGGACCTAAGGCTTCTGTGTCTCCTGCCCAAAGGTAGTAGCGAGAAAAATGGCATGGCCTGGATGGTGGGTCCTTGATGGATGCTTGTGGCAGTGCTCTATGTAAATGTGATCAGTGGTGCAGAGTGCTTTGCCTGTGATGGACCGGGCTGTATCCACCACTTTCTGTAGTCTCGCAACACACATCAAAGTTGCTGGTGAACGCAGCAGGCCAAGCAGCATCTGTACGAAGAGGTGCAGTCGAGGTTTCAGGCCGAGACCCTTCGTCAGGACTAACTGAAGGAAGAGTGAGTACGGGATTTGAAAGTTGGAGGGGGAGGGGGAGATCCAAAATGATAGGAGAAGACAGGAGGGGGAGGGATAGAGCCAAGAGCTGGACAGGTGATAGGCAAAAGGGGATACGAGAGGATCATGGGACAGGAGGTCTGGGAAGAAAGACAGTGGGGGGGGGGGACCCAGAGGATGGGCAAGAGTTATATTCAGAGGGACAGAGGGAGAAAAAGGAGATTGAGAGAAAGAATGTGTGCATAAAAAAAAAGTAACAGATGGGGTACGAGGGGGAGGTGGGGCATTAGCATAAGTTAGAGAAGTCGATGTTCATGCCATCAGGTTGGAGGCTACCCAGACGGAATATAAGGTGTTGTTCCTCCAACCTGAGTGTGGCTTCATCTTTACAGTAGAGGAGGCCGTGGATAGACATGTCAGAATGGGAATGGGATGTGGAATTAAAATGTGTGGCCACTGGGAGATCCTGCTTTCTCTGGCGGACAGAGCGTAGATGTTCAGCAAAGCGGTCTCCCAGTCTGCGTCGGGTCTCGCCAATATATAAAAGGCCACATCGGAAGCACCGGACGCAGTATATCACCCTAGCCGACTCACAGGTGAGGTTGTGCCTCACCTGGAAGGACTGTTTGGGGCCCTGAATGGTGGTAAGGGAGGAAGTGTAAGGGCATGTGTAGCACTTATTCCGCTTACACGGGTAAGTGCCAGGAGGGAGATCAGTGGGGAGGGATGGGGGGGACGAATGGACAAGGGAGTTGTGTAGGGAGCGATCCCTGCGGAATGCAGAGAGAGGAGGGGAGGGAAAGATGGGCTGAGTGGTGGGATCCCGTTGGAGGTGGCAGAAGTTACGGAGCATAATATGTTGGACCCGGAGGCTGGTGGGGTGGTAGCTGAGGACCAGGGGAACCCTATTCCTAGTGGAGTGGTGGGAGGATGGAGTGAGAGCAGATGTACGTGAAATGGGGGAGATGCGTTTAAGAGCAGAGTTGATAGTGGAGGAAGGGAAGCCCCTTTCTTTAAAAAAGGAAGACATCTCCCTCGTCCTAGAATGAAAAGCCTCATCCTGAGAGCAGATGCGGCGGAGACGGAGGAATTGCGAGCAGGGGATGGCGTTTTTGCAAGAGACAGGGTGAGAAGAGGAATAGTACAGATAGCTGTGAGAGTCAGTAGGCTTATAGTAGACATCAGTGGATAAGCTGTCTCCAGAGACAGAGACAGAAAGATCTAGAAAGGGGAGGGAGGTGTCAGAAATGGACCAGGTAAACTTAAGGGCAGGGTGAAAGTTGGAGGCAAAGTTAATAAAGTCAACGAGTTCTGCATGTGTGCAGGAAGCAGCGCCAATGCAGTCGTCAATGTAGCGAAGGAAAAGTGGGGGACAGATACCAGAATAGGCACGGAACATAGATTGTTCCACAAACCCAACAAAAAGGCAGGCATAGCTAGGACCCATACGGGTGCCCATAGCTACACCTTTAGTTTGGAGGAAGTGGGAGGAGCCAAAGGAGGAATTATTAAGAGTAAGGACTAATTCCGCTAGACGGAGCAGAGTGGTGGTAGAGGGGAACTGATTAGGTCTGGAATCCAAAAAGAAGCGTAGAGCTTTGAGACCTTCCTGATGGGGGATGGAAGTATGTAAGGACTGGACATCCATGGTGAAAATAAAGCGGTGGGGGCCAGGGAACTTAAAATCATCGAAAAGTTTGCTGAACATCTACGCGCTGTCCGCCAGAGAAAGCAGGATCTCCCAGTGGCCACACATTTTAATGCCACGTCCCATTCCCATTCTGACATGTCTATCCACGGCCTCCTCTACTGTAAAGATGAAGCCACACTCAGGTTGGAGGAACAACACCCTATATTTCGTCTGGGTAGCCTCCAACCTGATGGCATGAACATCGACTTCTCTAACTTCCGCTAAGGCCCCACTTCTCCCTCGTACCCCATCTGTTACTTTTTTTTTATGCACACATTCTTTCTCTCAATCTCCTTTTTCTCCCTCTGTCCCTCTGAATATACCTCTTGCCCATCCTCTAGGTCCCCCCCCCCCTTGTTTTTCTTCCCGGACCTCCTGTCCCATGATCCTCTCGTATCCCCTTTTGCCTATCACCTGTCCAGCTCTCGGCTCTATCCCTCCCCCTCCTGTCTTCTCCTATCATTTTGGATCTCCCCCTCCCCCTCCAACCTTCAAATCCCTTACTCACTCTTCCTTCAGTTAGTCCTGACGAAGGGTCTCGGCCTGAAACATCGACTGCACCTCTTCCTACAGATGTTGCTTGGCCTGCTGCGTTCACCAGCAACTTTGATGTGTGTTGCTTGAATTTCCAGCATCTGCAGAATTCCTGTTGTTTACTTTCTGTAGTCTTCTGTGTTCTTTGGCATTGGTGTTTCTGTATGAGGCCACAATGCAACTAATTGGAATGCTCTCTACTGTGCATCTATAGAAGTTTGTCAAAGGTTTTGGTGACATGCCAAATATACACAAACTTCATAAAAAGTGGAGGTGCTGTCATGCCTTCTTTTCCATGGAACTTGCATGCTGGTCTCAGGACAGATGATAATGCGAAGAATTTTAAAACTGCTGATCCTGTTCACCTCTGATCCCCTAATTAGCTCTTTGGTTTTTCTGACATTGAGTGAGAGATTGTTGTCAACCATTCAACCAGATTTTCAATCTCCCTCTTAAATACTGATTCATCACCACCCTTGCTTTTCCCAACAGCAGTGGTGTCATTAGCAAACATGAATATGGCTAACCTTACAGTCATTAGCAGGGCTAAACTCATAGGCTTGAGGTGCACCTGTGCTGATGGAGATTGTGGAGAAGGTGTTGCCAATCCATCCTAACTGGAGTCTGCAAGTGAAAAAAATTGAGGATCCAATTGCACAAGGAGGTATAGAGGCCTTTGTTTTGGAGCTTATTGATTAGTTTCAAGGGGATGCTCATGTTGAATGCTGAGCTGTAGTCAATGAAGAGCATCCTGATGTATGCATCTTCATTGTTCAGATATTCCATGGCTGAGTGAAAGGCCAATGATATGGCATCTGCTGTTGACCTGGTGTAACAGTAGGCAAATTAGAGCTGATCTAGGTCACTCCTCAGACAGAGTTGATATGCTTCATAACCAACCTCTTAAAGCACTTCATTACAATGGATGTACAGTGCCTGTACCTTATGGTTTTGCCTCAAGTAAACAAGTCAAGATAGAAAATATAACTGGGAAGTTTAATTATTTTGTAGAGCAGAGCATGCTGGTAAAATCTTCCATTTTACTGTTGCTGTTATTTCAACAGATTCTTTCTTTTTTTAAAAAACACAGCTGCAGCACTGGGTAACCTTGTGTCCGATGTAGCTGGCCTAGGGTGAGTATACCTTACATACTGAGCATTGTAAATATGAGAAATCTTAATTTAATAAAATTAAGAATTCAGTTAATATTAAATTTCCTCTAAGCTTGAAGTGGTTCATCTATAGCATTGCATGTGACTCGAAGAAAGAAACACAACTTGGGGTACAGTGTTTTCTAAGTTCAATGCAATTAATAATCAGAATGAGGTTTAATGTCACTGACATGTGTCATGAAATTTGTTGTTTTGCACATTGCAATAGAAAAAAAACTATAAATTGCCTTAAGAAATCTACTGAGTGGCCACTTTATTTGGTACACCTGTACACCTGATCATTAATGCAGATATCAGCCAATCATGTTGCAGCAACTCAATGCATAAAATCATGCAGACATGGTGAAGAGGTTCGGTTGTTGTTCCGACCAAACATCAGAATGGGGAAGAAATGTGATCTGAGTGATTTTGACTGTGGAATGATTGTTGGTGCCTGACAGGGTGCTTTGAGTATCTCAGAAACTGCTGATATCCTAGGATTTTCATGCAAAACAATCTTCAGAACTTATAGGGAATAGTGCAAAAAAACTAAAAAAAACATCCAACTCTGTGGGTGAAAGGCCCTTGTTAATGAGAGAGGTCAGAGGAGAATGGCCAGACTGGTTCAAGTTGACAGGAAGGTGACAGTAACTCAAATGACCATGCGTTATAACAGTGGTGTGCAGAAGACAACACATCGAAACTTGCCTGCTAAGTTCCTGCAGCATTTTGTGTATGAACCTTGCAATGGATGAGCTACAGCTGTAGAAGACCATAACATTCACACTGTGTCTATTAGGTACGGGAGGTACCTAATAAAGTGGCCACTGAGTGTATTTACAGATTGATCACCCCTTTATCTGAAATTCCAAAATCTGAAATCCAAATTTTTACTTGAGCATGACATGATGTCATAACTGGAGAATTCCACAAGACACTGTGATGCGCATGTCTAAGAAGTGACCTCACACATGTAATAAACAGAAGTTAATTACAAAGAGAAAAGCACTGCATAAAGAGAAAATGAAGATCTCAATCATGTTTTGAAAGAGTGAATTTGTCAGTGTCAGAGTGAACGTTTGCCACATAATAATATGTAGTTCTAAAGGTGGTGGAAACCTGGCCTGAGGGTGCAACCTCTGCACTGCAGGGCTGCTTTGATAATACAAACTGGAGAATGGTCAGAGAGGCTGCTATCTATGGCAACTATGTTAACATTGAGGAATATGTGGATTCGGTGACCAGCTACACAGAGGGGTGTACTGAGGATGTGACCAACATGAAACACATAGGTTGAGGGCAAATCAGAAGCCATGGCTTACTGTGGAGATCTGTGCCACGCTGAGGGACCATGAAGCTCCATGGTTTGCTGTGGAGTTCTGTGCCAGGCTGAGGGACCGTGATGCTCCATGGTTTGCTGTGGAGATCTGTGCCAGGCTGAGGGACCGTGATGCTCCATTGTTTACTGCGGAGATCTGTGCCAGGCTGAGTGACCGTGATGCTCCATGGCTTATTGCGGAGATCTGTGCCAGGCTGAGGGACCATGATGCTCCATGGTTTACTGCGGAGATCTGTGCCAGGCTGAGGGACCATGATACTCCATGGTTTACTGCAGAGATCCGTGCCAGGCTGAGGGACCGTGATACTCCATGGTTTACTGCAGAGATCTGTGCCAGGCTGAGGGACCGTGATGTTCCATTGTTTACTGCGGAGGTCTGTGCCAGGCTGAGGGACCGTGATGCTCCGTGGTTTACTGCGGAGATCTGTGCCAGGCTGAGGGACCGTGATGCTCCATGGTTTGCTGTGGAGATCTGTGCCAGGCTGAGGGACCGTGATGCTCCATTGTTTACTGCGGAGATCTGTGCCAGGCTGAGGGACCGTGATGCTCCATGGCTTACTGCGGAGATCTGTGCCAGGCTGAGGGACCGTGATGCTCCATGGTTTACTGCGGAGATCTGTGCCAGGCTGAGGGACCGTGATGCTCCATGGTTTACTGCAGAGATCCGTGCCAGGCTGAGGGACCGTGATTTTCCATGGCTTACTGCGGAGATCTGTGCCAGGCTGAGGGACCGTGATACTCCATGGTTTACTGCAGAGATCCGTGCCAGGCTGAGGGACCGTGATGCTCCATTGTTTACTGCGGAGATCTGTGCCAGGCTGAGGGACCATGATGCTCCATGGTTTACTGCAGAGATCCGTGCCAGGCTGAGGGACCGTGATGCTCCATTGTTTACTGCGGAGACCTGTGCCAGGCTGAGAGAGTGTGATGCTCCATGGTTTACTGCGGAGACCTGTGCCAGGCTGAGGGACCGTGATGTTCCATTGTTTACTGCGGAGGTCTGTGCCAGGCTGAGGGACCGTGATGCTCCGTGGTTTACTGCGGAGATCTGTGCCAGGCTGAGGGACCGTGATGCTCCATGGTTTGCTGTGGAGATCTGTGCCAGGCTGAGGGACCATGATGCTCCATTGTTTACTGCGGAGATCTGTGCCAGGCTGAGGGACCGTGATGCTCCATGGCTTACTGCGGAGATCTGTGCCAGGCTGAGGGACCGTGATGCTCCATGGCTTACTGCGGAGATCTGTGCCAGGCTGAGGGACCGTGATGCTCCATGGTTTACTGCGGAGATCCGTGCCAGGCTGAGGGACCGTGATTCTCCATGGCTTACTGCGGAGATCTGTGCCAGGCTGAGGGACCGTGATACTCCATGGTTTACTGCAGAGATCCGTGCCAGGCTGAGGGACCGTGATGCTCCATTGTTTACTGCGGAGATCTGTGCCAGGCTGAGGGACCATGATGCTCCATGGTTTACTGCAGAGATCCGTGCCAGGCTGAGGGACCGTGATGCTCCATTGTTTACTGCGGAGACCTGTGCCAGGCTGAGAGAGTGTGATGCTCCATGGTTTACTGCGGAGACCTGTGCCAGGCTGAGGAACCGTGATGCTCCATGGTTTACTGCGGAGATCTGTGCCAGGCTGAGGAACCGTGATGCTCCATGGTTTACTGCGGAGGTCTGTGCCAGGATGAGGGACCATGATACTCCATGGTTTACTGCGGAGATCTGTGCCGGGCTGAGAGAGTGTGATGCTCCATGGTTTACTGCAGAGGTCTGTGCCAGGATGAGGGACTGTGACGCTGCTTTTAGATTACAAGATGTGACAGCTCTCAGGGAAGCGAGGACTTGGCTTTCTTGCTCCACCAGGAAGGCCAAATGGGAGCATTCTCAGAGAATTTACAGTCACTTCAGTGATACCAGAGACTTGAGGCGCATGGGGTAGAAAATTACAGTCTACAAGTCTCTTCTGCACATCAGTGGCCATGATGCCTCACTCACTGAGAGGCTGAATGTCTTCTATGCCTGGTTTGATGTACAGACCAAAGTGCTGGTGAGGAACCATCATTCCAGTGCCAAAGAAGGTGACTGTAATCTGTCTAAATGACTAGTGTTCTGTGGCATTAATATCAATCATTATGAAATGCTTTGGGCAACTGGTCATGGAGCACATTGAAGCCTTTCTGCCAGTTACACTGGACCCTTTCCAGTTCATTTATCGCTGGAATCAATCTACTGATGATGCAATAGCCTCTGCCCTTCGCTTTGTCTGTCCCACCTGGAAAATGTGGTCTCATATGCCAGACTGCTGTTTATAGACTTCAGTTTGGCATTCAACACCATCATACCCTAGAAACTGTCCTCGCTGAGTCTCAACACCTCCCCCTGCATTTAGATATTGGACTTCTTAACAGTAAGGCCACAGTCAGTCCGTGTGGGCAGCTGGGTCTCTCGTCCTGTTACAGTGAGCACTGGTGCTCCCCAAGGCTGTGTGCTCAGCCCACTGCTGTTCACACTGCTGACACAGGATCCAGCTCAAACTGTCTCATCAACCTTGTAGATGACACAACAGTGGGTGGCCTTATCAAGAATGATGATGAGACAGAGTATAGAGAGGAAATGGAACAGCTGATGGATTGGTGTGAGAAGAACAACCTAAGCCTGAATGTGGAGAAGACAAAGGAAATCATTGTGGACCTCAGGAAGGTACAGACATGCTATATCCCTCAGCAAATACATGGCTCCTCCATAGAAAGAATTAAGGGCACCATTCGTGGGAGTTCACATCACGGATGACCCACCTGGTTTTTTACTAACACCTCCCTGAACAAGAAGGCACAACAGCCTGTCCACTTCCTAAGAAGATTGAGGCAAGCAAGGCTCCCACCACCCCACTCCATCTTAACTGTGTTTTACAGGAGCACCATTGAGAGCATCCCGATAAGTTGCATCTCCATCTGGTATGGGCGCAGTCGAACATCAGACCTGAAGTCCCTACAAAGGACTGTGAGAACAGCTGAGAGGATCATAGGAGTCTCCCACCATCCACTGGGAACATTTATCAGGAATGCTGTGTATGCGGGGCCCTTGGTATTAAGGATCCCACCCATCCATCCGGCATTTTCTTTGAGTCTGAGACTCTGATGCATAAAGACAAGAACAGTCAGGATGAGAAACAGTTTCTTCCCCCAAGCCATTAGTCTTCTGAACTCCCTGCCACATGATATTCAAAGTGTCACTGGTTAAGCTGTTCCATACCTTACAATATTTAATATTAATGCACTTTAGTTTGTTATTTATGTGTGATTCATCTGTAGATTTTATCCTCCTTAAGTTATTATGTGTTTTGTGTGCTACTGTGCTTTACACTCTGGTTCGGAAAAAGCTGTCTCATTTCTATACAGATCATATGGTTACATACATGTATGTAGTTAAATGACAATAAACTTCACTTGACTTGAAAACAAGCAAAGATCCATCACAAAATTACTGCAGAAATTGAAAAAATAGCACGGCATTAGATTTTTAAAGATTTGTGGTGCTAAAGCATTTGTTGGTCACAAAGCAGCAGGGAAATACATTGTTTGCCAAGATCGTCATTGATGAATAGCTAATGTGCTGAATAGTTGCTTCAGTGCACACGTGTGATGAGCAAGTGCAAGACCAAGACTGTTTACCAGCAGGTTCAGAATCAGGAATGATGTCAATGCCAAACATTCACTCACTGTCCACCTGGGTGGCTGATGCGTGATGGCTGTTTAAAATATTACTTAAAACTACCTTCAAGGTAACTTTATAAGCTGATTATGTGATGTAAATGAATGCTGTGTTTAGATTGGGTCCCATCCCCGAGATATTTTATTATATAGCTGTAAATATTCCAAATATATTCAGTGAAATTCCAGTCTAAGATGGTGCTACAGAAAGAGCAACTGCTTACAGGTGGTTTGCAAAGCAACAAATATGACTAAACACTCTACTAATAACACTTTTTATGTGGAAAATTGTGGTAACCCATCACCGCAAACAATGAAGACGTCACTGAATGCGAGGCTGATCAGAGGATCGAAGGATGCGGGTGCAGGGCGGAGTTGAAGCGAGGTCGAGGCATGTGGGAGTCAGTCTGAATTGGAGACAGAGTTGGAATGAGCAGAGTGGAGAAAAGTTGAAGTTGAATTTTTTTTTTTTGAAGCCTGTCCACTGAAATCGGGAGCGAGGTTGGATCCATCTAAGAGTTGACTGGTTTGGGCCGGAACTGGCCCAGGTCTAATTGCAGGGGATGATCCAGTGCCTGGACAATTTAAATACCAGGCTAGATGGACTGAAAAAGGCAAGGTGTCAGGACTGGAGGCAAGGGGTGAGCCGGTTCTGCTCTGTGACATTTTGCTCTGCTGTCCTCAGGGCTGGGACTGTTGGACTGCTCTGTGCTTGGTGTCTGCGAGCTTCATAGCGATTTTCCCTGTGGTGTGATGAACTGAGACTGGTGCTATGGGCCTGTTCTGACTGCTCCAGGCTTCGGGCTTATGGACTCAATTTTGTTTTGAATGCTGATGCTTGCTTTATTGTTTGCATGATGTGGATGTCTGCAAAGAACAAGAATTTCAGGATGTACGTTGCATACATTTCTCTGATATTAAATGGAACTTCTGTTTTTTTTTGTCTTTCTCTGCATTGGTTGTTGGTCTTTTTTTTTAAATTGGGTTCTTGTTTTGTGGCTACCTGTGAACAGACACATCTCAGGATTGTATAATTTATCTGTACTTCGATAATAAATATACTTTGAACTTGAAACCCAAAATTCAAAACCCTTCTGGCTCCAAGCATTTTGGATAAGAGGTGCTCAACCTGAATCTGTATTTTAAGTTTCCCTCTTGTGCTATTGGATTGTTGAGGGTTATATTGAAGTATTGCCAATAAATATAATTAGAAATTCATGGAAGTACAGCAGATCGAGCAGCGATCCTGGAAATGGAAACAATCTGTTTCAATTTAGAACTGAGAAAGTTCTGATTAAAAAGGGTCTTTAATCTGAAACTCAAACTTTGTTTCTCTTTCCACAGATGCCGCCTTAACCTGTTGAATTTTTCCACTGCTTCCTGTTTTTAGAAACAGAGAAACATAGACATCTACAGTACATTACAGGCCCTTCGGCTCTCAATGTTGGGCTGACCATGTAACCTGCTCTAGAAACTGCCTAGAATTTACCTACTGCATAGCCCTCTCTTTTCCTAAGCTGCATATACCTATCTAAGAGGCTCTTAAAGACCCTATTATATCCGCTTTCACCACCACCGCCAGCAGTGTGGAAAAACTTATCCCTGACATTCCCTTGGTACCTGTTTCCAAGCACCTTAAAATATGTCCCCTCATGTTAGCCATTTCAGCCCTGGGAAAAAGCCTCTGGCTATCCACACGATCAATGCTTCTCATCATCTTATACTTCCCTATCAGGTCACCTGTCATCCTTCGTCGCTCCAATAAGAAAAGGCCAAGTTCACTGAACCTATACTCATAAGGCATGCTCCCCAATCCAGGCAACGTCCTTGTAAATCTCCTCTGCACTTTCACTATAGTATCCACATCCTTCCTGTAGTGAGGTGACCAGAACTGAACACGGTAGTCCAGTGGGGTCTGACCAAGGTCGTGTATAACTCCAACATTACCTCACAGCTCTTGAAGTCAATCCCATGATTGATGAAGGCCAACACACTATACACCTTCTCAACAACACTGTCAATCTGCGCGGCACCTTTGAGTGTCCTATGGACATGGATCCAAGATCTTGCATATCCTCCACACTGCCTAGAGCCTTACCATTAATATCATATTCTGTCTTCAAATTTGACCTACCAAAATGAACCACTTCACACTTATCTGGGTTGAACTCCATCTGCCACTTCTCAGCGTAGTTCTGCACCCTTTTGATGTCCCACTGCAATCTTTGACAACCCTGCAGACAACTTTTGTGTCATCAGCAAACTTACTAACCCACCCTTCTACTTCCTCATCCAGGTCATTTATAAAAATCACAAAGGGGGGCGGTCCCAGAACAGAACCCTGCGAAACTCCACTGGTCGCCGACCTCCATACTGAATACAAACCATCTACAACCACCCTTTGCCTTCTTTGAGCAAGCCCATTTTGGATCCACAAAGCAAGGTCTCCTTGGATCCCATGCCTCAATACTTTCTGAATGAGCCTTGCACGGAAACCTTATCAAACGTCTTACTGAAATCCATATACACTACATCCACTGGTCTACCTTCATCAATGTGTTTTGTTACATCCTCAAATAATTCAATCAGGCACGACCTGCCCTGGATAAAGCCAGGCTGACAATCCATAATCAGGTTATGTTTCTCCAAATGCTCATAAATCTTGACTCTCTGGATCTTCTCCAACGATTTGCCCATCATTGAAGTAAGACTCACTGGTCTATAATTTCCTAGGTTATCTTGACTCTCTTTCTTGAACAGAAGAACAAAGCTTGCAACCTTCCAATCCTCTGGTACTTCTCCCATCCCTATTGACGATGCAAAGATCATCGCCAGAAGCTCAGCAATCTCCCCCCTCGCTCCCCACAGTATCCTGGGGTATATCTCATCCGGTCCCGGTGACTTATCTAACCTAATACCTTTCAAAAGCTCCAGCAAATCCTCTTTCTTAATGTCTATGGACTCAAGCATTTCAGTTCACTGTAAGTCATCCCCACAATTGCCAAGGTCCTTTTCACTGCTGAAAACTGAAGCAAAGTATACATTAAGTACCTCCGCAACCTCCTCCAGCTCCATGCACATGTTTCCATTATCCCTCCTGATTGGTCCTATTCTCACACAATTCATCCTCTTGCTCTTCACATTCTTGTAGAATGCCTTCCAGTTTTCCTTAATCCTGCTTGCCAAGACCTTCTCATGGCCCCTTCTGGCTCTCCTAATTCCATTCCTGAGCTCCTTCCTGGCACTCTTGTAATTTTCTAGAGCTCTTAACAGATTTTATTTCAGATAGCCAACTGTCTGCAGGGTTTGTGAGGAAAACCCCTGTAGTGCATCAGATGCTTACCCAGAATGTCACCCTTAGATTTGTGTGTGTGTGAGCTTGTACAATTAACGTGTGAAAATATTAACATACTTCGATGATCCTCAAACCATATGGAAAAAGAGCCTATGAGCGTGAACATAAATAAAGCTTGTTTAATTGAATTTTGGGTGATCCAAAGGACAGTCATAAAGCACCAAGTGCTAGGTATGAGGGGAGGGTATGTGTGCACCTGGGCTCCAAATTCAGTTTCTAGAATTGTGCAGTCACCTTTATCTTTGCAAGACAAGACTTAAGTGCACGCTGAGGACTCTGAGGAGGAAGCTGGCAAAATAAAGGAATAGCAATGTAGTTCTAAGTTGGGATGATATGAAACTTGAAGGAGAACTGTTTACAGTGAGGTGATGGTCAGTTACATACTGCACTAATGTATCCAAAATATAAAACTGGTTTGTACTGTCACCAGTGTAATGATGAAAGCATCATGGAGTTGTTTGTTCGACTGCAAAAATATATGATGACCGTCTTAAGTAATGTGCATTCAAGATTTGTTTAATGCCATTTCCTGTACACTAATATATAGGAGAACAAAGTTATTTTTACTTCGTATTCAATGCAAATCCAAATAAAAAAATCAATAAGAACACAATAATAAAAACACAACAAATATAAATAATAAGATAGCTTGTTGAATTGAATTGACTTTATTTCTTAGATCCTTCACATACATGAGGAGTAAAAATCATTGTTATGTCTCCATCGAAATGTGCAATCATTGTAATTTATTATAATTTATAATAAAAAGAACAGTCAATGTAATATAGCGTACACTCAAATCAGCGTGAGTTAATCAGTCTGATGGCCTGGTGGAAGAAGCTGTCCCCGGAGCCTGTTGGTCCTGGCTTTTATGCTGTGGTACAGTTTCCCAGATGGTAGCAGCTGGAATAGATTGCGGCTGGGATGGCTTGGGTTCCCAATGATCCTTCGGGCCCTTTTTTCACACCTATCCTTGGAAATATCCTGAATTATGGGAAAAGTTCACATCTATAGATGCATTGGGCTATCCGCACCACTCTCTGCAGAGCCCTGTAATTGAGGGAGGTACAGTTCTCATACCAGGCAGTGATGCAGCCAGTCAGAATGCTCTCAATTGTGCCCCTATAGAAAATTCTTGGGATTTGGGGGCCCATACCAAACTTCCTCAACTGTCTGAGGTGAAAGAGGCACTGTTGTGCCTTTTTCACCACACAGCTGGTGTGCACAGACAACGTGAGGTCCTCAGTGATGTGGATGCCAAGGAACTAGAAGCTGTTTATCCTCTCAACCCCAGTTTGATTGTATCTCCATAAAGTGACGCCAGGCACAGGTCCTGATGGAGGGTCTGGGACTAAAATGTTGACTGTTTATTCATTTCCATAGATGCTGTCTTACCTGTTGAGTTCTTCCAGCATTTTGTATGTTACTAGGCACAGGAGTGTCTGGTACATACGGTGACGGACAGGAAATGATAAAGTAGCGGTGGTCAGCTCCTGCGCGGAAGTGTTGGTCAGCTTGGGGAAAGTCTGGTGATCCTGCATAGTCTAAGCCTCTGTAATCAGTATACCTCAAATTAAGGAAAATTGAATTCTACCTTTTCCCCATAAGAGGAATGTCCTCTCCACATCCAGCCCAGCAAGGCCCCTCAGGATCTTGTATTTTTCTATCACTGAACTTAGACCCTACTGCCCAGTGTAGGCCCTTTGACCCAAAATGTTGTGCCAACATTTAAGCTACTCTAAGACCAATCTAACCCTTCCCTCCTTCCTAGCCCAACATTCTTCTATCATCCATGTGCCTACCTAAGAATTTCTTAAATGTCCATAATATGTCTGCTTCTACCACCAACCCTGACAATATGTTCCATGCACACACTACTCTCTATGTAAAAAGAATCTTAGCTCTGACATTCTCCCTATATTTTCTTCCAATTGCCTTAATATTATGCCTCTAGGATTAGCCATTTCCAACCTGGGAAAAAATCTCTGCCTACATGCTTGATCTATGCCTCTTATCTCTATCAAGTCACCTCTCATCCTCCTCTTCCCTAAAGAAAAAAACCCTTATGTTTCCTCTTGCTTTTCTAAACTCTAATGGAAAAATCATAACCTGTGCGCTTGTGCGCATGTGCCGGTCGTGCATGCAGCCTGGTACAGCCGTTCCAATCTATTCTGTTACTTTCTTCTTACTTTTAACTTACATTTTTTTTTGTATTTTTTTCTCACGGTATCACGTCGAAGCTGCACCCTCTCTAACATGCTGGTAGAGAGAGTTTTATTTGGGTTTTCTTTAGCGCTGGAAATGTTTACATCCCGACATGCGGGACAGAAGCAAGGTTGCATTGTGTATTCCACGGACCAGCAAATTCCGGCCTGCTTAACGAACAGAGTGGCAGACACCCCTACTGAAATCCGGAGGAAAACACACAGAGGATGCAGAGGGGGATCACAAAGCCGAGGAAAGAGGACCGGGTCGAGACAACAGAGACTTTTGGAGAAGAGGAGTTTGGTGGGTAATACCGTTCCGCCTGACCGAAAGTGCACCGAGAGCGGTAAGCGTGAAGGATTGGGGTGCTTACTGATCTGGCTAACAACGGATGGTGCAATCCGGGGTATATTACGATCGAGGAACCTGTTTGCAGACTGGTTATTGAACTTATTACTGTTGGACTTCGGCCACATTCCACCATGATACAACATTTGGCGGCACGGGAGGTCGTTGCTGCCTGTTGCCACCGAACGTGCAGCTCCT
Organism: Mobula hypostoma; assembly: GCF_963921235.1. NCBI lineage: Eukaryota > Metazoa > Chordata > Chondrichthyes > Myliobatiformes > Myliobatidae > Mobula > Mobula hypostoma. The sequence goes on along the minus strand of NC_086105.1, from coordinate 77,242,554 downwards.
CCCATGGAGGGTCAGACACCCTGAGCCAATAGACTGGTCCTGGACTTATTCTCCATCTGGCATAGTTTTGCATTTTGTTGTTTGACTGTTGGGGTTTTTTGTATTGCTATACTTACACTCTATTCTTCGTTGGTGCGGCTGTAACGAAACCAAATTTCCCTCGGGATTAATAAAGTATATCCATCCATCCATCCATCCATCCATCCATCCATCCATCCTTGCTTAGTAAGACAACCCATTCATTCCAGAAGCACAAACGGTCCTGTGAACATCCATGAAACTCATGTACAATACAACAGTCATGTTGTGGAAGCTGGTTGCCTAGTGCAATCTTTTCCCACCAGCATACGGGGAATTTGGGCTCCTTATCTGAGAAAGGCACTGCAGAGGGTCCAAATGAGGTTTACAAGAATGATCCTGGGAATGCAAGGGTTAATGTATGAGGAGTGTTTAATGGCTCTGGGAGTTCAGAAGAATGAGGGGGTATCTCATTGCAAGCTATCAAATATTGAAAGGCTTAGATAGAGTGGACGTGGAGAGGATGCTTCCTGTACTGGGGGAGTCTAGCACCAGAAGGTACAGCCTCTGAATAGAAGGACGTCCCTTTAGAACAGAGATGAGAAGAAATTTCTTCCAGTTCCCAAAGGTTATGGGGAGAAGGCATGAGAATGAGTTTGAGAGAAATAATAAATCAGCCATGATGAATTGGTGGAGAAGACTCAAAAGGCCTAATTCTGTTCCAATGCCTTATAGTCTTACATGAATGATTATGAAGAAATGTTTATAAAATATGACAAGAAAACTAATTTAACATCTTGTTTTCCAGTCTTGCAGGGTATGTTGAGGCTCTTGCATCAAGGCTGGGGCTACCGAGTCCTGACCTAAACCCAAAGCAGGCCGATATGTGGCAAACTCGACTGAGCTCACAACTGGTGAGTACTGGTGGCTTCAGGTGTTCCTGCCTTTGTCCTACATGCGTTTGCCCTCTGCTCCATTATGTTTCTGAGCAACAAATGAGTTTGCATTTCTTCCCGATACATGAACTTCGGCTCAAAATTGGTTCAGCGCAAATTGCACATTGGTATTTAGTTAAACAGGTATCCTTGAATGGCAGAGTTTTAGGATATACTGACATTTATAAATATTATATTTATTTCTAAATCTTAGAGAGCATCCTCACATCAGCCGTTGCTGTCTGTTTTCTGTAGCATCCTCTCACAATATAAGAAAATGACAGCAAACTGTCAAGTCAGCAGAAAAGCTCCAACATCCCCACAGGACTTGTATGTGTCCAGGACAGAATGGGCAGGAAAATAATCATTGCGGACACCACTCCCCAAGCAGACTGCTTTACCAAAATCTTCCTTCTGCAAAGTGTTATAGGGCTATTAAAACAAAAACTTCCCGAGGGAAAAAACTTTTAAGATCTGGGCTGTTAATCTAATCAAACATTCGAGTTAGCGCCCCCCACCAATCTATTACCTTAGACACTGCACTGTAAGCAGAATCAGAATCAGTGGCAAGTGATGTGAAATTTGTTAACTTAGCAGCAGCAATTCAATGCAATGTATAATCGAGCAGAGAAAAATTATAATAAAATAAAACATAATAAACAAGTAATTCAATTATGTATAGTGAATAGATTTTTAAAAATGTGCAAAAACAGAAATACTGTACATTAAACAAAAAGTGACATAGTGTCCAAAGCTTCAATGTCCAAATAGGAATCGGATGGCAGAGAGGAATAAGCTGTTCCTGAATCGCTGAGTGTGTGCCCTCAGGCTTCTGTATTTCCTACCTGATGGTAACAGTGAGAAAAGGGCGTACCCTGGGCGCTGGATCGCTGCCTTTCTGAGACACCGCTCCCTAAAGATGTCCTGGGTACTTTGTAGGCTAGTGCCCAAAATGGAGCTGATTAGATTTACAACCTTCTGCAGCTTCTTTTGGTCCTGTGCAGTAGCCCCTCCATACCAGACAGTGATGCAGCCTGTCAGAATGCTCTCCACGGTTCAGCTATAGAAGTTTTTGAGTGTACTTGTTGACGTGCCAAATCTCTTCAAACTCCGAATAAAGTATAGCCTCTGTCTTGCCTCCTTTAAAACTACATCAATATCTTGGGACCAGGTTAGATCCTCAGAGATCTTGACACCCAGGAACTTGAATCTGCTCATTCTCTAAACTTCAGATCCCTCTATGAAGATTGGTATGTGTTCCTTTGTCTTGCCCTTCCTGTAGTCGATAATCAGCTCTTTCGTCTTACTAACGTTGAGTGCCAGATTGTTGCTGCAGCACCATTCCACTAGTTGGCATATCTCACTCCTGTACGCCCTCTCGTCACCACCTGAGATTCTACTAACAGTGATTGTATCGTCAGCAAATTTATAGATGGTATTTGAGATATGCCTAGCCACACAGTCATGTGTATACCGAGAATAGAGCAGTGGGCTAAGCGCACACCCCTGAGGTGCGCCAGTGTTGATTGTCAGCAAGGAGGATATGTTATTACCAATCCACACAGACTGTGGTCTTCTGGTTAGGAAGTCAAGGATCCAATTGCAGAGGGAGGTACAGAGGCCCAGGTTCTGTAACCTCTCAGTCAGGATTGTGGGAGTGATGGTATTAATTGCTGAGCTGTAGGCGATGAACAGCATCCTGTTTGTGTTGTCTAGGTGGTCTAAAGCCATGTGGAGAGCCATTGAGATTGCATCTGCCATTGACCTATTGTGGCGATAGGCAAATTGCAGTGGGTCCAGGTCCTTGCTGAGGCAGGAGTTCAGTCTAGTCATGACCAACCTCTCAAAGCATTTCATCACTGTCGATGTGAGTGCTACTGGGCGATAGTCATTAAGGCAGTCCACATTATTCTTCTTTGGCACTGGTATAATTGTTGCTTTTTTTCAAAGCAAGTAGGAACTTCTGCCCGTAACAGTGAGAGGTTGAAAATGTCCTTGAATACTCCCGCTAGTTGGTTGGCACAGGTTTTTGGAGACTTACCAGGTACCCTATTGGGACCTTCTGCCTTGCGATGGTTCACTCTCTTTAAAGACAGTCTTAACATTGGCCTCTGAGACAGAGATCACAAGGTCATCAGGTGCAGCAGGGATCTTCACAGCTGTAGTTGTGTTCTCTTTTTCAAAGCGGGCATAGAAGGCGTTGAGTCATCTGGTAGTAAAGCATCACTTCCATTCATGCTATTAGGTTTGGCTTTGTAGGGAATAATGTCTTGCAGACCCTGCCAGAGTTGCCGTGCATCTGATATCGTCTCCAACCTCGTTCAAAATTGTCTCTTCACCCTTGAAATAACTCTCCGCAAATCATACCTGGTTTTCTGGTACAGGCCTGGGTTGCCAGACTTGAATGCCACTGATCTAGCCTTCAGCCGACAACGTACCTCCTGGTTCATCCACGGCTTTTGGTTTGGGAATGTACAATAAGGCTTTGTAGGCACACACTCATCCACACAGGTTTTAATGAGTCAGTAACAACTGCAGCATTCTCATCCAGATTCAAAGATGAATCCCTGAATACAGTCCAGTCCACCGATTCAAAGCAGTCCTGTAAGCACTCCTGTGCTTCTCTTTAAACCACATTTTATAATGCTGTTTACATGGTAAAGATATGCTGGCAGTTATGCACATTTTATTCCATATCTGTACTTATAACTTTATTTTATCAAATTTTTTATTCTTATGATTGTTGGAAGTTGTTTTTTGTTTCATGTTGTGCCAATATACTACAGCAAATTCCTTAAATGTATATGGTGAATGAAGTTGATCCTTGATATTATACCCTACCCATATTAACTTGTAAATGGAGATGCCCCTTTTCTGGGAGAAGGAAATAATTATATTCTGTGATCAAGCAGTACTGTACAAAAGTCTTAGGCACCCTAAATTTTTTAGATAAATTTTGTTTCAGATGTTTTTTTTTGTCTTCTGCATTTGTGTGTCTGTAGAAAAGAGCAAATTTTAGATTTCCAAACATTCATTTTCCAAAAAATTAAATCTTATGTTTTTTGTATTTCCTTAAAGAAAGTAACATATTAAGTAATAGACAACTTTTCAATTAAAAACTTGATTACTCTGTAGGTATATAGCGCAGTGCCTGATTAAACAAAGATAACAAACAGGTTAACATTATGGGGTGCATGAACGAAACTGATTAACTGTAACAGAAACAGATGTAGAAGGAATCAAACTAGGCAAAACACAGCCAAACCAAAATGAGAGGGTGTACCAGATGCGACAATTTAACTTGCCTATGGCAAGAGTGCATAACAACACGACACAAAGTAGTCATACTGCATCAGTAAGGTCTCTCCCAAGCAGAAACTTTGCGGCAGATACTTGATCTGCTATGAGAGAATGAGATAGGGCAAATGACAGAAGTTTGTACAGGGAAACACTTTGCATCTAGTGATCACAATGCCATTATTTCAAAAGTAAATATGGTAAAAGAAAAGTCGGGTTCGTGGGTAGAGATCCTATATTGGAGAAAGGCCAATTTTGATGGTATCGGAAAGAATCTGGCATTGTGGATTGGGACATACTGTTTTCTGGCAAAGGTGTACTTGGAAAGTGGGAGGCCTTCAAAAGTGAAATTTTGAGAGTACGAAGCTTGTATGTACCTGTCAGAATAAAAGGTAAAGATATAAAGTGTGGGGTAGCATGGTTTTCTAGAGATATTGAGGCCCTGGTTTAGAAAAAAATCGGGGTGCATAACAGGTATAGGTGGGCAGGAACAAATGAGGTACTTACAGAGTATAAGGAATGCAAGAGAACACTTAAGAAGGAAATCCAGAGGGCTAAAACAAAGCATGAGGTTGTTCTGGCAGACAAGGTAAAGGAGAATCCCAAGGGATTCTACAGATACGCTAAGAGTAAAATTATTACAAGGGATAAAATTGGTTCTCTGCAAGATCAGAATGGTAATCTGTGCATGGAGCAAAAAGAGGTGGGGGAGATCTCCTTCCCACCCCCTCCCATCTCTATTTTGCATCTCTATTTACTCGGGATATTAACACAGAGCCTATAGAAGTGAGGCAAAGGACCAGTGAGGTCATGGACCCTATACAGATTACGGAGGAGGAGGGGGTGTTTACTGTCTTGAGGCAAATTATTGTGGATAAATCCCCAGGGCCTGACAAGGTGTTTCCTTGGACCTTGTGGGTGGCAAATGCAGAGATCGCAGGGGCTCTAGCTAAGATAGTTAAATCATCCTTAGCAACAGGAGAGGTACCAGAGGGATGAAGAATGGCTAATGTTGTTCCACTGTTTAAAAATGTTCTAAACAGAAACCAGGAAATTATAGGCCACTGAGTCTGATATCAGTAGTGGAAAAGTTATTGGAAGGTTTTCTAAGGGATTGAATGGATATATGAGTACTTGGATAGAGAGGGACTGATTAGGGATAGTCAGCATGGCTTTGTGCATGGTAGGCTTTGTCGAACTAACCTTACAGTATTTTAGAGGAAGTTACCAGGAAAGTTGAAGAAAGAAAGGCAGTGGATGTTGTCTACAAGGACTTTAGCAAGGAATTTGACAGGGTCTCACATGGGAGGTTGGTCAGGAAGGTTCGGTTAAGCAACACACACAAAATGCTGGAGGATTTCAGCGGGGCAGGAAGCACCTATGTAAAAGAATACAGTCAACGTTTCAGGCCGAGACTCTCGAATCCTGATGAAGGGTCTTGGCCCAAAACACTGACTGTACTCTGACCCTAATGTGAGGTGGTAAATTGGATTAGACATTAGTTTTGTGGGAGCAGCCAGAGAGTGGTTGCCTCTCTGACAGGAGGCCTTGACTAGTGGAGTGCCGTAGGGATCAGTGCTGGCTCTGTTGTTGTTTCTGATCTATATCAATGATCCGGATGATAATATGTTAACTGGATCAACAACTTTGCGGAAGACACTAAGATTGGGTGTGTAGTGAATTGTAAGGAAGGCAATCATGGCTTGCACAGGATCTGGGCCACATGGAACAATGAGCTGACAAATGGTAGATGGAATTTAATGCTTACAAGTGTGAGGTGCTGCATTTCGGTAACAGCAACTAGAGTAGGTCTTAAAACAGTCAACAATAGGGAACTGAGAAGTGCGTTGGAACAAAGGGACTACAGGTCAAAGTTAATTGGAAGTGGCATCACAGATAGATAGGGTTGTAAAGAAAGCTTTTGGCATATTGGACTTCATAAACCAAAGTACTGAGTACAGGAGATGGGATTGGGAAAGTGTTGGAGTCTATTATTAAGGATGAGGTTTTGGGGTACTTGGAGACTAATGATAAAATAAGTCAAAGTCTGCATGGTTTCTGTAAAGGAAGATCTACCCTGATAAATCTGCTAGAATTCTTCAAGCGAGTAACAAGCAGGGTGGACAAAGGAGAGGCAGTGGATGTCATTTACTTGGATTTTCAGAAGGCATTTGATAACATGCCACACGTGAGGCTGCTTAACAAGATAAAATCCTATGGCATTACAGGAAAGATACTGGCATGGATAGGGGAATGGCTGGCAGGCACGAGGCAGCGAGTGAGAATAAAGCAACACGCACAACACGCTGGAGGAACTCAGCAGGTCGGGCAGCATCCGTGGAAATGAACAGTCAACGTTTCAGGCCGAGACCCTTTGTCAGGACTGAAGAGGGAGGGGGCAGGGGCCTTATAAAGAAGGTTGGGGGAGGGTGGGAAGGAGAAGGCTGGTAGGTGCCAGGTAAAAAACCAGTAAGGGAAAAGATCAAGGGGTGGGGGAGGGAATAGGCAGGAAAGGTGAAGAAGGAATAGGAGAAAGCACAATGGGTAATAGAAGGAGGCAGAACCATGAGGGAGGTGATAGGCAGCTGGGGGAGGGGGCAGAGTGAAACTGGAATGGGGGAAGGGAGGGGGAGGGAATTACTGGAAGTTGGAGAATTCAGTGTTCATCTCAAGGGGCTGGAGACTACCTAGACGGTATATGAGGTGTTGCTCCTCCAACCTGAGTTTAGCCTCATCATGGCAGTAGAGGAGGCCATGTATGGACATAGCCGAATGGGGATGTGAAGCAGAGGTGAAGTGGGTGGCAACCGGGAGATCCTGTCTGTTGTGGCGGACGGAGCGGAGGTGCTTGACAAAGCGGTCCCCCAGTCTGCTGCCTCCTCTACTGCCATGATGAGGTCAAACTCAGGGTGGAAGAGCAACACCTCATACACCATCTAGGTAGTCTCCAGCCCCTTGGTATGAACATAGAATTCTCCTACTTCTGGTAATTCCCTCCCCCTTCCTTCTTCTATCCCTATTTCACTCTGCCCCCTCCGCCAGCTACCTATCGCCTCCCTCATGGTTCCGCCTCCTTCTACTACCCATTGTGCTTTCCCCTATTCCTGCCTTTCCCCTCCCCCACCCCATGATCTTTCCCCTTACTGGTTTTTCACCTGGAACCTACCAGCCTTCTCCTTACCACCCTCCCTCCACCTTCTTTATAGGGCCCCTGCCTCCTCCCTCTTCAGTCCTGACGAAGGGTTTCGGCCTGAAATGTTGACTGTTCGTTTCCACGGATGCTGCCTGACCTGCTGAGTTCCTCCAGCGTGTTGTGCGTGTTGCTTTGACCCCAGCATCTGCAGAGTAAGGAGCTTCTTCTGGTTGGCTGCCAGTGACTAGGGTAAATGCAAACAGTCTTTTTCCACTGAAGTTGTGTGGGACTGCAACTGGAGATCATAGGTTAAAGCTGAAAGGTTATAGGTTTAGGGGAACATGAGGGAAAACTTCCCCTTTCAGAGGGTCGTGAGAGTGTGGAACGAGCTGTCAGCGGAAGTGGTGCATGTGAGCTTTATTTTAACATTTCAGAGAAGTTTGGATAGGTACATGAATGGTAGGGATAATGAATGGCTTATGATCCATGTGGGAGCATGGTGTTATATTTAAATGCGTGCAATATATGGAATAAGGTCGATGAACTTTCAACATAGTTGCAGATTGGCCGGTATGATGTTTTAGGCATCAGTGGATCATATCTGAAAGAAGATTATAGCTGGGAGTTTAATGTCCAAGGATACACATTGTAATGAAAGGACGGGCAGGAAAGAAGAGGGGGCAGTGTTGCTCTGTTGGCAAAAATTGAAATCAAATCATTAGAAAGAGGTGACATAGGGTTAGAAGGTGTTGAATCATTGTGGATAGAACTAAGGAACTGCAAGGGCAAAAAGACCCAGACAGGAGTTGTATACCGACCCCGCCCCTCCCCCCACCCCATCAACAGTAAGGATGTGACCTACAAATTACAATGGGAGATAGAAAATACATGCCAAAAGGACATTACAATAGTCATGGGGGACTTCAATATGCAGGTAGATTGGGAAAATCAGATTGGTGCAGGATTCCAGGAGGGAGAATTCCTAGAATGCTAGAGATGGCTTTTTAGAGCAGCTCGTGGTTGAGCCCACTGGAGGATCAGCTATTTTGGATTGGGCATTGTTCAGTGAGCCAGACTTGATTGGAGAGCAAAATGTAAAAGAACCTTCTGGGTTAAGTGATCATAGTATGTTCGAATTCACCCTGAAATTTGAGAAGGAGAAGTTAAAGTCAGATGTATCAGTATTAAAGTGGAGTAAAGAGAATTACAGATGCATGAGGGAGGAGTTGGCCAGAATTGATTGGGAGAAATAAAACACTGGCAGTGATGACAGCAGAGCAGCAATGGCAGGAATTTCTGGAAGCAATTCTGAAGTAGTAGTATATGTACATCCCAAAGAGGAAGAAGTATTCTAAAGGCAAGATGACACAACTGGTTAAAAAGAGAAGTCAAAGCTAGTATTTTAAAAAAAATGAAGCGGGGTCATATAATGGAGCAAAAATAGTGGGGAGTTAGAGAATTGGGAAGCTTTTAAAAAGCAACAGAAGTCAACTAAAAAGACATTGCAAAGGTAAAGATGGAATATGAAAGTAGGCTGGACAATAATATTAAAGAGGATACCAAAAGTGTAAAAGGGAAGTGTGAGTGGATATTGGACCACTGGAAAACAATGCTGGAGAGGTAGTAATGGGGACAATGAAATAGTGGATGAATTGAATAAGTATTTTGCATCAGTTTTCACTGTGGAAGATGCTAGCAGTATGATGGAAGTTCCAGATGTCGGGGGTCGTGAAGAGTGTGAAGTTACCATAACTTGAGAGAAGGTTCTTTGGAAACTAAATAGTCTGAAGATAGAAGAGTCACCTGGAATAGAGAGTGTACACCTCAGAGTTCTGAAAGAGTGGTGGTGAAAAGAGATCGTGAAGGCATAAGTAATGATCTTTCAGGAATCACTAGATTCTGGAATGGTTCTGGAAGAATGGAAAATTGCAAATGTCATTCCACTCTTCAAGAAGGGAGAGAGGAGAAGAAAGGCAAATTATAGAGCAGGTAGTCTGACCTCAGCGGAAGATGTTGGAGTCGATTTTTAAGGATGAGGTCTCAGGGTACTTGGAGGCACATGATAAAATAGGCCATGGTCAGCATGTTTTTCTCAAGGGAAAATAATGCCGGACAAGTCTGTTGGAATTCTTTGAAGAAATAACAAGCAGGGTAGACAAAGGAGAATCAGTTGATGTTGTGTACTTGGATTCTCAGAAGGCCTTTGACAAGGTGCCACACATGAGGCTGCTTAACAAGCTATGAGCCCATGGTATTACAGGAAAGATTCTAGCATGGATAAAGCAGTGGCTGATTGGCAGGAGGTAAAGAGTGGGAATAAAGGGGGCCTTTTCTGGTTGGCTGCCAGTGACTAGTGGTGTTCCACATTGATCTGTGCTGAGACTGATTCTTTTTATATGTCAATGATTTGGATGATGGAATTGATGGCTTTGTTTGCAAAGTTTACAGATGACATGGAGATAGGTGGAGGTGCAGGTAGTTTTGAGGAAGTAGAGAGACTCAGAAGGACTTTGACAGATTAGAAGGATGGGCAAAGCAGTGGCAGAGAGTGTCGGGAAGTGTATTGTCATGCACTTTGGTAGAAGAAATGAAAGAGTTGACTTTTTCTAAATAGAGAAAAAATACAAAACAAAACTGAGGTGCAGAGGGACTTGGATCCTTGTGCAGGATTCCCTTAAAGTTAATTTGCAGGTTGAGACTGCAGTGAGGAAGGCAATGCAATGTTAACATTCATTTCAAGAGGACTAGAATATAAAAATTAGAATGTAATTTTGAGATTTTGTAAAGCACTGGTGAGGTCTCATTTGGAGTATTGTGAGCTGTTTTGGGGCCCCTATCTTAGAAAGGATATGCTGAAACTGAAGAGGGTTTAAAAGAGGTTCACAAAAATGATTTTAGGATTGAATGGCTTGTCATATGAAGAGCTTTTGATGGCTCTGGAACTGTATTTGCTGGAATTCAGATGAATGAGAGGGTGACCTTATTGATGTGGGGAGGATGTTTCCTATGGTGGGAGAGTCTAAGACCAGAGGGAATGGCCTCAGAATACAGGAGCATCCTTATAGAATGGAGATGAGGAGGAGTTTCTTTAGCCAGACAGTGGTGAGTCTGTAGAATTCTTTGCCATGGGCAGCTGTGGAGACCAAATCTATATCTATACAGTGGCATGCAAAAGTTTGGGCACCCCTGATCAAAATTTGCTACTGTGAATAGCTAAGCGAGTAAAAGATGACCTGATTTCCAAGAGGCATAAAGTTAAAGATGACACATTTCTTTAATATTTTAAGCAAGATTACTTTTTTATTTCCATCTTTTACAGTTTCAAAATAACAAAAAAGGAAAAGGGCCCGAAGCAAAAGTTTGGGCACCCTGTATGGCCAGTACTTAGTAACACCCCCTTTGGCAAGTATCACAGCTTGTAAACACTTTCTGTAGCCAGCTAAGAGTCTTTCAATTCTTGTTTGGGGGATTTTCACCCATTCTTCCTTGCAAAAGGCTTCTAGTCCTGTGAGATTCTTGGGCCGTTTTGTATGCATTGCTCTTCTGAGGTCTATCCACAGATTTTCGATGATGTTTACGTTGGAGGACTGTGAGGACCATAGCAAGACCTTCAGCTTGTGCCTCTTGAGGTAGTCCATTGTGAATTTTGAGGTGTGTTTAGGATCATTATCCTGTTGTAGAAGCCATCCTCTTTTCATATTCAGCTTTTTTTTTTACAGATGGTGTGATGTTTGCTTCCAGAATTTGCTGGTATTTAATTGAATTCATTCTTCCCTCTACCAATGAAATGCTCCCCGTGCCACTGGCTATAACACAAGCCCAGAGCATGATCGATCCACCCCGTGATTAACTGTTGGAGAGGTTTTCTTTTCAAGAAATTCTGCACCCTTTTTTCTCCAAACACACCTTGGCACATTGCAGCCAATTATTCAAAAAGTTCAAAGGAACATCTAAACAAACCTGATGCATTTTGGAAACAAGTCCTGTGGACTGATGAAGTTAAAATAGAACTTTTTGGCCGCAATGAGCAAAGGTATGTTTGGAGAAAAAAGGGTGCAGAATTTCATTAAAAAGAACACCTCTCCAACATGAAGGGATATAGAGGAAAGGCAAGAGACTGAGGCGGAGGGAAGGCAGGAGACTGGGGCAGAGAGAAGGCGGGAGATTGGGGCTGAGGGGAAATTGGATCCGCCGGGATGAAATGGCAGAAGAGACTTGATGGGCCAAATGGCCTAATTCTGCTCCTGTATCTCGTGGTCTTACGGTCTAAGTCAGCTTGGCATCCAGAGCGATCCAGCCTCATACCTGGGCCAATTTTAGAGGCATCGGAACTCCACTGCCCCATCTTCCCCTCTCCGAATGGCTCATTCCATTTGCATCGATTCTGCAACACACCCTCCTGGCTCACCCCCGCGAACTCACCTCACCATCACTCGCCCTTCTCACTGTTTGCAGTGATGATTTAACACAATTTACCTTAGAAAACGAATTTTTAGAGATGGTTTTAGTTGAATTCTCAACTTTTTAACTACCAGTGAGCTGTCGATAGTACCATCTTAACCAGAAGTTAAGAGCCCTGATTTCAACATCTGGGTTTATCTGGAGAGACAGAAACAAGTAAGACAGTCAAAGTCTGCCAAAGAGTTGTGACAATTTCTCCAAGATGCTTGGAACAACCTATCAGTCAATTTTCTTATAAAACTGCATGGCAGTTTACCTAAGATGCAGTTTTAAAGGCAGAGTGTGATCACACCAAATATTGATTTGATTTAGTTTTTACTGTTTACTGCCCTTTATAATATTTTTTTGTATTTAGAAACTTTTCATTATTCTTGAAAGCATCTTCACTTTTACATGTGCCAGACTTTTGCACAGTATGGTAGAGACCACAGAACTAGACACTGCCCTGGTACACTATGTTCATGCAACTCTCTTGTACTAAACCTGTTTACAGGTTTTTTCTAGGTTGTGAACCCGCGAATTATGGGCTGCCTGTGGGTATGGACCAGTGTTTAGGAGACTGTCTTGGTGGATATTCCGGCTGCTGTGGGGCTGCAGGCATCTCCTGAATAAGAATGGAAGGGAAGGGAATGGAGAATTCCAATGTGCGTTTTCTCCACTCTCTCCCAACACCACCACCACTTGAAGTGTAACAATTAGCAGTGAATTTAGTTGTACTGACTCATTCCCTGAGTTAGAAAGGCTGCTTTACCCATGCCTGCTTGCTCTCCCATCACCGCTGTTTCCGTCAATGTCTCCCACACAGTTTTTGTTAATCTTCGACTTGTGCACCATGCTTGAGAATGGAGCCTTGTCATAACTTGGGGCCTGCCTGTGTCACTTCTTGGTCTATAGACCTGTAAGCCTTGGCACTTAATGCATTTGCCTCGATTCCTCTTAAATGTAGTCAGTCTCTAACTTCCTAATTCTTACAATTCTCTGGGTGGAAAGAAAAATTCATCTCAATTTCCCCTGAAAACCTTGTATCCCTCACTTGAGTCTCAGCTCCCAGTTTCAAACCCATCTTCTTTGGGGAAATCTCTATCAGTGCCTTCATTTTTTTTTTATGTATCTTTAGCCGGGACCCTTCAGTTATCTACAGTTTAATTGTTGAATGCTGTTTTTTTTTGTTGAATGCAGGGACCCTTCAGTTATCGACATTTTAATTGTTGAATGCTGTTTTTTTTGTTGTATGTTGCACCCTGACCAACACACCACAGCAAATTCCTGATCCATGTCAATGTACGTGGTGATTAAAGTTGATCCTTCATCCTTTCTTCTTGATGGTAGGCATGTTTGATTGGTGCCGGATTATGTGCTGATACTTGTGGGCTGCCCCAGCACATCTTTAGGTTCTGTTGCTTGTTAATACAAATTAGACATTTTACTGTGTTTCGTTAAATAAATGAATGTGAATTTGAATGCTGGTGGCTAGTTTTTACTCTGTATCTAGCTGCCACTTCCCAGAATGCACCAACGCTTACCTTGGTCATGTCCACATAAGGAAGTCATATGGCCATCCAGTCCTTTGTTATTAGCTCATGTCACCTTGGACCTTGTGCAGCTGAACTTCACTGCAGTGCACTCCCAAACAAAATGTTAGTTAATCCCCTTTACGTCAGAATAAGAATCAAAATCAGGTTTAACATGTCATGAACTGCAAAAATTAAAATAAAAACTGTAACTTACAATAAGAATTTTAATATAAAAAGAAAATTAAATTAAATAAATAGTGTAAAAAGAGATGAAAAATGGTGAGGTAGTATTTATGGGTTCATTACCTATTCAGAAATCTGATGGCGGAGCAAAAGAACTGCTCCTGAAGTGTTGAGTGTGTATCTTCCGAGTCCTGTACCGGCTTCTTGATGGATGCAGTGAAAAGAGTGCACGTCCTGAGTGATGAGGTCCTTAATGGTGGATACTGCTTTCTTAAGGCATAGCCTTTTGAAGATTGTGATGAAGCCAGTGCCTATGATGGAGATGGATGAGCTTATAACCCTCTACAGCTTTTTCCAATCCTGTGCCTCGGTGTCTCTGTACCAGATGGTGATGCAACCAGTCAGAATGCCCTCCATGGTACATGCAGTACGTAGGAATTTGCTTGATGTACCAAATCACCACAAACTCTTCATGAAGTATAAATGCTGACATGCCTTGTTTGTAATTGCATCAATATGATAGATCTTCAAAGATGTTGACACCCAAACCTTGAAACTGCTCGCCCGTTCATCAATGAGAACTGCTACGCATTTGCCCTTCCTGAAGTTCACAATCAATTCCTTGGTGTTGAGTGCAAGGTTGTTGTTGCAGCACCCCTTAAGCAGGTGATCTATGCTACAAAACTCCACAACTGCGCCTTGCCTGCTGGAAGAGGTCAAAAAACAGCTGTCATTCAAAGAAGGAAACAAAATAGGAAAATTTCATTTTGATACCTCTGGCACAGTAGGTCACCTCGTCTCTGAGAAGCATCAGGAAGCACCTAGTTAACAATTATAGAAACATAGAAAACCTACAGCACAATACAGGCCCTTCGGCCCAGAAAGTTGTGCCGAACATGTCCCTACCTTAGAAATTACTAGGTTTACCCACAGCCCTCTATTTTTAAACTCCATGTACCTATCCAAAAGACTCTTAAGAGACCTTATCATAACCGCCTCCACTACCATTGCCGGCAGCCCTTTCTACGCACTCACCACTCTCTGCGTAAAAAACAAACAAACAAACAAAGTTACCCCTGACATCCCCTCTGTACGTACTCCCAAGCACCTTAAACCTATGCCCTCTCGTGCTAGCCAGTTCAACCCTGGGAAAAAGCCTCTGACTATCCACACGATCAATGCCTCTCATCATCTTATACACCTCTGTCAGGTCACCTCTCATCCTCAACCGCTCCAAGGAGAAAAGGTGGAGTTCGCTCAACCTGTCTTCATAAGGCATGCTCCCCAATCCAGGCAACATCCTTGTAAATCTCCTCTGCACCCTTTCTATGGTTTCCATATCCTTCCTGTAGTGAGGCGACCAGAACTGAGCACAGTACTCCAAGTGGGGTCTGACCAGGGTCCTATATAGCTGCAACATTACCTCTCGGCTCCTAAATTCAATTCCACGACTGATGAAGGCCAATACACCGTATGTGTTAACCACACAGTTAACCTGCGCAGCTGCATTGAGCGTCCTATGGACTCGGACCCCAAGATCCCTCTGATCCTCTACACTGCCAAGAGTCTTACCATTAATACTATATTTTGCCATCATATTTGACCTACCAAAATGAACCACTTCACACTTATTTGGGTTGAACTCCATCTGCCACTTCTCAGCCCAGTTTTGCATCCTATCAGTGTCCCACTGCAACCTCTGACAGCCTTCTACACGATCCACAACACCCCCAACCTTTGTGTCATCAGCAAACTTACTAACCCATCCCTCTACTTCCTCATCCAGGTCATTTATAAAAATCATGAAGAGTAAGGGTCCCAGAACAGATCCCTGAGGCACACCACTGGTCACCGACCTCCATGCAGAATATGACCCTTCTACAACCACTCTTTGCCTTCTGTGGGCAAGCCAGTTCTGGATCCACAAAGCAATGCCTCCTTACTTGTTAATAAGCCTTGCATGGGGTACCTTATCAAATGCCTTGCTGAAATCCATATACACTACATCGTCTGCTCTTCCTTCATCAATGTGCTTAGTCACATCCTCAAAAAATTCACTCAGGCTCATAAGGCACGACCTGCCCTTGACAAAGCCATGCTGACTATTCCTAATCATACTATACCTCTCCAAATATTCATAAATCCTGCCTCTCAGGATCTCTTCCATCAACTTACCAACCACTAAGGTAAGACTCACTGGTCTATAATTTCCTGGGCTATCTCTACTCCCTTTCTTGAATAAGGGGACAACATCTGCAACCCTCCAATCCTGTGTAACTTCTCCCACCCCCATTAATAATGCAAAAATCATCGCCAGAGGCTCAGCAATCTCCTCCCTCGCCCCCCCCCCCCCCACAGTAGCCTGGGGTACTTCTCATCCAGTCCCGGCGACTTATCCAACGAAGGGATAAGTCCTGACGAAGGGTCTCGGCCTGAAACGTCGACTGCACCTCTTCCTACAGATGCTGCCTGGCCTGCTGCGTTCCCCAGCAACTTTGATGTGTGTTGCTTGAATTTCCAGCATCTGCAGAATTCCTGTTGTTTGACTTATCCAACTTGATGCTTTCCCAAAGCTCCTGCACATCCTCTTTCTTAATATCTACATGCTCAAGCTTTTCAGGCCATTGCAAGTCATCACTACAATCACCAGGATCCTTTTTCATAGTGAATACTGAAGTAAAGTATTCATTAAGTACCTCTGCTACTTTCTCCGGTTCCATACACACTTTCCCACTGCCACACTTGATAAGTCCTATTCTTTCATGTCTTATCCTCTTACCCTTCACATGGCAGTAGTTTCTGCCCAAGCCAGTAATTTGCGTAGCTCTTATTTCAATAGTTATACAACATGGAAGCAGACCCTTCAGGGTTCATTTCCCACTGCTGCCCATAGGAATGTGCTTTACTATTCCATTGATCACCAATTGGGGTTCTCTCCGTGATGATGCGAGTTTCCTCCCACATTTCAAGGATGGATGGGTGAGGGTTTGTTAGATATGGGCAATCTATATAGGCGCCAGAAGTGTGGTGACACTTACAGACTGTCCAGCACAATCCTTGCTGAGTTGATTTGATGCAAACAGTGCATTTCACTGTATGTTTCGATGTATGTGTGATCAGTAGAACTAATCTTTAAATCTAATCTTCTTTGGAAATGTGAATTGAATTATCTTCTGATTATGCCATGTGTTACTTAGGTTACTTAAAATATCTTAAATTTTTTCCTTTTTTTAGGGAAAAGTTATAGGAGTGACCATTGGTTGCTTACTAGGAATGTTTCCACTACTTTTCTTTAAAGCAGAAGATGAGGAAATGCAGCAGGAACCCAAGAACTGAACTAGTTTACTGAGCACTTCATCTGTTGGCATTCTGAAGGAATACTGGGAAATGGGCAATCAATCCAGACCAGGAACATGGACAAACCTCGTGTCACTACTACAATCATGGAGAATATATTGATTGATTTTTTTATCCAAAAAGCAGACATAGTCACTCAAAGTGCAGTCACGTGATCTTTAAAGTACAGATTCACTGCATGTCAGACTGCCATATTTTCCTTCCTCATTTGTGATACTTTGAAAATTTATTTTGTCAAGTAGTCAATAAACATTTCTGTCAATAAATCTAGTTGTAGAACACGTCTTAGCAGTGATATTAAATTATGTATCTCTCACAACTGATGAATTCCTATTTTGAAAGGTTTACATTTTAGATGCTGCAATATTTAAGTCTTATGATTTGATAAAAGGCAAATGTGCGTTTTATTTAATTGTGAAAGTTAAAGTTGTATTTCTATGTTCATGTAATACTTATTACAATTTTACTTTTTGCATTTCAACTTGATATTTTGGACTACATTTGAACTCCAGAACAGCACTAAATAGTAGTAGTTACAGGCACTGCTCGCTTTGAGTTGCAGTGCTGTTAAGTTCAATCAAAAATACTGCTGAATAAGCACTTTGAAAGATCACTCCAATCTCAATATTATGGTGCTAATGTAAGACAATGTGTTTTGTTTATTCAAATACAAAGTTTAAAGATTGAAAATATTCTGTTAAAATATCATTTGGTTTAATTTGACCTTTTCTTTGGACTTTCTAACTAGCGGTTCTGCTGTGAGGGCAGAAATAATGACTTTTTAACTGAAGTTGATATTTTGAGGGGAAGTTCAACAGTAAAAATTATACCTATCGGCATCATTGTGGAGGATGGCTGGAGTGAGAAACATATCTGAACTGTTTGTTTTCTTTCCCATATCGGCCCTTTATTTTACTACTTTATGGTTGTGGGCGAATGAGCCTTTCTTTCCCTCGGGTCCTATTGTTTTCCTTCTGAAGGGAATGTGGACTGGAATGCATGTATTGATTTGTATTATATTACTTACTCACTGAAGCCCATCACCCCTATGGGGCTTCAGCCACTGACAGCAGCTCGCCAGAGTCCTTTATCCTGGACCAGTCTTTCAGGTTGTCCCCAGCTATAGCCCATCCTCTCCCAGGATGAGGTCTTTGGAGCTTCTGTTGGTATTTTTGTTGCTCTGGGTTTTTATGGGATGGGATACCCAATCCTCCTCCTTTTGCATCCAAGGAACGATCTATGGCCGAGTTACTTGAATGTGATGCCTAAAATAATAATGAGAGTAAAATACCAATAGTGTTGATAAAATTGTTGGATCTACAGTAGGCCAAAGAGCAGTGGAGATTTAAACTGAATTATTGTTTTGGGTCAGGGCTCTTGTGTTAGAACAAATGATAAAACTGAAAATTATTAAAACTGAGATGATTCATTGTTTTAAACAAATTGAATCTGTGTTGCACTTTGCTGGTACTGAATATCAAAAATGCTGCTTCCGACTAAGCACACAACTTATCTTACAGGAGATTTTTTTCATGCAGTGTACTAGAATTGATGGCTAATAAACTTAAACTTGACAGTGAGATTTTAGTCCAATTATTTAAAATTGCCAGTGGTGATTTGTCTGGTTCTTGATCTTAAACCATAAGACCCAGGAGCAGAATGAGTCTATTTGGCCCGTCGAGTCTGCTCCACCATTCCATCTTGCATGCATCATCTCCAAATGTCAAGTGAAATCTTGCACTGTACAACAGTTAAATTTTGAATTCTGAAAGACTCCTGAAAGATGAACTGGGTTGATGTTATGAAATGTTTCTGATGACTGTCTGTGAGACTTGCCTCCAAGCTTCAGATATGTCCAGACTAAATCTGCAAGAAATTGGGCACCAAAATATGATAAATTAGTTCAAGATCTTCAAAGTTGATTTGCAGAACTGAATGTTTGATTGGTTTGTTGATAAAGTACCAGGATTTGTGTCTCTTGTAACATGAGCATTGGATCGCTGAGAATTCTGTATTTTTATTTTCATATATTTTTGTTTCAAGATTCATTTTAAACAGTTTAAACCAACAAGTAATAAAAACGTGTGTAAATGAAGGTAATTTAGAATATTCATATTTACTAGATATTGAAGACAACTTTGCTGTCATGTAGAATGCATTTGTAATTGTTGACAATGTGGACCCTAGTAGCTGCTTTGTGGTTTCATAGTCCAATAAAATGTAGACAAGAAGAAAATTACATTCTGAGACATATATTTTCCACTGAGGGGTGAGATTAAAATTAGAGGTCATAGGTTAAGGGTGAAAGAAGACATGTTTAAGAGGAGCGTAAGGGGGAACTTTGTCACTCAGAGAATGGTGAAAGTGTGGAACAAGCTACCAGTGGAATTGATGGATGCAGATTCAATTTTAACACTTAAGAGAAGTTTGGATAAGTAGGTGGATGGCTGGGGGTCATTGGGGCTAGACAGAATAACAGCTAAGCACAGACTAGATGGGCCGAATGGCCTGCTTCTGTGCTGTAGTGTTCTATGACTCCAATTAATCTGAACTGTTATTTACTGTAGATGTTACCACTGCCATCACAACTTTTAGAAATGCAAGTCTCCAACTTAATGTATATCTACCAGATAATGAACGCATTGCAGGGGAACTGATAAGAATGAAATATCTGGTCAAAAGTCCAACTAATGGTGCAAATTAAATTAAATTTTGAGCTCTTCTAAGGTTTGCTTTGTTTGTAGGAAGGTGGGTTATCATTTTTGTTAATTATAGAATTATGGTGGGAATGACTAAATGTAGAAAAATGAAGAACCATTTGTTACTGCTTATTGATTACCTTTGTAAAATACAAACAGAAATATATACAGTCCAAGCTACTATTTTTTGCTTGTTATTTTGATGTTAACACAAGGGAATTCACGGTTAAACTTGATGTATCTAATTTGCATTGCTAATCTCACAGTTAAAAGTAATTGGGTTGAAAGTCAAAACCATGCATGAATAATAAGAATTTTTATTTTGTTGATGTGGAGAAAATGGGAAAAAAAGATGATTATAGACCTTAGGAGGTGCAGAAAAATCATGTTTGGGGTGGGTAGAACTTCATCAGTGTTGATCAGAGTTACCGATTATTTTTCCTTTTTAAAAAAGCATGAAGCAGGTGCAGACATTCAGTTATCACCTGCACACAGCAGTGATCCACGTGGCCTTGATTATAATGTAACTACTTCACAATTTTTTTGTGCAAGCATATTTATTTTTCTGTGAGCAGTGAAATAGTGTATTGGCTTGTAGTTTTCAGCTTTATGTTTATATCATAAATTTGTGTTCAATATTAAAATATCACTTGTATATAATTTGCTGTTTAAATAAATATAGGAATCATTTTCATTTAATGATCAGATGTTACTATGAACCTTTAAAAATTTCATATGCAATCATATAGTTTGACATTTTTTTCATCTCATCATGTTTTCAGATATTGGGTATTGGAAAGATAACAATAAGATTGAAAGAGTTCAGAGAAAATTTACAAGAATATTGTTGGGATTCGGTGACCTGAGTTATAGAGAGAGGCTGTATAGGTCAGGGCTTTATACACTGGAGCGCAGGAGAATAAGGGGAGATTTATTAGAGGTAAACAAAATATTGAGGGAGGTAGATAGGGTAAATGTAAACACCAGGAATTGTGCAGATGCTGGAAATTCAAGCAACATACATCAAAGTTGCTGGTGAACGCAGCAGGCCAGGCAGCATCTCTAGGAAGAGGTACAGTCGACGTTTCAGGCTGAGACCCTTCGTCAGGGCTAACTGAAGGAAGAGTTAGTAAGGGATTTGAAAGTTGGAGGGGGAGGGGGAGATCCAAAATGATAGGAGAAGACAGGAGGGGGAGGGATAGAGCCGAGAGCTGGACAGGTGATAGGCAAAAGGGATACGAGAAGATCATGGGACAGGAGGTCCGGGAAGAAAGACAAAGGGGGGGGACCTAGAGGATGGGCAAGAGGTATAGTCAGAGGGACAGAGGGAGAAAAAGGAGAGTGAGAGAAAGAATGCGTGCGTAAAAATGAGTAACAGATGGGGTACGAGGGGGAGGTGGGGCCTTAGCGGAAGTTAGAGAAGTCGATGTTCATGCCATCAGGTTGGAGGCTACCCAGACGGAATATAACTTCAAATTGCGGCCCCTGCTATTGATCTCGCCGGCTCCAACACCTCAGGACATATTCAAAACCCGGACTCCAGCAACGACCATGGACACCTTCACAGCGATTGCACAACCACCAACTGCGACTCCAGCCTTGAACACCAGGCCGGGTCTTTATGTGCGGCTATTGTGACTCCCGTCTCCCCTTCCCCCACCACCACTCCGCAGCCCCGTCTTCCTCAGATCCCACCGTCAACTCCTGGGCCCTCAGAGGCTCCATCTTTCTCTCACCCCAACCCTCCCCTCTCCACTGACACCCCCAGCCTCCCTCCTTCCCCCTCTGATCCCAGCTCTCATCCGTGCCAGGTCTTTACCATCCCCTCCGACCTTCAACTGTCGGAGGCAGAACGCTCTGTTCTCATTAAGGGCCTCACGTTTGTCCTCCTTCGCCCACACCTCAGCGAGTTCCGTGTTCGCCACGATGCGGAACTTTTCTTCCGCCGTCTCCGTCTCCGAGCCTACTTCTTCGGCAAGGACTCTTCCACCCCCACCGATGACCCCTTCTCCCGTCTTCATCCCTCCTCTTCTTCATGGACACCCCGCTCTGGTCTTCTGCCTGCTCTGGATCTCTTTATCGCTAACTGCCGACGGGACATCAACCGTCTCGACTTCACCGCACCTTGTCCCCATTCCAACCTCACTCCTTCGGAACACTCTGCTCTCCACTCCCTCCGCACTAATCCTAACATTATTATTAAACCCGCTGATAAAAGGGGGTGCTGTTGTAGTCTGGCGTACTGACCTCTACCTTGCCGAGGCACAGCGACAACTCGCGGATACCTCCTCTTATTTACCCCTCGATCGTGACCCCACTAAGGAGCACCAGGCCATTGTCTCCCACACTATCAACGACTTTATCCGCTCAGGGGATCTCCCATCCACTGCTACCAACCTTATAGTTCCCACACTCCGCACTTCCCGTTTCTACCTCCTACCCAAGATCCACAAACCTGTCTGTCCTGGCCGACCTATTGTCTCAGCTTGCTCCTGCCCCACCGAACTCATTTCTGCATACCTCGACACTGTTTTATCACCCCTTGTTCAATCCCTTCCGACCTATGTTCGTGACACTTCTCACGCTCTTAAACTTTTCGATGATTTTAAGTTCCCTGGCCCCCACCGCTTTATTTTCACCATGGATGTCCAGTCCTTATATACTTCCATCCCCCATCAGGAAGGTCTCAAAGCTCTACGCTTCTTTTTGGATTCCAGACCTAATCAGTTCTCCTCTACCACCACTCTGCTCCGTCTAGCGGAATTAGTCCTTACTCTTAATAATTTCTCCTTTGGCTCCTCCCATTTCCTCCAAACTAAAGGTGTAGCTATGGGCACCCGTATGGGTCCTAGCTATGCCTGCCTTTTTGTTGGGTTTGTGGAACAATCTATGTTCCGTGCCTATTCTGGTATCTGTCCCCCACTTTTCCTTCGCTACATCGACGACTGCATTGGTGCTGCTTCCTGCACGCATGCAGAACTCGTTGACTTTATTAACTTTGCCTCCAACTTTCACCCTGCCCTCAAGTTTACCTGGTCCATTTCTGACACCTCCCTCCCCTTTCTAGATCCTTCTGTCTCTGTCTCTGGAGACAGCTTATCCACTGATGTCTACTATAAGCCTACTGACTCTCACAGCTATCTGGACTATTCCTCTTCTCACCCTGTCTCTTGCAAAAACGCTATCCCCTTCTCGCAATTCCTCCGTCTCCGCCGCATCTGCTCTCAGGATGAGGCTTTTCATTCTAGGACGAGGGAGATGTCTTCCTTTTTTAAAGAAAGGGGCTTCCCTTCCTCCACTATCAACTCTGCTCTTAAACGCATCTCCCCCATTTCACGTACATCTGCTCTCACTCCATCCTCCCACCACTCCACTAGGAATAGGGTTCCCCTGGTCCTCACCTACCACCCCACCAGCCTCCGGGTCCAACATATTATTCTCCGTAACTTCCGCCACCTCCAACGGGATCCCACCACTAAGTCCATATTTCCCTCCCCCCCCTCTGCATTCCACAGGGATCGCTCCCTACACAACTCCCTTGTCCATTCATCCCCCCCCATCCCTCCCCACTGATCTCCCTCCTGGCACTTATCCGTGTAAGCGGAACAAGTGCTACACATGCCCTTACACTTCCTCCCTTACCACCATTCAGGGCCCCAAACAGTCCTTCCAGGTGAGGCATCACTTCACCTGTGAGTCGACTGGGGTGATATACTGCGTCCGGTGCTCCCGATGTGGCCTTTTATATATTGGTGAGACCCGACGCAGACTGGGAGACCGCTTTGCTGAACATCTACGCTCTGTCCGCCAGAGAAAGCAGGATCTCCCAGTGGCCACACATTTTAATTCCACATCCCATTCCCATTCTGACATGTCTATCCACGGCCTCCTCTACTGTAAAGATGAAGCCACACTCAGGTTGGAGGAACATAGAAACATAGAAAATAGGTGCAGGAGTAGGCCATTCGGCCCTTCGAGCCTGCACCGCCATTTATTATGATCATGGCTGATCATCCAACTCAGAACCCAGCCTTCCCTCCATACCCCCTGACCCCTGTAGCCACAAGGGCCATATCTAACTTCCTTTTAAACATAGCTAATGAACTGGCCTCAACAGTTTGCTGTGGCAGAGAATTCCACAGATTCACCACTCTCTGTGTGAAGAAGTTTTTCCTAACCTCGGTCCTAAAAGGCTTCCCCTCTATCCTCAAACTGTGACCCCTCGTTCTAGACCTCCCCAACATCGGGAACAATCTTCCTGCATCTAGCCTGTCCAATCCCTTTAGGATCTTATACGTTTCAATCAGATCCCCCCTCAATCTTCTAAATTCCAACGAGTACAAGCCCAGTTCATCCAGTCTTTCTTCATATGAAAGACCTGCCATCCCAGGAATCAATCTGGTGAACCTTCTTTGTACTCCCTCTATGGCAAAGATGTCTTTCCTCAGATTAGGGGACCAAAACTGCACACAATACTCCAGGTGTGGTCTCACCAAGGCCTTGTACAACTGCAGTAGTACCTCCCTGCTCCTGTACTCGAATCCTCTCGCTATAAATGCCAGCATACCGTTCGCCTTTTTCACCGCCTGCTGTACCTGCATGCCCACTTTCAATGACTGGTGTATAATGACACCCAGGTCTCGTTGCACCTCCCCTTTTCCTAATCGGCCACCATTCAGATAATAATCTGTTTTCCTATTTTTGCCACCAAAGTGGATAACTTCACATTTATCCACATTAAATTGCATCTGCCATGAGTTTGCCCACTCACCCAACCTATCCAAGTCACCCTGCATCCTCTTAGCATCCTCCTCACTGCTAACACTGCCACCCAGAACAACACCTTATATTCCGTCTGGGTAGCCTCCAACCTGATGGCATGATCATCGACTTCTCTAACTTCCGCTAAGGCCCCACCTCCCCCTCGTACCCCATCTGTTACTCATTTTTATGCACACATTCTTTCTCTCACTCTCCTTTTTCTCCCTCTGTCCCTCTGAATATACCCCTTGCCCATCCTCTGGGTTCCCCCCCCCCCTCCGTCTTTCTTCCCGGACCTCCTGTCCCATGATCCTCTCGTATCCCCTTTTGCCTATCACCTGTCCAGCTCTCGGCTCCATCCCTCCCCCTCCTGTCTTCTCCTATCATTTTGCATCTCCCCATCCCCCTCCAGCTTTCAAATCCCTTACTCACTCTTCCTTCAGTTAGTCCTGACGAAGGGTCTCGGCCTGAAACGTCGACTGCACCTCTTCCTATAGATGCTGCCTGGCCTGCTGCGTTCACCAGCAACTTTGATGTATGTTGTTGTAGGGTAAATGTAAGCAGGCTTTTCCCACTAAGGTTTGTGAGACTAGAATGAGAGGTCATGTGTTGAGAGTGAAAGATGAAATATTTAAGGTGAACCTGAAGGGAAACTTTACTGACAGGGTGGTGAGAGTGTGCAGCGAGCTGCCAGCAGAAATGGTGGGTTGCATTTCAGCATTTAAGAGAAGTAAGCATAGGTACATGGATGAAGGAGTATTAAGGGCTATGGTTCAGATGCAAGTCAACTGAACTAGGCAGATTAATAGTTCAGCATGGACTAGATGGGCTAAAAGGCCTGTTTCTATGCTGTAGTTCTCTATGACTCTCAAGCTCTTAAACAGCACTAAAATGTTTTGAATTTTTAAGATCATATTCAAAGTCACAGCTAAATTCAATTCCCAAGAAAGGGTCCATGACTTTAATTTCAGACATGGTTTTGAAATACAACTGTATTCATTAAGCTTGAATCTTTCAGTTAGTCAATACAAGTTTGAAAGTTCCATCCTGGACAAATTTGTGAAGGTTTGTCTATTGCCTATAGTGTTAATGTTACAGTTGTGTATGTTGTTATCAGAGGCTAGAGAGTTTGTGGGTTGCTGCAATCATAAGCTTTGTTTTGTTTCTAATACCTCCCGCAATTACTATGGTGATGGTGCAGCACCATTGTTAAGCAAATTTTTGTCCTGGAAACATTATCAAAAAGAAAAAAAACTGCAGATGCTGGAAAGCTGAAATAAAAAGAATGTTGGAAATGTTCACCGTGTTTTTCAGCATCTGTGGGAAGAGAAGGTCTGTGGCCTCATCACAGCTTTGTTTATTCTTTCTTTGAATTAATAAACTAAATTACTAAAATGTATTATTCACCAAATTTTCTGCCTTCTCTGTATAGAAATTGGCAGGAGGTACATTAGTGGTTAAACAGATTTTTCTTCTGTCAGAAGTGATTTGCACTCTTTCAAAGTTTGAAAGATTAGCTTAATTTGTCACTTGTACATTGTTTTGTATCGTTTGCGTCAAATCAAACCAGCAAGGATTGTGCTGGCTAGCCTGCATGTGTTGCCTTGATTCCAGCAACAACTCTAATATGTATATGTTTGAAATGTAGGAGGAAGCCCACGCAGTCATAGGGAGAATGCACAAGCCCCTTGCCGACAGCCATGGGAAATGCTGGCTCTGCAAAGCGATTGTATTAACCACTGGGCTATCATTCCACACTGAAATGCTCATTCTTGACGTTGCTACTAGTAGCTTTACCCTCTTCAGAATAACTACCTGTAACAATACTGGCCATGTCCTCATTCAGACCATTGATACAAATCCATTTGGTGGCCTCCATTGATTCCCAGTTACAGAATATAACACAATATACTCCTTGGTTTTCAGAAAACATGCTGCCCAGCCTGGTGAATATTTTCATCATTTCACTTTACTGCAGATTTTCTGAAGCTGCAAAATTTAAAAAAAATAATTTTCAGTGTGGTGCCATTAATGTGTGAGCAGTAATCCAGAGACCATGTATTTAAGCTGAGAGGGAGCTAGTTCAAAGGAAATGTGCTGGTCAAGGCATGGCACTGAAGGCAAAAACTATAGAGGTATTTATGGGGCTCTTGGACAAGCTCATAATGATAGTGGTGCAATGGCTCGAGTTGAGCATGACATTCTCCCAAGGGGTTATTCCCTTAATGGAGAATGCCTGTGATTTTGTTTAATATGGAGAGGCTGATGCATGGGCAGCCACCACACAGTCCTCAAAAAATAGTAAACTTCTGCGCCACGACAAGGTGATGATCCTCAGAAAAGATGGGCACATGAATATGCAGAGAATGGTGTATTAGTTGGATGTTTACTTAGGCTACATCCTCACTACGCTGGATAATTTTGAAAACGAAGCTTTTTCTCTTCGTTTTGACCCTCTGTCCACACTAAAACGGCGTTTTCATCTCCCGAAAATGGAGATTTTCGGAATGGTTGAATGGCCAATTCTTGTGCTTTTCCAGCCATTTAAAAAATCCTGGGACAATTGAGTTATATCTTATTTGTTCTAATGACAACAGCTCAAACTGCTGCAAATGGTTTTGCATTGTTTACTTGAGGCCAGAACACAGTATGTGGCCACCTGGTGTTTGCAAAGGCTTCAATCATGTCCTGTTGGTATATGGCATGACACCAGTTTCATGTCTGTGATTCCTCCATTCACAACTTCACATCCATTGACTTTGTTATACAAGGCATGAAGCTTCTATTTGCCTCCTGCTGTGCTGGGCACTTTGAAAGAGAGGAGGAGACTGAGAAGACAGCACCAGCAATAAGGACATACCAAGACAGTATGTGAACAAAAGCCTATTATAGCACCACAGGAATAGAAAAATGTTCTATTTTTAGATTTCTGTAATGTAAAATGTCAAATATGTGACCTGAAACCCAGCAGTTTGAATCCAAAGTGAAATCTCCGAAAACTGATCTTTCCTTTATTAAGCTAGTACCATACAGCACTACAGCATAGAAACATGCAGTTTGGCCAATTATTCTACCTAACCCATCAATCTGCATGTGGACCATAGCCCTCCATAACCCCTCCCCATCGATGTACTTACCCAAATTTCTTTCAATTGTTGAAATCAAACCCGCATTCCTCACTTCTGCTGGCAGCTCAGTCCACACTCTGACCTCTCTGAGTGAATAAATGACCTCTCAGGTTCCCCTTCAGTACCGTACTTCACCTTTCACTGTTAACCTATGAACTGTAGTTCATCTCGCCCAACCTCAGTGGAAAACGCCTGCTTGCATTTATCCTGTCTATACCCTGCATAATTCTGAACTCTTTCATTCATTATGTGCCATTTGTATTCCATAAGACCAGAAGACAAAGGAGCAGAAGTCGACCATTCAGCCCATCGAGTCTGCTCTGCCATTTTATCATGAACTGATCCATTCTCCCATTTAGTCCCACTCCCCCGCCTTTTCACCATAACCTTTGATGCCCTGGCTACTCAGATACCTATCAATCTCTGCCTGAAATACACCCAATGACTTGGCCTCCACTGCTGCCCGTGGCAAAAAATTCCATAGATTCACCACCCTCTGGCTAAAAAAATTTCTTTGCATTTCTGTTCTGAATGGGCGCCCTTCAATCCTTAAGTCATGCCCTCTCGTACTCGACTCCCCCATCATGGGAAACAACTTTGCCACATCCACTCTGTCCATGCCTTTCAACATTCGAAATGTTTCTGTAAGGTCTCCCCTCATTCTTTGAAACTCCAAGGAATACAGTCCAAGAGCGGACAAACGTTTCTCATATGTTAACCCTCTCATTCCCGCAAACATTCTAGTGAATCTCTGTACCCTCTCCAACGTCAGCACATCCTTTCTTAAATAAGGAGACCAAAACTGCCTACAGTACTCCAAGTGAGGTCTCACCAGCTCCTTATAGAGCCTCAACATCACATCCCTGCTCCTATACTCTATTCCTCTAGAAATGAATGCTAACATTGCATTCGCCTTCTTCACTACTGACTCAACCTGGGGGTTGATCTTAAGGGTATCCTGTACAAGGTCTCCCAAGTCCCGTTGCATCTTAGAACTTTGAATACTTTCCCCACTTAAATAATAGTCTGCCCGTTTATTACTTCTGCCAAAGTGCATAACCATACACTTTCCAACATTGTACTTCATTTGCCACTTCTCTGCCCATTCTTCCAATCTATCCAAGTCTCTCTGCAGACTCTCCGTTTCCTCAGCACTACCGGCCCCTCCACCTATCTTCGTATCGTCAGCAAACTTAGCCACAAAGCCATCTATTTCACAATCCAAATCGTTGATGTACAATGTAAAAAGAAGCGGCCCCAACACGGACCCCTGTGGAACACCACTGGTAACCGACAGCCAACCAGAATAGGATCCCTTTATTCCCACTCTCTGTTTCCTGCCAATTAGCCAACGCTCTATCCACGTATGTAATTTTCCCGTAATTCCATGGGCTCTTATGTAGCCTCATGTGTGGCACCTTGTCAAAGGCCTTCTGAAAATCCAAATATACAACATCCACTGCATCTTCCTTGTCTAGCCTACTGGTAATTTCCTCAAAAAACTGTAATAGGTTTGTCAGGCAGGATTTTCCTTTAAGGAATCCATGCTGAGTTCTGCCTATCTTGTCATATGCCTCCAGGTACTCTGTAACCTCATCCTTGACAATCGACTCCAACAACTTCCCAACCACCGACGTCAAGCTAACAGGTCTATCATTTCCTTTTTGCTTCCTTGCCCCCTTCTTAAATAGCGGAGTGACATTTGCAATCTTCCAGTCCTCCGGAACTATGCCAGAATCTATCGACTTTTGAAAGATCATCGCTAATGCCTCCACAATCTCCACAGCTACTTCCTTCAGAACACGAGGGTGCATTCCATCTGGTCCAGGAGATTTATCGACCTTTAGCCTATTCAGCTTCCTGAGTACTTTCTCTGTCCTAATTGTGACTGCGCACACTTCCCTTCCCTGCCACCCCTGAGTGTCCAGTATACTGCTGATGTCTTCCTCAGTGAAGACTGATGCAAAATACTCGTTCAGTTCCTCTCCCATCTCCTTATCTCCCATTACAATTTCTCCAGCATCATTTTCTATCGGTCCTGTATCTACTTTCACCTGTCTTTTACCCTTTATATACTTGAAAAAGCTTTTAGTATCCTCTTTGATATTATTTGCTAGCTTCCTTTCATAGTTAATCTTTTCTCTCTTGATGACCTTCTTAGTTTCCTTTTGTAAGCCTTTAAAAACCTCCCAATCCTCTGTCTTCCCACTAATTTTTCCTTCCTTATATGCTCTCTCCTTTGCTTTAACTTTGGCTTTGACTTCTCTTGTCAACCACAGTTGCATCCTTTTTCCATTCGAAAATTTCTTCTTTTCTGGAATATACCTGTCCTCACTTCTCGCATAAACTCCAGCCACTGCTGCTCTGCCATCTTTTCCGCCAGTGTCCTTTTCCAGTCAACTTTGGCCAGTTCTTTTCTCATGCCACTGTAATTTCCTTTACTCCACTGAAATACCAACACATCAGATTTCGGCTTTTCTTTTTCAAATGTCACAGTGAACTCAATCATGTTATGATCACTGCCTCCTAAGGGTTCCTTCACCTCAATCTCTCTAATCACCTCCGGTTCATTACACAATACCCAATCTAGTACAGCCGATCCCCTAGTGGGCTCAGCAACAAGCTGTTCTAAAAAGCCATCTCGCAGACATTCTACAAATTCTCTCTCTTGAGATCCAGTGCCGACTTGATTTTCCCAATCTACTCGCATGTTAAAGTCCCCCACAATTATCATAATACTGCCCTTCTGACAAGTCTTTTCTATTTCCTGTATCAAATAGAGCGGGAAAAGTTAAAAAAGAAGACTGCCATATCCAGCAGGCAGTATTTGGAGTGGGCAGTTGAGTGAGAGGGTAGTAGGGTGATAGGGCTTTGGCTCAACAGGCTTAGGTGGTAATGGGACGAGGCGAGGTAGGTTTATCTGTGTTGATTGCGGAAAGCAAGTAGTACGTGTGTGAGGCCGATTTTCTGTGCTCGGTGTCAGATGTGGGAGGTCCTGGAGTCGCCCAGCCTCCCGATGGCCATATCAGCACCCAATATGTGTCGAGCTGCAGCTCCTAAGGGAGCGCGTTAGGGAACTGGAGTTGCACCTCGATGACCTTCATCTGGTCAAGGAGAGCAAGGAGGTGATAGAAAGGAGTTATAGGCAGGTGGTCACACCAGGGCCACAGGAGACCGATAAGTGGGTCACAGTCAGGAGGGGGAAGGGGAAGAGTCAGGTACTAGAGAGTAGCCCTGTGGCTGTACACCTTAACAGTAAGTACTCCTGTTTGAGAACTGTTGGGGGGACAGCCTACCTGGGGGAAGCGGCAGTGGCCATGCCTCTGGCACAGAGTCCAGCCCTGTAGCTCAGAAGGGTAGGGAAAGGAACAGGAGGCAGTAGTGATAGGGGACTCTATAGTTAGGGGGTCAGACAGGCGATTCTGTGGATGCAGGAAAGAAACTCAGATGGTAGTTTGCCTCCCAGGTGCCAGGGTCTGGGATGTTTCAGATTGCATCCACGATATCCTGCAGTGGGAGGGAGAACAGCCAGAGGTCGTGGTACATATTGGTACCAACGACATAGGTAGGAAAAGGGAAGAGGTCCTGAAAACAGACTGCAGGGAGTTAGGAAGGAAGTTCAGAAGCAGGACCGTAAAGGTAGTAATCTCGGGATTACTGCCTGTGCCACATGACAGTGAGTATAGGAATAGAATGCGTGGCTAAGGGATTGGAGCAGGGGACAGGGTTTCAGATTTCTGGATCATTGGGATCTCTTTTGGGGCAGGTGTGACCTGTACAAAAAGGATGGGTTGCACTTGAATCCCAGGGGGACCAATATCCTGGTAGGGAGGTTTGCTAAGACTACTGGGGAGAGTTTAAACTAGAATTGTTGGGGGGTGGGAACCAAACTGAAGAGACTGGGGAAGAGGCTGTTGGCTCACAAATGGAGAAAGCTTGGAGACAGTGTGTGAAGGAGGATAGGCAGATGATAGAGAAGGGACGCACTCAGACTGACAGTTTGAGATGTGTCTATTTTAATGCAAGGAGTATTGTGAACAAAGCAGATAAGCTTAGAGCGTGGATCAGTACTTGGAGCTATGATGTTGTGGCCACTACAGAGACTTGGATGGCTCAGGGGGACAGGAATGGTTATTTCAAGTGCCAGGTTTTAGATGTTTCAGAAAGGACAGGGAAGGAGGCAAAAGAGGTGGGGGCACTGTTGATCAGAGATAGTGTCACGGCTGCAGAAAAGATGGATGTTATGGAGGGATTGTCTATGGAGTCTCTGTGGGTGGAAGTTAGGAACAGGAAGGGGTCAATAACTTTACTGGGTGTTTTTTATAGGCCACCCAATTGTAACAGGGATATTGAGGAGCAGATAGGGAAACAGATCCTGGAAAGGTGTAATAATAACAGAGTTTTTGTGGTGGGAGATTTTAATTACCCAAATATCGATTGGCATCTCCCCAGAGCGAGGGGTTTAGATGGGGTGGAGTTTGTTAGGTGTGTTCAGGAAGGTGTGGAGTTTGTTAGGTGTGTTGAGGAAGGTTTCTTGACACAATATGTAGATAAGCCTACTCGAGGAGAGGCTGTACTTGATTTGGTATTGGGAGATGAACCTGGTCAGTTGTCAGATCTCTCAGTGGGAAAGCATCTTGGAGATAATGATCATAATTCTATCTCCTGTACAATATCATTTGAGAGAGATAGGAACAG
Source organism: Mobula hypostoma (assembly GCF_963921235.1). NCBI lineage: Eukaryota > Metazoa > Chordata > Chondrichthyes > Myliobatiformes > Myliobatidae > Mobula > Mobula hypostoma. The sequence goes on along the minus strand of NC_086105.1, from coordinate 77,210,370 downwards.
ACAAGTCAGAAAAGCGTTTAATTAGAGTAAGGGGAATTATGAGGCTATCAGACAGGAACTAGGAAGCTTAAATTGGGATCAGATGTTCTCAGGAACACTCACAACACGCTGGAGGAACTCAGCAGGTCAGGCAGCATCAGTGGAAAAGATTGGTTGACGTTTCAGGCCGGAACCCTTCGTCAGGACTGTAGGGGGAAGGGGCAGAGGCCCTATAAAGAAGGTGGGGGGAGGGTGGGAAGGAGAAGGCTGGTAGGTTCCAGGAGAAAAACCAGTAAAGGGAAAGATAAAGGGATGGGGGAAGGGAGGCAGGGAGGTGGTAGGGAGGAAAGGTGAAGAATGAATAGGGGAAAACACAATGGGTAGTAGAAGGAGGCGGAACCAAGAGGGAGGAGGTAGGCAGCTGGGGGAGGGGGCAGAGTGACATAGGGATAGAGGAAGGGAGGGGGAGGGAATTACTGGAAGTTGGAGAATTCAGTGTTCATACCAAGGGGCTGGAGACTACCTAGACGGTTTATGAGGTGTTGCTCCTCCAACATGAGTTTAGCCTCATCATGGCAGTAGAGGAGGCCATGTATGGACATATCTGAATGGGAGTGGGAAGCAGAGTTGAAGTGGGTGGCTACTGGGAGATCCTGTCTGTTGTGGCGGACGGAGCGGAGGTGTTCGACGAAGCGGTCCCCCAATCTGCGTCGGGTTTCACCAATGTAGAGGAGGCCGCACTGGGAGCACCGGATGCAATAGACAACCCCAACAGACTCACAAGTGAAGTGTTGCCTCACTTGGAAGTACTGTTTGGGGCCCTAATGGTGGCAAGACAGGAGGTGTAGGGACAGAACTAGCATTTGCGCTTACAGGGATAAGTGCCAGGTGGGAGATCCGTGGGGAGGGACGTGTGGACCAAGGAGTCGCGGAGGGACCGATCCCTGTGGAAGGCGGAGAGGGGTGGAGAGGGAAAGATGTGCTTAGTGGTGGGGTCCTGTTGAAGGTGGCAGAAATTGCGGAGGATAATGTGCTGGATCCGGAGGCTGGTGGGGTGGTAGGTAAGGACAAGGGGAACTCTGTCCTTGTTGTGGTGGCAGGAGGACGGGGTGAGAGCCAAAGTGCAGGAAATAGAGGAGATGTGGGTGAGGGCATCATTAATGACAGCAGAAGGGAAAGAAAGAGGACATTTGAGATGTCCTGGAATGGAAAACCTCATCCTCGGAGTAGACGTGGCGGAGACGGAGGAACTGGGAATAGGGAATGGCATTTTTGCATGTGGCGGGGTGGGAAGAGGTATAGTCGAGGTAGTTATGAGAGTCAGTGGGCTTGTAGAAGATGTCAGTGGACAGTCTGTCTCCAGAGATGGAGACCAAGAGATCGAGAAAGGGGAGAGAAGTGTCCGAAATAGACCAAGTGAATTTGAGGGCTGGGTGGAAGTTAGAAGTAAAGTCAATGAAATTGACGAGCTCAGCATGGGTGCAGGAAGCAGCACCAATGTAGTCGTCAATGTACCGAAGGAAAAGTTGGGGAGCAGTACCAGAATAGGTTTGGAGCACAGACTGTTCCACATAACCAACGAAGAGGCAGGCATAGCTAGGGCCCATGTGAGTTCCCATAGCTACACCCTTGGTCTGAAGAAAGTGGGAAGAGCCAAAAGAGAAGTTATTGAGTATGAGAACCAGTTCCGCCAACCGGAGGAGGGTAGTGGTGGTGGGAACTGGTGAGGTCTATTATCCAGAAAGTAGCGGAGGGCTTTGAGGCCTTCTTCATGGGGAATGGAGGTGTACAGGGATTGGACATCCATAGTGAAAATGAAGCGGTTGGGACCGGGGAACTGGAAGTTATTGAAGAGGTGGAGGGCATGGGATGTATCGCGGATGTAGGTGGGGAGGGACTGAACTATGGGTGACAAAATGGAGTCCAGGTAGGCAGATACAAGTTTGGTGGGACAGGAGCAGGCGGAAACTATGGGTCTACCGGGAGAGTCAGGCTTGTGGATCTTGGGGAGGAGGTAAAACCGAGCGGTACGGGGTGTGGGAATTATGAGTTTAGTGGCTGAGGATGGAAGGTCTCCGGAGTTGATAAATTGGTACGGGAGACAATGGTTTGATGTTTTTTGGTGGGGTCCTGTTCCAGGGGTAAGTAAGAGGAGGTGTCAGAGAGCTGCCGTTTGGCCTCAGTGAGGTAGAGGTCCGTCCGCCAGATGACTACAGCACCACCTTTGTCAGCAGGTTTGATGGTGAGGTTGGGATTAGTGCAGAGAGAGTGGAGGGTGTTCGGAGGAGTGAGGTTGGAACAGGAGAGAGGAGTGGTGAAGTTGAGACGGTTGATGTCTCGGCGACAGTTGGAGATAAAAAGATCGAGTGTAGGTAGAAGGCCCGGGCGGGGTGTCCAGGAGGAGGAGGAGGGTTAAAGACAGGAGAAGGGGTCATCTGTAGCGGGAGGGGAATTCTTGCCAAAGAAGTAGGCTCGGAGACGTAGGCGACGTAAGAAGAGTTCAGCGTCATGGCGGGCACGGAACTCACTGAGGTGTGGACAGAGGGGGACAAAAGTGAGGCCCTTGCTAAGGACAGAACGTTCTGCCTCAGAGAGGGGAAGGTCAGAGGGGATGATGAAGAAACGGCAAGGGTTGGGGCTGGGGTCGGAGAAGGGTGAAGAGTGGGAGGTCTCAGGAGGGAGAGGGGGTTGGGATGTTCTCAGGGAAAGGTACGGAAGAAATGTGGCAAATGTTCAGGGGATACTTCTGTGCAGTTCTGCGTGGGTATGTTCCAATGAGACAGGGAAGTTATGGTAGGGTACAGGAACTGTTGTGTACAAAGGGTGCAGTAAGTCTAGTTAAGAAGAAAAGAAAAGCTTACGAAAGGTTCAGAGAGCTAGGTAATGTTAGAGATCTAGAAGATTATAAGGCTAACAGGGAGGAGCTTTAGAAGGAAATTAGGAGAGCCAGAAGGGGCAATGAGTAGGCCTTAACAGGTAGGATTAAGGAAAACCCCAAGGCATTCTACATGTATGTGAAGAGCAAGAGGATAAGACGTGAAAGAATAGGACCTATTAAGTGTGACAGTGGGAAATGGAACTGGAGGAAAAAGCATAGGTACTTAATGAATACTTCAGTATGCACTATGGAAAAGGATCTTGGCAATTGTAGGGATGACTTTCAGCGGACTGAAAAGCTTCAGCATGCAGATATTAAGAAAGAGGATGTGTTGGAGTTTTTGGAAAGCATCAAGTTGGATAAATCACCAGGACTGGACGAGATGTACCCCAGGCAACTGTGGGAGGCAAGGGAGGAGATTACTGAGCCTCTAGAGATGATCTTTGCATCATCAAAGGGGACGGGAGAGGTTACGGAGGATTGGAGGGTTGCGGATGCTGTTCCCTTATTCAAGAAAGAGTGTAGAGATAGCCCAGGAAATTATAGACTAGATAGACCAGTGAATCTTACTTCAGTGGTTAGTAAGTTGATGGAGAAGATCCTGAGAGGCAGGATTTATGAACATTTGAAGAGGTATAATATGATTAGGAATAGTCAGCATGGCTTTGTCAAGGGCAGGTCGTGCCATACAAGCCTGATTGAATTTTTTGAGGATGTGACTAAACACATTGATGAAGGTAGAGCTGTAGATGTAGTGTATATGGATTTCAGCAAGGCATTTGACAAGGTACCCCATGCAAGGCTTATTGAGAAAGTAAGGATGCATGGGATCCAAGGGAACATTGCTTTGTGGATCCAGAACTGGCTTGCCCACAGAAGGCAAAGAGTGGTTGTAGACGGGTCACTTTCTGCATGGAAGTCGGTGACCAGTGGTGTGCCTCAGGGATCTGTTCTGGGACCCTTCATGGTTTTTATAAATGATCTGGATGAGGAAGAGGAGGGATGGGTTTGTAAGTTTGCTGATGACACAACTGTTGGGGGTGTTGTGGATAGTGTAGAGGGCTGTCAGAGGTTGAAGTGGGACATTGATAGGATGCAAAACTGGGCTGAGAAGTGGCAGATGGATTTCAACATGGGTAAGTATGAAGTGGTTCATTTTGGTAGGTCAGTTATGATGGCAGAATATAGTATTAATGGTAAGACTGTTGGCACGGAGTATCAGAGTTGTCTTGGGGTCCGAGTCCATAGGATGCTCAAAGCAGCTGCACAGGTTGACTCTGTGATTAAGAAGGCGTATAGTGTATTGGCCTTCATCAATCGTGGAATTGAATTTAGGAGCCGAGAGTTCATGTTGCAGTTATATAGGACCCTGGTTGGACCCCACTTGGAGTACTGTGCTCAGTTCTGGTCGCCTCACTACAGGAAGGATGTGAAAACCATAGAAAGGGTGCAAAGGAGATTTACAAGGATGTTGCCTGGATTGGGGAGCATGTCTTATGAAGAAAGGTTGAGTGAACTCAGCCTTTTCTCCTTGGAGCGACGGAGGATGAGAGGTGACCTGATAGAGGTGTATAAGATGATAGACATTGATCATGTGGATATTCAGAGGCATTTTCCCAGGGCTGAATGGCTGCCACAAGAGGGCACAGGTTTAAGGTGCTTGGGAGTAGGTACCGAGGAGATGTCAAGGGTAAGTTTTTTACACAGAGAGTGGTGAGTGTGTGGAATGGGCAGCCAGTGACGGTGGTGGAGGCGGATACGATAGGGCTTTTTAAGAGACTCTTGGACAGGTACATGGAGCTTAGAAAATTAGAGGGCTATGGGTAAGCCTAATAATTTCTAAGGTAGGGACATGTTCGGCACAGCTTTGTGGGCCGAAGGACCTGTATTGTGCTGTGGGTTTTCTATGTTTTCTATTCTACGTTTCAAATCTCCCCTTATTCTCCTACACTCCAGGGAAGAAAGTCTTTTGTCTATTACTGAGGTCCTCAAGTCTCCTCAACATTCTTGTAATTTTCTCTGTACTTGTTTTAATTTAATCTTTATTTGTTAAGCATGCCTTCTGCTTCCAAATAAGGTTTTATTTATTTAGAGAAATAAAACCTCGTGGAGGCTTGTATCATCTATGACAGGAAGTAGATCTTTCAAAATTCAAGTTTATTTATCAGATGTACATCAAAATCTACAGTGAGAATGTGCTGGGGGAAGCCTGCAAGTGTCAATAGAGCAATCCCACAATACTTGGCAGAACACAGCAACAGCAAAACAAGCTCCATTCTCCACACACACGTGTACAGTCCTCTAACCCCCAAGAAAGGCCATCTTTAGCTTCCAGCAGACTCAGTCTCACAACATTGGGCCTTTGACTAACCCAGCGAACTTCCAGCAATTTGCAAACCCACCCAGATTTCTGGCCAATGGGCCTTGACTTCTGGACTTTCAATTCAATCCTTGGCATCAACCACAGGTCTTGCAAAACACTAGGCCTTAAGCCCCAGATTTGCTGATGACGTCTGTGGAAGACAGCACGTAGAACTAGAAAGATGTACTTGCTCCTCGGATTTCTCCCTTATGTGTTACAAAGCAAAATTAATATCATCAGAATTGATTTTATCATCACTTAGAAGGCAATAACCTTGGAAGACCACAAGAATTCCAAAAGAGGCAGATACATTAGGGCCAATTAAGAGACTCTTCGATAGGAAAATGGTTGGTTATGTCGGAAGGAGAAGTTAGATTGATCTTAGAGTAGACCAAAAGGTCAGCACAACATTGTGGGCCAAAGGCATGTACTGTGCTGTAAAGGTCTATGCTTTATGTGCCTTGCATTCCTAATGTAACATCACTTCATTATATGAAAGTACAAGTGAAGAATTTCCGGACCATTTCTCAATTACATCAATGGATAATTTAAAATAAAACATAATAATCTACTCTTGCACTGTTGTTTATTCAGAGGATGATTTCCTCTCTGTGATGTTCATCTGTTGAATTCTCAAGTGCAGAATTCTGTTTGTGAAGCAAAATCAGGAAAGAGTAGATGTCTCTACTGTGATTATGTGCAATCATTTTGTAGTTTAGAGTGCCAAGGGACTGTGGTGTCAGTGCAGCAATAAATACTTTGCAAGGTAGTTCATCAGCATATCACCATATACTATCTTAAGATTAATTTTCTAACAATTATTTACAGTGGAACAGAGAACACAATAGAATCAATGAAGACTACACACAAGGACTGACAACCAAAGTGCAAAAGAAGGCAAACTGTGCAAATTTTAAAAAATGAAGTAAATAAACAGGACTGAGAACATAAGTTGTAGAGTCCTTGAAAGTGAGTCTGTAGGTTGTGAAATCAGTTCAGAGTTAAGGTGAGTGAAATTGTCCACATTGGTTCAGCAGCCTGGTGGTTGTAGGGTAATAACTGTTCCTGAATCTGGTGGTGTAGGATTCGAGGCTGCTGTACCTCCTGCCCAACTGTGACAGTGACAAGACAGTATAACCTGTATGGTGGGAATCCTTGAAGATGGATGCTGCTTTTTTGTGGCAATGCTCCTTGTGGAGGTTCTCATTGGTGTTAGAAATGCAAAGAACAATGGGAATGAGAAATATTTTACTGATAATTATGTTTGTAACACTACTAGGAACAGTTTCTACCAGGTTACTTCCACAGAAAGCTTGCAATAATCCCACTGATAAATGGCCTGGCTGAAAAAACAAACTGGCAAACAACAACCAAGGGGATATGAAAATCTTCAGATAGAATTCTGCTTCACCCTTTGCTTATCCGCGTGTTTATCATTGATAGGAGTCTGTCCTCATCAGGATTCCCTATTCTCCAACTTCGTATGGGAATCTACAGGAATGGTGATTGGTTGTTTGAACTCCCGGTGATGGAGTAGGGTCTACATGATTCATCTGTGCAGACATCCAGCTGCCAAAGGGCATTAGCCATGTTTAGAACATAGAACACTAGTTAGTTGGTTCACTGGTTCATTGGGGTAGTCGTTTATTTGGGTTAGGGTTAGGGTTAAAGAACAAAAACTAATTGAGGAAATAGCCATGATTACCTTTGTGTATTTCCTGCTTATAGGAGATTGTTGCCAAACAGTTTCTACCTAGCAACACACATAAAAGTTGCTGGTGAACACAGCAGGCCAGGCAGCATCTCTAGGAAGAGTTACAGTCGATGTTTCGGGCCGAGACCCTTCGTCAGGACTAATTGAAAGAAGAGATAGTAAGAGATTTGAAAGTGGAAGGGGGAGGGGGAGATCCAAAATGATAGGAGAAGACAGGAGGGGGAGGGATGGAGCCAAGAGCTGGACAGGTGATTGGCAAAAGGGATATGAGAGGATCATGGGACAGGAGGCCTAGGGAGAAAAAAAAGGGAGAGGGGTGAAGCCCAGAGGATGCGCAAGGAGTATAGTGAGAGGGACAGAGGGAGAAAAAGGAGAGAGAGAAAAAGAAAGCGTGTAAATAAATAAATAAATAAATAACGGATGGGGTACGAGGGGGAGGTGGGGCATTAGCAGAAGTTTGAGAAGTCAATGTTCATGCCATCAGGTTGGAGGCTACCCAGACGGAATATAAGGTGTTATTCCTCCAACCCGAGTGTGGCTTCACCTTTACAGTAGAGGAGGCCGTAGATAGACATATCAGAATGGGAATGGGACGTGGAAATAAAATTTGTGGCCACTGGGAGATCCTGCTTTCTCTTATTTATTTACAAACCCCATTTCCAGAAAAGTTGGGATATTTTCCAAAATGCAATAAAAACAAAAATCTGTGATATGTTAATTCACATGAACCTTTATTTAACTGACAAAAGTACAAAGAAAAGATTTTCAATAGTTTTACTGACCAACTTAATTGTATTTTGTAAATATACAGAAATTTAGAATTTGATGGCTGCAACACACTCAACAAAAGTTGGGACAAAGTTAAAATAAGATTGAAAAGTGCACAGGATATTCAAGTAATACCGGTTTGGAAGACTCCACATTAAGCAGGCTAATTGGTAGCAGGTGAGGTATCATGACTGGGTATAAAAGTAGCGTCCATCAAAAGCTCAGTCTTTGCAAGCAAGGATGGGTCGTGGCTCACCCCTTTGTGCCAAAATTCATGAGAGAATTGTTAGTCAGTTCAAAAGAAACATTTCTCAACGCAAGATTGCAGAGAATTTAGGTCTTTCAACATCTACAGTACATAATATTGTGAAAAGATTCAGAGAATTCAGAGACTTCTCAGTGCGTAAAGGGCAAGATCAGAAACCACTGTTGAATGTGCGTGATCTTCAAGCCCTCAGGTGGCACTGCCTAAGAAACCGTCATGCTACTGTGATAATTATAGCCACCTGGGCTTGGGAGTACTTCGGAAAACCATTGTCACTCAACACAGTCCGTCGCTGCATCCAGAAATGCAACTTGAAACTGTATTACGCAAGGAGGAAGCCATACTTCAACTCTATGCAGAAACGCCGGCGAGTTCTCTGGGCCCGAGCTCATCTCAGATGGACCGAAAGACTGTGGAACTGTGTGCTGTGGTCAGGTGAGTCCACATTTCAGCTAGTTTTCGGAAAAAATGGGTGTCGAGTTCTCTGTGCCAAAGATGAAAACGATCATCCAGATTGTTATCAGTGAAAGGTGCAAAAGCCAGCATCTGTGATGGTATGGGGGTGCATCAGTGCCCACGGCATGGGTGAGTTGCATGTATGTGAAGGTACCATTGACTCTGAGGTGTATATTAGGATTTTAGAGAGACATAGGTTGCCATCAAGGCGACATCTCTTCCCGGGACGTCCAGGCTTATTTCAGCAGGACAACGCCAGACCACATTCTGCACGGGCTACAACAGCGTGGCTTTGTAGACACAGAGTGTGTGTGCTTGACTGGCCTGCTGCCATCCAGATCTATCTCCTTTTGAAAATGTATGGCACATCATGAAGAGGAGAATCAGACAACAGCGACCATGGACTGTTGAGCAGCTGAAGTCTTATATCAAGCAAGAATGGACAAAATTTCCAATTGCAAATCTACTACAATTAGTATCCTCAGTTCCAAAACGATTAAAAAGTGTTATTAAAAGGAAAGGTGATGTAACACAATGGTAAACATGCCTCTGTCCCAACTTTTGTTGAGTGTGTTGCAACCATCAAATTCTAAATTTGTGTATGTTTACAAAATACAATGAAGTTGGTCAGTAAAACTATTGAAAATCTTTTCTTTGTACTTTTGTCAGTTAAATAAAGGTTCACGTGAATTAACATATTACAGATTTTTGTTGTTACTGCATTTTGGAAAATATCCCAACTTTTCTGGAAATGGAGTTTGTATGTACACACATTCTTTTTCTCTCTCTCCTTTTTCTCCCTCTGTCCCTCTCACTATATCCCTTGCCCATCCTCTGTTTTTTCCCCCCTCCCCCTTTTCTTTCTCCCTGGGCCTCCTGTCCCATGATCCTCTCATATCCCTTTTGCCAATCAACTGTCCAGCTCTTGGCTCCAACCCTCCCCCTCCTGTCTTCTCCTATCATTTTGGATCTCCCCCTCCCCCTCCCACTTTCAAATCCCTTACTAGCTCTTCTTTCAGTTAGTCCTGACGAAGGGTCTCAGCCCGAAACATCGACTGTACCTCTTCCTAGAGATGTTGCCTGGCCTGCTGCGTTCACCAGAAACTTTTATGTGTGTTGCTCGAAGTTCCAGCATCTGCAGATTTCCTCGTGTTTGAGTTTCTACCTAGCAAAAGTCACGTGCAGTTGCGTCACCATTAGACATTGCACTGTGCTTGGATCAACAGTTTTTAAATAGCAACAGTTGTGTGTGTTTGTGTTCAAAAAGCAGTGATTTTTGTTACTGATAGTTGGCAAGAAATAAGCAGTAAGACAATTCAGAACTGTTTTGCTCACTGGTTTCTAGCATTCAGGCTTGGAGATGTCAGAAACAGTCGGGAGTGAAAATGCAACAATTTTCCTACTTCAAGTTAGGAACTGTGAAGAATTTGAAGGTATCAACAATCATCTTGAATGTTGCAATGAAAATGATAATTCGGAGGTGGCAATCATCGAAAGCATTATGGGAAGGCAGTCCATTACCTACAGTAGGTGCCTGTGCTGATTTTGCTTATTTACAGTCAATCAAAAGAACACGGCAGCGTACACTGGATAAATTCCTCTATCAATCACTATTAGAACAATGCACAGTTTTATAGTACTGTGGAGATATTGGAGATGTTCTAATTGAGTTGATGTTGTTGCAGAGAGATCAAGAGTAGCAAAAGGCCATCGCATGACATCAGAATACCTCAAGTTTGAATGCACCTGTGATCCTGTGTAAGTCAGAATGTGACAGGTGAGTGAGTTAAGAACCATGGGAAAGGTTTCACTGCTAACGTAATGGTCTTTCTGTAGAAGTGATGTTTGGGTTATGGTTAGAGATAACGGATGCTTTGGAATGTGAGCTGGGTCTTTTGTTCGGCGGGAGATGAAGACAGAAGATGCTGGAGAGAACCGGACGTAGGATATGATGCGGTGGGGAGATCATGATTCGATGGAACCGGACAGTGAGATCGACTGAGGATCAGCAAATTGAGCTCCAACTGGTGCACATTTGACTGTTTAATTATAATGGGCCCTTTATGTTTTTACTTTCTTTCCTTTATTAACCCTTTAGTTAAGATTCATAAATATATTCCTTTAATCATGTGCAGTGTGCTGTCTGTTATTTCTTGGCACTGAATTGTAACAGGGCAGCAAATTACACAGCATCCACATAAACCAGGGTTTGGGGTGAGGGAGCGGTCTCAATCGCATGGGTTTGGCAGGACTGGAGTCTGTCTTCCCTCGACTTGCGCAGCTAAGGAAAACAGCAGAGTTTCATAGAAGTATACAGGTGTGTATATATACAGTAAATTCCAGTTAATTGGGACCAGTACATTTTGGTCCAATTAAGCAGCTGCCCCAATTAGCTGAAGTTTCATAGAAATAGTTAATAAGTATAAAGAAGACAATCTTCCTTTACAAATTATGTATTTAAATGAATTGCAGAACAAATTAGAACACTACCAATACCTCTACAATACTATAAAACTATTAGTTCCTAGTACTACATATTGATAGAGGAATTCATCCAGTATATTCAATGAACAAAATCAGCATAGGCATCTAGCGCAAACATAGGACTGCCTTCATACAATGTTTTCAATGATTATATCCTGCAAATCTTAATTTTCATTGTAACATTCAAGTGTATTGTTGATATCTTAATTCTTCATGATTCCTGACTTGCTGAAGTAGTGAAATTGTTTCATTTTCACTCCCAACCATTACTGATATCTCCAAGCCTGAATGCTTGAAACCACAGTGAGCAAAACAGTTTTGAATTGTCTTACCGCTTATGTATCACCAACTATCAGTGACAAAAGTCTCTGCTTTTTGAACACAAACACATGCAACTGAAACTATTTAAAAACCATTCACTCTAGATGTAGAGTAGTGTCTAACGGCCACACAAGTGTGACTGCGACCGACCATAGTTAGGACCTGTTTGACAACAGTCTCCTGCCCCAGTTGACTGGTATAGTGTCCCAAATCAACAAAGGAAATCCTGGCTATTTTCTTGATTAGCTTTTGTCCTTTAAGAATTGTCCCAAAGAAGCCATTGCCCCAATTAGCTAATGACCAAATGACCTAGAACCCACTGTGTTTTTGTGTGTGCATGAGTATGTGTGTACATTTTTATATGTATACTGTATGAAGACACATACACATGTACACATACACTGTAATGCATTCCTAACTTAATAGACTTCATCTTAGTTTGTATCAGTTTCAATGTGAACATTTATTTTAAATGCATGTTCCAGCCTACAAGTTTAGTGGTATTGTGTTGATTTTCATCCAATACGGTGAAGTATAGTCATTAAACCATATGTAAGACAAGACTTAGGAGTGAAAGACAGATTCAAATTTGTCCATGAGGAGTTTCTAGAAATAGTACTGTGGTCATAGGGTGCAAGAGATTAAGGGAAAAGCCTAAAGTATTAAAATTCTGGGATGCTATGTAAAATTATTTATAGAAATGTTGTCTTATTACAACAATACAAAAAGACAATGAAAATATCTGAAATTATTCCTTATGCAATACACTTAGAATTTAATGCAAAAGGCCTTCTTGTAATTAGTACTTAGGTGAGATCCAGAACCAAAAAGAAGAATTTTTTAACTGGAACAAAAAGCTATAATACTTCAAATTTCTGCATGAAGGTTGCTGGAACATACTTAATGATAGACTCTGGTTCACAGGCATAGCTTTAAAAGTTAATTAGATAGCAGTTTTTAAGGTTTTCTGCTGTCTTTTCTGTTTTCCTTGTTTTTCATAAGTTTTGACTAGAGATCACTTCCACGGCCACATCTAACTCAAGGCAAATGTTTCTGTCCCCATTTCATCTCACTGGTTCTTAACTCACTCAGTTTTCACAATTTGACGTACCCAGGATGACAGGTGCGTTCAAACGATCTCCAGTCTTGAGGCACTGTTCCCTTTGCATCCTGAGAGATGTCATGCGTTAGTCACAATGTCAAAGGTCACAGGGAGATGTCAGAAGAATAGAGTTGAGAGGGATAATAAATCAGGCATGATCATGATCGAGTGGTAAAGCTGACTTTGTGGCTGAATGGCCTGATTATGCTGCTATGGTCTTATGGTCATTACTGTTCTTGATCTCTCTGTAACAACACTGATTCAACAATCGCAAAGCTATCACTGTTCACAGTTCCACTTCAATCCTTATCATTTTTGAGGCTGCAAAAGGCAAGTCAGTTTTTTTCATTCTTTCGGACATGAAAGATTACAATTTCCAACTGCTCTTGAATTCTTTTACCTCACCTAACCTTACATCTTCTTCCCCTTTCCTCTCACCCCATCTCTTTGTCTCTCTCCATTCCACCATCTGCCACTTTCACCACTTCTGCTGACCTTCTGCTCCTGAATGATGAGTACTCAGCTTCATTCCCTACACTTCCAATGTAATGATTTCCAAGCTCTACATGATGTGAACTCTGCTTGTACCTCCATGTTTACTTCCTTGGCAAGAAATCTTCTTCACCCCATACAACGTCCTTTCTCTCATCTTCAGAATTTCTAATCCACCAGAACCCCTAGCCTCTAGCCTCTTGCTCTCTTCACATCCTTTCTTTACTCACTACCATTAGGCTGTTGATCACATCAAGTTTTCCATTCCCTTCAATCTAACATTCCCACTTTTGACCTTGCAGTACTTCAACCACTAAGAAATAATCCAAAAAGAACATAAAACATAGAATATTACAGTACAATACAGACCCTTTTGCCCACAATATTGTTCTGACCTTTTAAGCTACCCCAAGATTAATTTAACCTTCCCTTCAACATAAGCCCTCTAATTATGCCCCCTCATGTTAGCCAATTCTGCCCTGAGAAAAGTTCTATGGCCATCCACACTACCTATGCCTGTTATCATCTTCTATACCTCTATCAAGTCATCTCTCATCCTCTTTCACTCCAAAAGAAAAGCCCTAGCTCAGTCAACCAATCCTCTTAAGACAGGTGTCT